>NC_056744.1:1082491223-1082791223 GCF_019279795.1 Protopterus annectens | reverse complement strand
AGTGTAGTGGAAGGGACAAGCTGAAGGGATTTTTTTATCTGTTAATCCAATTTTGGCAAAAAAAAAAAAACAAACAGAATAAACAGTCTCAAGAACATTCTGTTAAACAGACCTTCAAGAAGAAATTGCGAGTGGGTTCCAAAAAAGAAGTCTCAAACCTTCCAAAGCTACGGGCAGTCCAAAAAGTCTGAATGACTGTTCAAGGGACCTTGTGACTCCCTTGTTCCCTGGCCCCTTTTTTCTTCCAGAAAATCTGAATCTCCACTTTTCTCTTTGGCAACAGATAGTTCCAAATACATGGGTTCTGAAAAATCTTTCATTAAGGTTGCAAATGGCAGCAGGAGGAAATTCTGACTTTGCAGAGTCATTCCTCATCCTCCAGATCAGACAGTGTTGTTTCCACTGGTTCTTTGTCACATGTTCTCTCAAGGAGTGATGCAATCAGTTCCTCCTTCCCAGATGTGGAAGGATTTTTATTCAAAGAAGTTCCTAGTGACAAAGAAAGAAAATGGGTGGAAATCAGTTCTGGATCTTTCTTAACTAAACCTGTTTATAATAGTGTCCAAATTGAAAATTGTCACTTCACAAGCTGTTACTAATAGTCCTTTCACAAGTTTCTTGGTAACTTCTTCTTTCGGCTTTTCCTGGTTAGGAGTCGCCACAGCAGATCACCTGTCCGCTCATGATTGGCAGTGGAGTTTTACAGTGTCAAGTTGCCAGCTCAGCGCCCAACCTTCCACAGAAGGCACACACTCATGCCTAAGGCCAATTTAGAGTGTCCAATCCACCTACAGCATGTCTTTGGGATGTGGGAGGAAACCAGAACACCTGGAGGAAACCCACGCGACCACAGGGATGACATACATACGCCGCACAGAAGGCACCCCAGCCGAGGATCGAACTGGAGAACCTCTTGCTGTGAGGCGACAACGCTAACCGCTGCACCACCGCGGCTGCCCTTCACAAGTTTCTTGGTAACAGTAGACTTAAAACTTGATTTTACCACATCCTTATTCATCCAGACTCTCGACTGTTCTTAAGATTTTGTTTGTCTGGATCACATTCATTTCTTTGCCCTACCCTTTGGAATATCCACTGTACTAAGTATCCGCAAAATGTCTAGCGCCAGTTATGGCACATTGCTAGCTGCAGGGTATCCACATTTTTCCATATTGACATACCTTGCTTAATTTTGCAGACTCCTTTTAAAAGTATCTGGAATCTCTTTTGAGTGAGAGATCTTTTACACAAGCTGGGATTCCAAGAGAACATTCAAAAGTCTTTCTTGACTCCTTCACACAGGATTCTGTTCCTGGGATGTCGACTAGACACCTCAGTTCAAAGAGCTTTTCTTCCACAGGAAAAAAAAATAGATCTTTATTTAGATCTTTTTCTGAGATTTTCCACTCACACTTGGATTACTCTTTGAGCCTTGTTTTGGTCCCTGGGGCCTCTTCTAGTGGTTACAGACAATACCACAGTTGTGTTGCAATAACAGGCAAGGGGAAACCCAGGTCAATACTCCCCTTTGCATACTATTTGTGTTAGCTTGAGATGTAGCTTCACAGCACAATCTCACTCTTTTCCTTAGACTGGAACGCTCCTGTATGCTTTTCCTGTCTTTAAACTAATGTCCAGGGTACTTTTGAAGTTTCAGAAGGTATTCCTCAAGATTGTGATGACACCCTTCTGGCCCAGGCAATCATGGATGTCCTGACTGAAATCACTGTTGCATTATTTTTGCTATATGGAATGTCACTGCTGACGACTGGACATAGGTCGCATGTCTGATGCATGACTTTAGCTGGCATGTGCTGGGTATATAGATGGACATGCAAGTTTCCTCAGACTGTCTCACCGCCAGCCCAAATGCAGGTTATGCATCCATTGGACTCTTCACCATTTGGTCGTTGGTTCCCTCGCTTTGATCGTTTATCCAGAGAACTGCCCCATTGGGAAACCTTCCTATTTAGTTATGATATTTTACTGAAAATTTAGATGGCAGTTAGAAGGGGTACATGCGAGTGTAGTAGGCAGATTCCATACAAGGACTTGCATACAAAGTGTCTTTTTTTACCTAGGCCCAGAACACTGTCTGAAATCTTTGTCAGTCAGTCGTTTGTTCCCAGAACCCTTGAGTCATGGCTTTCCACGCACAATTTTCTAGAGACCCATCATCTTAAACACTTAGCCTAGCCCAAGATGGCTGACTCGGCATCTTCTGACATTCCTGTGCCACCAAAGAAAAAAGTAGATGGCCTTGAATGGATCCACAGTCCAATGTTTCTGACTCTGAAGTACCCACTGAAGCTCCAGAACCTGCGGCATATCAGGTTACTTTTCAGTTGCCTGCTTCTGAGACGCCATCAAAGGTCAGCATAGCTCCTGAGGCCTTGCAAACTAACTGCTCATATGGCCAAGGAACTGTCTCTCATCATTTCTGAGGGACCACAAAGCTTCCCTCAAATTTTAGGGAAGAGATTCCTGTCTGCCTAATCAAAGCTCTGTCTGACTTTTAACCTCTACCGCATCCAGGTGGATATCACGCCTAAAAAAGGCAAAAACAGAAGATTAGGCATATGGACTCTGCCGTTGCAGCGAGGGAAAAGGAATGGATAGACTTCTCACAGGGGATTTTCAAAGCTATTATGTCATTGAAACTTCCTTCCTTTGGTATTAGCAACCACAGACTACTTTTCAAAAACCTTCCCTGGCTTCCTGTTCTAATGAACAGGACTATGATAATTTTCTGGACTGGCCCTTTCAGCTGCATTTTCCAGGGCAAGTCTTGTTCCGATGAAGAGAACTCCCTCTCACTGGAATCCCCTATTGAGGAAGCTTCCTTGGGAAGACTGTACAGAACATGATGACACACTTTTGAATGGCAATCTACGCAGATTTTTGTTGTTCAGAAGACATATTGCACACTTTTAGAGATGGGTACCCTACCCCTTCTCCAGTCCCTCCTTCCTGAGGTTTTCCAGGACACCTTTTGGTCTTCTGCTTCCAAACTTGATTCTCAACCACCAGCTCCTAAAAGACCAAACAGGTTTTACAAGGTGCCTGATGACCTAAAATATTTATACAAGAGTCTGGTGGTACACTCCTGAAGCATCTCTTCAGATAAGTCTTCTAAGCTTCTGCTAACTGTTAATGCTTTCCTACTGACAAATATAGTAGAGCTATGGGTAGGTGGAGAAAGAAGGTTTACACTGCTGCTATGCCATTAGGGCAATTAACTACCACACTCAAATGACAAAGTACTTGATCTCTGTTCTGAATTCCTAAAAGTTATACTGAACCCTCCTACAGCACACTGTAAGCATCAAATGCAGAGCTTACTCTTGCAAGCCACTCAAATTGCTAGACACCACATTAAGTGCAATTACAATACTGTGGGTGCTTCTTCTAGGGCAGCTATCACTGGATCTGTTATTTGTAGATATGTATAGCTTTACAGTCAGCCTATCCCTGAGTATTTCAAATAAAAAATTTTAGACTCTTCCTTGAACAAAGACAATAATGTTTGGTCCTCGATATACCAGCCTGTTCAAAATTCACCCAAGAGCAAGGTAAGACCCTGAAAGACTGCAGAAAAGACTGTAGGGGCCTACCCATGTAAATCTACCTTCTTCAGTAGAAGGGATACTAGAACAGCTCAGAAACAAAGGAACCCCCTATGAAAAGATGCTTTGAAGAAACATTGGGAACCTCCATTGGGGAGGCCTCCATTTGGAAGCAGAAACCTGTGACTGCCTCTGCTGCATCCCTCCTCCTGCCCTCAGACCTATTACTCCTCTTTTCTAAAGACTGTTGCTGTCTCTGGCTAGGTGTGAAGCTATTACAGACAGGTGGGTTCTCTCCATCATCAGAGATGGTCATACCATGTCTTGGGAAATATTCTCCTTATGAAAGGTATGCTACAGCCTTCTCAAAACCAAATATCCCTTCCTGGCTCTCATTATTTAAGACCTCTTGAATCAGGGCAGCTTTGAGTAAATCCCAAAGGATTTCATGGGAAAGGGATTTTACTGTAGGATTTTTCTAGTCCCAAGGAAAGAAGGGCAGTGGAGACATTTCCTAAACATGTCCCTCCTAAACATTTACTTGAGGGTACCATCACACTTTTCCCCCTCCCCAAACTTTGTGTCACTAGATCTGAAGGATGCCTACTTAACACATACCCATTATTCCTTCTTGTAGGAGGTTTTGCAGTTTTTTCCTAGCCCCGTGCATTTTTAGTTTACTGCTCTGCTTTTTGGTCTTTTCACAGCACCAGCAGTTTTCATAAATTGTCTGGCTCCAGTAGTAGCTTTCTGTTGCAGTCAGAGAATCTAAATTTCCTGTGCCTGGACGATCTACTGATCCAGGCTCTGTCCAGAAATTCTTCAGCATCTACGCTTCACCTTCCAACTTCTGACAGGTCTTGGTTTCACTATAAGCTGAAAAATAAAAATCCCAAATGGCCCCTATACAAAATTTGTTTTTCCTGGTGTGCAGACTGGACACACAGAAAATACATGCCTTCCTCCCCTGGGGGGAGAGTTCAGTCTGTACATATTTTTTTTCCAAAGTTTCTCCTCCAAGACCCATTGCTGAGCAAAGCAAATGCTAAGAACTTGGGAAATGCTAAGAACTTTGGGATTCATGGCAGGCACCCTCCCTATGCTACCCCTGGCCCGATTTCACACAAGGAAAATATAGTAGCACATGAAATCTGTGGTCCCAGCACTGTCACCCTTTGGACACCATGATTCCCTTTCCCTCCTTGTCTCAAAAAGTGGCTACTTTTGTGGAAGGGACAGGTCATCCGCAACCCAGTACTACCATTCACACCACCAACACAGCTTCGACAGGTTCACACAGCCGACTTGGATGAGGCTTAGGGGGCATGGACACATGGAGTGCTGAGAAAATGGCAAACTCACTTCCTGAAGGAACATATTAATCTGAAGGAAATGAGGGCTGTTGTGCAAGCTTTTCTGATCCTCACCCACGTCTGTAAACCTGGCCACTCCTTTTGTACACAGACAACACCACAGAGTGATACATAGGACCTGGTGCCTCCCTTTTTGTTTACCAACTGTGCAGGCTAGGAACCTGGCTATCAAAATGAACATAACACACTTAGCCACATATATCCCTTCTCAGGACCGTGTGCTAGCAAACTCCCTAAACCATTCCCTGTGGGACTGCCACAAATGGGCATTAATCAGAGGGTTTCCAGACAATCACTGTTCAGCGGGACACTCCTCAAACTTTTTTGTCACCTTCCAACCATCAGTTCCCCCATTTCTGCACCAGGAACTCTTGTCCCAGTGCCTGGAGGACAGCCACCTTTTCCTTTATGCTGGTCTTCCTTTGTCTCTTCTTTCAAAAATTCTTCTCGAGGCACAAAAGAACACAGCCAAAGTTCTTTTACTGTCACCATTTTGGCTGAGGCAGCATTGGTTTTCCCTGCTGTTTCGCCTTACAAAGGAAAATTACACGAGAATTCCTCTTCAGCTATACTTGGTAACCTGGCAAAAAGAATTGCTGCTCCACCCAAATTTTCCATCTCTCAATTTAACCCTATGGATGATGGGATTTTAATTCCTTAAAGAGACCTTCTGAAGAGGATGTTGAAGTCTTAAAAGAGGCCAGGAGACCCACTACTAAAAATCGTACACAGCAAAATGGAAAAGTGTTTCCTGTTGGTACTAAAAACAGTCGGGACCCACTCTTATTACAAGTTTCTGCTGTAGTGCAATATCTCTGCAATCTATTTCGATCAAGTGGCCTATTCTATAAAAGCTTACCTTTCCACTATCAATGCCTGCCTCTTAGCTTTGTTCCATTTATCAGAGGTCACTAAGAGTACTTGAGGCTTGTGGCATGAGACTTCAACTTCCAATTTACCTCCTTGCCCTTTTAGGTGATCTTTTGTGCCAGGAGTACTTGCCAAGTGCTTTGCCTCAGTGATTGCACACTTCAAAATCTAGAGTATCCACAGTTACTCTTGCCTGGGTAATTGGCTGAGTCAAGCACAGTCTACACAGGCGACACGTAGGGCATTGTAGTACACCCTACATTGCTTGACCAACCTGTGATGTAAACTGAGCCTGCATAAGTCAAATCTGTGCCCAGCCAGAATTTTGTCTTCCTGGGTGCACTGCTGGACATGAGTTACCTGCAAAGTCTCTCTTGTTCTGAAGACTATGTGGAAATCTTACCAGACTTCCTTTCCATGGCAGCAAAAGAGAGTGAGTTTAAGTATCTTGGGCCACATGGTCTCAACCATTCTAATGATCTCGCTGAACAGACTCCATATGAAAAAGATTCAGTGGTACCCATTGAACATTCAGGGCCAAAAATTTAAGCCCCTGAATGTATTAATTCCATCATTACTTTGTATCAAAACAGACTTGCTGTGGTGGGTGCTACAGATAAGGAACAGCCAGTGTATGCCCTTCTAGCAAGCCATCCCCAATCAGACCTTTACTAATGATGCCAGAGATCATGCCTGGAGGGGTTCAAACTGTGGACGTAAAGGATCCAGGCACCTGAAGTGCACTAGAAAGCAAGCATCATATAAACTTCAAAGAAATGCTAGATGTCCATTTTGACCAGCAGGTTTTCAAAGTGTGGAAGCCAGGCACATGAAGTGATTTACAGCTGGTACTATCTGTAATGTGATAGTTCAATAAAGGTGCGTGTGCACAGGGGGTGGGAGCAGGGCTTATCTATGCAGTCTGGCAGTGAAAACCTGGGAAATGGCAGAGTACAACAAATTGAATTCTAATAAACACTTCATAGGATGTTCAACTACAGACCAGTTCAGCAGAATTACTGCAGATTCTCACGAGTGGATGCTGATCAGGAAGGCACTTTGACCTCCTATAAACAAGTTTGGTGTACAAGACATAGACCTCTTTGCTTCACTAAGCAACACAGTTGAACACATTTTGCTGCAGAACACCTCTCAAGAAACCTTGGACATGAGATGCCATAACCGTGAACTGCAGGGCCCTGTTTGCTCCTCCTCATAATTCAGAAGATAACTGAGGAGAGGCCAGAAATTGTTCTGACTTGCCACTTTCTAGCCATGGCAACATGGGTGCTCTCACCTAGCAAGGGAGAAACCTTTCCTACTGCCTTAGCATGTAAATCTTTTGATGAAGCTCAAGGGCTTCCTCATTCACACCAGACTTGGTTACATTGAACCTGAGTGCTGGGATTGATATGACCTTACTACCTTTTGGACACCTGTATTCTAGAGGCATGCTAAACATTATGTGGGAAGTTAAAGAATCTGGGCACAAGAAAATCATACCTTGTGAATTGGGAAAGATTTTCATTCTGGTGAAAAAGGAGGGAACTGCTTCCTAAAAAAGCGTCTGTGTCTGTGGTCCTTCAGTACCTGTCTTTATTCTCTGTGTATCTTGCTTATACTTCTGTTGAAGTACATCTGTCAACATCGGTCAGTCATCTAAACCTGCTTACCTTTGGACCCCCTCTGTTATCCTGTCTGCCAGTCAAACAGTCGATAAAGGGCGTTCAAAACCTCTGACCAAGGCAAATTCTATTAGTTCATGTCTTGGAGAAGATTTTTGCAGTAACTTTGGCTAAGAGCATTTCTGATCTGTAAGATTTGGTGTTTAAAGATTCTTCATCATTTTTCCCAAGATAGTCACCTTGCACACTAATCCCTCATTTATTCCTAATGTAATCACAGCTGTAGCTCTAACCAGGCTTTTCAATTGTCAATGTTTATTGTGCTTCAAAACAAAAGGAAAAGAAGTCTACAATCGTTGCATCTTCAGACAGTTGAGAACGGATTATACAAGACAAAAGGTTTTAGGAAAACAGTCTTTTGCACATCACCTTTTCTACTACAAGTTGCGTGGAAAGTCTTTAGAAGGAAAAATCAGGTCTCCTCCAAGGGCCACAGCTATCATTACTGTGTTCCTAAAAAGAGGTTAGTGCACAAGCTATTCTGGAGGCAGCTATCTGTTCCTTTGTCCATAATTTATTCAAACATTGAGACTAGACCTTCTGTACAGGGCAAAATAACTTTTCCTCTGACCATCCAAAAGGGCACGTTGCCATTATCTGCTGTATTTCCAACCAGTCTGGTCTCCAGAGACTTGTCAGCTTTAGTAGTCATCCTTAAAGTTCTGGCTGCCCCATACCTCTCAACTGTCCAGAGTTTCACAGAATGGCCAGATTTCTGGCTCCTATGTTTGGGCCATTCCTCATAAAATTTATGGTTTTCAGGAAAATCATTGGGGATTGAAATCACTAAATAATGACAGACATTTGAGTTTCAGAATTCATATCCTTCAGAAAATGCATGCTAATGGAAAACCTGTTCTAGCAACTTTCTAAGTATGTAAGAACAATATAATAATGATATCCAGGATGCGGAATGCTACACCAAGGCACTCTGTATGCATCTTCAGGATTGCATGGACCGTACTATCCCAAATAAAACCAAGACTCCTTCCTTAAGCAAGAAGAAACCAGTCTGGTGGACCCCAGCCATAAGCAAACTTTACAATAAAAGGAGGAGACTTGTACAAAAAAAAGCCAAATCTCAAGTAGAAAAATCATCCCTGATCAGCATTAGTAAGAAATTGAGGGCCCTCATCAAGTCAACTAAAGCTAATTTTGAAAAGAAAGTTGCCAAGGATAACCATAAGGCCTTCTATGGCTACGTCAAAAACCTAATATGGCTACGTCAAAAACCTAAATGGCAACGCTCTGGTCTGTTCTGAGCTAGTACAAAATGGAGCAAAATATGGAACTCATAAATGGAGAGATTGGGAACCTCCAGTCGCTGGACCCCACACAGTTCGGCTTCGTCAAGGGCAGATCATGCCTCCCGAACCTGGTGGATTTCTTTGAGACAGTTACTCAGGCTATAGATAAGGGAAAGGAGGTACACACGGCTTACCTTGACCTTGCTAAAGCATTTGACACCATTCCCCATTCAGGTATTGATAAGCTCACCAGCCTGGGCATAAACCCTTGCGTCACAAGATGGATCGCAAACTGGCTCTCAGACAGATCCCATAAAGTAAGAGTAGTGGGATCTATGTCCGAATCCAGACCAGTAACGAGTGGTGTGCCTCAGGGCTCTGTCCTGGGGCCCCTCCTGTTTGGCATATACTTCTCAGAAGTACAGGCAAGCATGGAATGGCTGTGGCTGACTAAGTTTGTGGACGACTGCAAACTGGGTCCTATAATAGTCTCGGGCCGACATGGAGATCCTCTAGAAGGGCCTAAATGAGACTGATGCATGGTGTCAAAGCCATGGTCTCAAGCTAAATGCAAAAAAAATGCGTAGTAATCCCCTTTGGAAAAAACAGAGTACCCGCAAACTACAACATAGGAGGTAATCCCCTGAAATCTGAAGAAGAAGTAAGGGATCTAGGGACCCAATTAGTCAGCTTTCCTATGATAACCATGTTGCCAAAGTGGTTAGAAAATCCTTCTATGTGACCCATCTGATCAAGAAAGGGTTTGCATCAAGATCTAAGGATGTAATGGTGCCCCTCTACTCTTCCCCTCATCAGACCCAGTATTGAGTACAATGCACCAATTAGAATGTACCTGGCTAGACATCTCCAGCAGCTGGAGAGACCACAAAAGTACCTAACCAAGAGGATTACTGGCCTCAGACAGTTGCCCTATGCAGCACGATTGAAAAAGCTAAGACTGCTCTCTGTTGCATACCGCTTTCTCTGAGGCGATCTCTGTCTAACGTACAGAGCCATGTCCAGCCCAGAATTGTTGAACATGCTCCATCTTAGCAAAACCAAATCTACTCAAGCTACACGCTGTAGGGATATAAACCTCAACACAACAATGAATAGAACATGCTGGAGGGATAGATTCCCTTCGCAGAGACTTCCCTTACTATGGAACAGGGTCCCGATCTACATAAGACAGAACCCCTCACTATCACACTTCAAGAGGAACCTTGATGAGTGGATGGGTAACAGAAAGTTCACACTGGGGATCACACCAACAGCACTACTAGATAGGGGCCAAGAGTACTAGCTGCTAGTACAAGGGTCTACAGAACTACTAAAGGGGCGGTGAATACCGCACAACGTGGCTGGGCTAATATATGCCTTCGGGCAGATAGCCCAGTGCCAACCTATATAAAATCTGTTCCTGTTGTTGGACATTTGTTCCCCATTATTTGTGGCTTTGTGCAGATTTCTTGGGCTAAGAGTTTGAGAGAGAAGACCGCAACAGTTACACATGATGAACATGGTACAGTTGTACAGTCAACTTACCATAGTAATCACAATCAAGTCATATCTGAGTAAAATTATGTAGAGTACAAATACTTATGTTGTATTTCAGCTTTTCCCGGTTAGGGGTCGCCACAGTGGAACTCCAGTCTGCTAATGATTGGCAGTAGATTTTCACGAACGCCGAGGTACCAGCTCGACGTTCAACCTTCAACGAAGGCACGCCCATTTACATATGTCTTTCGAACGCCCACCCAACCACGGGGAGGACATGCAGACTCCACACAGAAGACACTCCCCACACTTCAGCCGAGAATCAAACAGGAGAACCTCTTGCTCTGAGCCAACAATGCTACCGCTGCACCATCGCAGATGTATGGAGTACAAGTACTTATACAGAGTCTAAATAAAGGCTATAAACAATAAATTAGGGTAGGAGCCTGCTATTATCAGATGATCATCTTGTTTCACTGTTGCAGTCATCACATTTGGGTTATCTGCCTGCAGGTAGCCCTCAGCCAGCCTGAATACCAAAGTCTTGGGATTTCTATGTCGAATGCTGTCTCTTTTTCCATGACGTCAGGTCATCAGGGGTATAAAACATGTAGCAGACGCCATTATATCAGTCTTTCTTGTCGTGCGGTGCCCAAAGCAGAAGCAGTTCGCAAGTGCTAGTCGGCCAACTCCTGAAATTTTCATTTTTCGAGTTTCAGACCTGAAGTCTTCTAAAAGATAAATACCCTGTTGGGTATCCTTTTTTTTGGCTCTAACCAATGTCAGAAAAAATTAATAATCGGCTTGCCTCTAGAAAGGAAATACCTCTCAGAGATTTTCATTCTTACTGGTTCACCTGTTTAGGCCCAGACCATGACGTTCCTCACTGTCGGTTTTGTGCCTTGTTCGACGCCTGAACTATTCGTCGCTGGGCTATTTTTGTCGCAAAATTCTTTCGCTCTCGATCTTCTGAAAAACGTAAGAATAAAGACAGAGACTGACCGCATAGGTCCAAAACTGCTGACGACACTACCGTTAAGCTAGTCGCCAGTCCGCCGGTACTCAGTGAGGCGCTTTCGCAGCCCCTGATACCTGCTTGTACAGATTCGCAGGCCTCTACTGAGACCCATTCGGAGTCCGGTATGCCACGAGATGTTTCTTTGACTATGGAACATGCGGATGTCTCTACCTTGGATTGGTCCGGAGCCACTATGCAGGCACCAGCTTCTCTGGGTGTATTGAGGGGGTATTCGGGCCTTCTGATTTTAATATTAAACCGACGACTTTGTTTCAAACCAAAAATACAGAATTTCTCAGGCCTAGAGTTCGCACTATGCCTTGGAAACCGATGACCAAAGCGCATTCTCAGGCCCACATGCCACAAAAACAAATACTTAGAATGGCAGAAGACCTTATTACTTTAATTAGGGGAAGTCAGTCTTCCCCCTCAAAAAGACCAAGAACTGAATTTCCTTCTGATTCTTCAGATCAGGAGTCTGATAACTCTGACCCTTCTGATTACCAGGACGTACCCTTATCTACTTATGAGGATTCTGTTGCAGAGGACTCAATTCCCTGTGCTTCCTCACCAGAAGATTTTTATTTTGGTGAAACCCTGCATACCCTTAGAGAGCATTTCCACTGGGAGAGCCAGGACTACTTAGTCCAAAAAGAGACTCGGAATTTTTAAACTTGCCTTAGCATAGGCCTCTAGATATCCCTCCTGTTCTGGAAATTGTAGATGATGTGTTCTTGGAATCCAGCCTTACCCCTGATATTTTGCCTCCAGCTCCCAGGAAACCTGACCGGTACTATAAAGTACCTGACTCCCACATATTCCTCTTTAGGAAGCCTACTGCGGATCCAGAGACCATTTCCCAGGGACCTAAAGGCATTAAGGCTATGGCCAAAAATCCGTACCCCTTCGGACAGGGATTCTAGTGCTTTAGACAGATGGGGTAAGAAGATCTATACTTCTGCTACTCTGGCCATCAGGGCTTTCAATTGCCAGATTCATATGTTTAAGTATCAGCAACATATTATTGAACTAATTAAAAAGAAAATGATGTTCATTCCTGATTGTGCAGAACATAAAGATTTACAAGAGTTAATGCAGACTGCTAATCAAGTTGGTAAACATACTTTGTAATGTGGTTTTGATGCCTTAAAAGCATCTTGCAGGGCTGCTGTCACTGGGTCTGTTCTTAGAAGGCATGCTTGGCTTAAGGAATAAACCTTGCCAGACCTTGTCAAAGCAAAATTACTAGATGCACCTTTAAACCAAGAGCGTCTGTTTGGCAATAAAGCAGAAGTCGTCCTCAAAAGGATGGAGGAAAAAGCTAAATCTATGCAAACTGTTAAAGATTTTTTACAAGTACAGCCACCTGGATTTAGTAGGCATTGGCCTTCAAAAAACTGATCTTTTACAGTCCCTCCCAGACCTTCTCAGTCCAAACCCAGGGGCAGCAGACCACCAAGACTATACAGTTTCAGGGTGTGCACAGATCTAAGCAATGGAGTGCTCCCACCTCCAAAACAGGGAGTAGTAAGCCACCTTCCTATGGTAAAAATCTCGCAGTGACTTATGCTTAACTCTTCCAAGCCTTGCCCAAGTACTTGCACCTTTAGGAGGGAAACTGGCCCTGCATGCCAAAAACTGGGAGTACATTACACAGGGCATATGGGTCTTAAACATAGTTTCCCAGGGATACAGATTCCACTTCCACTCACTCCCAACACCAAGCGGATGGCCAGACTTCCCCCCAAACCAGTGGGCAGAGACCCAAAAGCAAGTAATTTCTCTCCTCAGTATCAAGGCTGTTCAACCTGTCCCAGCAAAACAAAGGGGACAAGGCTTTTATTCCACACTGTTTCTGGTACCCAGAAAAGAAAACTGTTGGTGTCCTATTCTGGATTTGTCTATTCTCAACACCTCTCTGGGGGTTCCAAAATTCAAAATGCTTACTGTCCAACAGCTGCTTCCTATGCTAGCCAAGGACTCCTGGCTAGCAACCCTAGACTTAAAAGAAGCTTATCTGTACATCCCCATAAGGGATTCATGCAGAAAATACCTACGTTTCAGAGCAGGCTCTATCCAGCATCAGTTCTCTGCTCTTCCCTTTGGCTTATCTACTGCGCCCAGGGTATTCACAAAATGCCTAGCTCCAGCCATTGCATATTGCAGGCAGAGAACAATTCAAATTTATCCATACTTGGATGATTGCCTGATTCAGGCAGACAATGAGGAATTTGCTAGTACAGCACCTGACATTTGTAAAGAGGCTTCTAACTTCACTGGGGCACACCATCAATGAAAAGAAATCACATCTGGTGCTCAGCCAACGGATTGTATTCTTGGGAGCAAGCTTGAATACAACTTCCCAGATGGCATTCCCCACTCCAGAAAAAAAAAAAATATTTGACAAACTACTTGAATCTACTGGCCACCAAAACCCAGCTATCTGCAAGAAAAATACTGAAAGCCCTAGGGTTCATGGCCTCTTGCATTCTACTAATTCCATATGCAAAACTGCATATGAGGAAACTTCATTGGTACTTAAAAAGTCTCTGGTGTCAACATTCTTGGGACCTGGAAACAATGATTCCTATCATTCCTTGCCTAAGGACAGAGTTCCTTTGGTGGGCAGAGGCCTGCTACCACAACAAGGGACTCCCTTTCACTCAACCCCCTACCGCCCAAACCCTAACAGACACATCAGACTATGCATGGGGGTCTCACATGGCAGGATAGTGCATTCAAGGCAAATGGAGCCAAAAGCAAATGCACCTGCATATCAATCAAAAAGAAATGTTAACTGTACAGAATGCTCTTGCAGCCTTCCAGGACAACTATTGGTAAAGGCAGACAACACCACAGTTATGTGGTACATAAGCAGGAGGGAAACCATTCCTACCCACTCTGCAGATTAGCCATGGCTCTGTGGAGCACAGCCTTGAGCAACCAAGTGCACCTGCAAGCTCAATTCCTGCCAGCCAAACTAAATTCGCTGGCAGATGACCTAAGCAGAAATTTCATGGACCCACACGAGTGGGAATTGGAACCCAAAATATTCAAGCTTTTGAGGGCTAGGTGGGGGGCACCAGAGGTGGACCTCTTTGCTTCCTATCAGAACTATCAGTTGAGCATATATTGCACCAGAAGTCCCCACAGCCAAGCTTGGAAAGTGGATGCTTTGTCCTTTATCTGGGAAAGCCTATCAATCTATACCTTTCCCCCTCTGCCACTCCTCTCAAAGGTTCTACTAAAGATAAAACAGGACTAGCCATGGGCAATCTGGATTGCACCAGACTGGCCATGCCAGCACTGGTACCCTCTTTTGTGCAGTCTGACAGTAGTGCCACCATGGCACCTGCCTCAGACCCCTTCCCTGCTGTCCCAGCAGGAGGGTCAGATTTTGCACCCTCAGCTCCAGACCCTGAACCTAGCAGCCTGGCTCATCCCCTGAACTCATCACCAGCAACCCTCAGTAAGCAGGTGCTGGGTGTCATTCTGGAGGCAAGGAGGCATAGTACTAGAAAATCCTATTCAGAAAAGTGGAAGAGATACTGTTCCCGGAGTCAGTCTCAGGGAATGGACACAACTGTGCCCAGCTTCCCTAATATACTAAATTACTTAACAGAAATGCTCCACAAAGGCCTATCCTTCTCTTCAATTAAGATTCATGCCTCTGCCATCTCAGCTCACTATAACACTGAGCCACCCCTCTTCTTTCATCCTCTGGTCAGACCGTTCCTGAGAGGAGCAAACAAAAAAAAAATTTAAGGACCCCCCCGCCCAAGGAGAGCTCCCACTCCAGCCCTGGGACCTTAACTTTGTATTGGAAAAGCTCACGCTTCTGCCCTTTGAACCTAGAGTTAAATTTCCTCTCATGGAAAACAACTTTACTTCTAGTCATCACTTCAGCAAGAAGAGTGTCTGAATTGCAGGCCCTTATGGCCGTGGAACCCTTCAATCTGAAGTAGGATATTCATTTGTCTGCAACCTGTGGGTTATGGATCCGATATCGGATCCGAACCGGCATAGTTTCCAGCTATGGATCCAAGCTCTCAGCTCCTCCCCTCACCCATAATGCCCTGCTCTACCCTCATGACCTCAGATCTTGTTTGCCGCGCTGGTAACTGGATGTGGTGTCTTTAGCTCTCAGCTAAGTGGTATTTTTCTTGTTAAAAATAGAAATTTTTGCTTTCTTTAAACTTTTGTGTGAAAGTTGTAGGTTCCCTTTGTGTATTGACTGTTTTAGTTTAATTTTAATTTACAGTAGTATTTTTATTCCTCCCTGGCTAAGTGGCATAGAGTGTGTGTGAGGCCTGTGTGCTTGTTTTAGTTTTGTTAAGTTACTTCTGTAACTTTTGGGGAAGTTTTGACTATGGCTGACCAGCCTAAGTCATTCTTTCTCTAAATGCTCAGTGTGGCCATAAGCTCTCACGGCTGAGTGTCTTGGGGTTGAGCACCTCACATCTGGCTGTTCCATTTGTGCAGGGTTCAACCAGGGCACACTGAGGAGCGGAGGTCCAAGCTGGTCCTGGCGGGCGGCTGCAGCTGTTCCCCTGTAGCACCCCTCCTGCTCCTGGGACTCAAACTCCCGCTTCAGGACAGGAGAGGAGGACTCTGAGGAGGGAGCAGAGCGCGGCGGGCGAGACTCTCTGTTGGGCCCCCGCCAAGTGAGCTTCGGTCACCTGTGTGCTTCTCACGGGTCCTGAGGAGATGCTGATCTGGACGGATGATGCGAAGGTTCATCCAGGCCCAGATGCTCTTGCCTCCCCTCCGGGAGCTCAACGCCTGGATCCAGCCGAGCCGGATCCGGGGATCAGTGCTCGTCTGTGTCGGGCGCACTGTCCCGGATCCGGTGTGCGCGGCTCGATCGGATCCTTTGGTGAGGCTCCCCTTCCGCTTTTGATGTAGTGGAGAGGCTCTGTTGAGGTCTCGACCCGGCCCCGCTTCGGCTCCGTCCCGCGCTCCCTCTGCACTGGGCCAGGCTTCCACCATCCGGCCCCTGGGCCCGTCTACCTCTTGGGTGTCCCCCCCTGCCGACCCCCTGGTGGACCTTATTACCACCAGGGCGTGGAAGGAACCTGACAAAATCCTTAGCCCGCCTTCTGACAGGACCCATTGGAGTAAGGGGCCTCCTGTAGATGCCATGTTGATGGCGGCGGAGGGAACTGGCTCAGGAGAGTCCCTCAGTCCACCCACCGAGCAAGGAGTCTCGGATGATGGACAGCGGATGTTCAGTTCGGCGACCTTTCTGAACTATTATTGCACGTTATTCGGATGCAGCGAGAGACCTTTAAAGAGTACGCTGCATCCCTCCATTTGAGGAGGACAGAGCTCTGCACTCCACCAAAATGGCCACTCTAGGTCAGTCACAAATACTTCTGTCGGCTACTCTCCCATGCTCGGGAGGCGCTAGAGAGCTCTTGAGGACAGGACTGGTGCGCTGGGCGTCAGGCTTCAAAGC
Source organism: Protopterus annectens (assembly GCF_019279795.1). Taxonomy (NCBI): domain Eukaryota; kingdom Metazoa; phylum Chordata; order Ceratodontiformes; family Protopteridae; genus Protopterus; species Protopterus annectens. The sequence continues at coordinate 1,082,774,509 of NC_056744.1, read as the reverse complement.
GTGGTTTTGCGACCCCCTTTGATGGTTCTGCTCTGTTTGCGTTGACCCAGGCGAGAAGGACGGGAAGGCAGCTGTCTGCAATCCGCTTCTCTGCACCCCAGAGGCCCTATTCTAGGAACCAAAGGGTCAGAAGAAGATGTGGTTCGAAGTCGCAGCAGTCCCAGCCTGCTCGGACAACCAGTCCTTCCGTGGCAGAGGAGGACAAGGAGGACGCCGCCCTAGAGGCAGAGGGCTCCCAGAAACTTGGGTCCAGGGAACCTTTCTCTGAGCAGCCCTGAGGGCTGCCCGACTGCTCTACTCTGGAGGCAGTGGGGGGCGTCCGGGGCACCTAGCGGCATGGGAGTCCATAACATCGGACCGCTGGGTTCTCCAAATCATATCCAGGGATATCACATTCCTTTCCTTCACCTTCCAAAGATGCAGTCCCTCCCAGGCGTACCACCCGGTCAAAGGGAGGCGCTTTAGCAGAAATTGGCCATCTGCTAGAAAAGAGCCATCCAGCCCGTTCCCCAGACCAGATCGGATCAGGGTTCTACTCCAGGTTCTTTTAGTGCCAAAAGACGGGGAACTAAGACCAATCCTAGACCTCTCTCTCTGAATCTGGCAGTCCCCAAAGAAAAATTCGAATGGTCACTCTACAATCTATTCTCCCCTTCTGGGAGAATGCCACTGGATGTGCTCGATAGATCTCAAGGGCGTACTACCACATCCTAATGGACAGGCGCTCAGGAGGTTTCTCCGCTTCGGCTGGGAGCCAGTCACTACCAGTTCGGGTCCTTCCCTTTGGTCTCACCACAGCCCCCAGGGTGTTTACCAAAGTACTAGCAGTGGTAGCGGCCCACCTGAGGCTTCAGGGGTGCAGGTCTTTCCCTACCTGGGCGACTGGCTCCTTACCGCCCCAACAAGGCATCTACTTCTCTTGTGAGACTCCTTTCTCCATCTTGCTCCATTTCTGGGCATCACAATAAATACAAAAAGGTCCAACCTGGCACCCACTCAGCTCTTAGATTTCAGAGGGGCCAGACTAGCCACAAGGAGTTGAGCCTTCCTTACTGCGGACAGGATTCTGAATCTGCAGCTCGCCATTCTCCATTCAAGTTCTGTTCCAGCGGAGTTGGACCTGAGGGCACTAGGGCCCATGGCAGCGTCGATAGCTCTTCTTCCTCTTGCCAGGCTCAATATGCATTCTACAGTGGGCGCTCTTAGTGCAGTGGTCTTACCTTGCTCTTCCCATGTATCATTCCATAGCGATCAGCAAGGCTTGCAAGGTCCCTCTTGTGGTGGCTCCACTCCCCGGATCTCCACGAGGTCGCCCATTTTGTGCTTCTCCACGGTGACCCGCGGACGCCTCGGGTGGGGGCACCCTTCTTGCCGGACAGTCAAGGGCACGTGGAGCGATACAGAGACCTTACTGCATATCAATGTTCTCGAGATGAGAGCTGTGCTCTTAGCGTTGCTAGCACTTCAGCACTTTCTTACCTTGGGAACAATTGCGAGTCAGTAGGACAATATGTCTGTTGTCTGGTACATCAACAAGCAAGGAGACAAGGTCTTACCCTCTTTGTCGAGAGGCCATGAGAGTTTGGGAATGGGCAATCTCCTCCAACATCCTAGCGGACAAGCTCAGTCGCACCATTCTGACCCGTGGTCTCTCAATTGTCAGCATATTTCGCGCGTGGGGGAACCTTCATGCGATCTTTTGCCTCTCCCTCAAACACCAAGTGCGACAGTTTTTGCTCTGATACCTCCTCCGGAGGTACCCCAAGGCAGCTCTGGTGCATGCGGTCTTCTGTATGCCTATCCACCCCTGCCTCTCATGCTGCAAGTTCTTCAGAAAGCCTCTCGGGTGGGTTGCAGAATGATTCTCATTGCTCCATTCTGGCCTCGACAGATCTGGTTCCCCTTCCTAAGGTCTCACTCGGTGAATCCTCCTTGGATTCTAGATCCCATCCGGATCTGATATCCCATCCATCCTGCATTCCTCCTGGCTGCTCCAGTTCCACTCTTGATAAGGACTCGGTATTTCTTCACGGTAAAGGCTATTTTGGTGGCGGCTCATAAACCAGCCACTAGAAAGCAAATGGAAGCGTTTCTCTGTGGGCGGAGCGGCAAGGCCTAGATCCTTCACGGTTCCTCTCCCGTAGTGCTTGATTTTCTAACCTCTCTCTTTAATGATGGTGCCAGCAGTTCCACAGTCAAAGTTCAACTGGCGGCAATCTCTCACTATCACATTGGTCAAGAATCTAATCCTCTTATGTCAGCCAAATTGTGCAAAACCTTTCTTAAAGGTACTTTCCTTCTCAGGCCCCTATTAAGCAAGCAGTTCCTCCTTGGGACCTTTCTCTGGTCCTACAGGCCTTGGTGGACCTCAAATTCTTGTCTTACAAGACAGCCTTTTTGGTAGCCATTACATCAGCCAAGAGAGTTTCTGAACTTCAAGCTTTATCAGCTAAACCTCCTTACTTGGTTTTTTATCCGGACCGTGTCTCCCTCAGGACCAACCCGTCCTTCCTTCCTAAAATCGCTTCTGAAGCAAACATCAATCAATCTATTAACCTCCCTGTTTTCTTCCCTAAGTATGAAAACAAAGGTGAATATAGGCTACACTCACTAGATGTTCACAGGCAACTAAGATTTTATCTCAACAGGACAGCTGGTCATAGGCAATCCGACCAGCTGTTTATTTCCTTTGCAAAATTCAATTTGGGCAAGCCAATTTCCAAAGTTTCTCTGTCGCTGGATTTCACAGTGCATTTTATTGGCTTATCAAAGCCAGGAAGGCGGCCGACGGAGGGTGTTCATGCCCATTCAACCCGGTCAGTATCTACCTCAGCAGCCTTCAAGGCTAGGATTCCTCTGGATGATATTTGTGCAGCAGTCTCATACATTTATTTCTCACTATAAGTTGGATCTTGCATCCAGGGTAGAGCATCCTTTTTTCAGCGTGCTCTCGAATATCCTTCCATGATGAAGATTCAGGTAGCTGGGGACTCTCCCACAGGTTTGCAGACAAATGAATATCCTACTTCAGATTTAGAAGTTATGTACTCACCATAACGTTCCATCTGAGTAGGTGTATTCATTTGGCCTTTTCAGTTTCCTGCATATTACTGGTTACCCTTTTGAGGGTATTGTTGCTTTGGCAAACTCGATCTGAGGTCATGAGGGTAGAGCAGGGCATTATGGGTGAGGGGAGGAGCTGAGAGCTTGGATCCATAGCTGGAAACTATGCGGTTGGATCCATATCGATATCGGATCCATAACCCACAGGTTGCAGACAAATGAATACACCTACTCAGATGGAACGTTATGGTGAGTACATAACTTCTAATTATCTTCCATGCGGACAGGGTTTCCCTCATGACAAACAATTCATTTATGCCCAAGGTGGTATCTAGTGTGGCTTTAAACCAATCCATTCATTTGCCAACTTTTTTCCCTAATCCTCAAAATAAAGAGGAAAGGATCCTGCACTCCGTGGATGTGCACAGGCAGCTTAGGTTCTGTCTGGACAGGACTAAGCCTTTCAGAAAATCTGACCAGCTGCTAGTGGGCAAGGGCAAAGGGAAGGCGGTTTCAAAGCAAACCATTTCTAAATGGATAGCACACTGCATCCATTTCTGCTACAAGCACCATGGGAAACCTACCCCAAAGGGGATCAGAACACATTCCACTAGGGCTACATCAGCCTCTACAGCTTTTCTCAGGGGAGTCCCTACCAGTGACATCCTGGAAGCTGCAACCTGGAGTTCTGTACGCACTTTCTTCAAGCATTACCACTTACCTATCTTTTCTAAATCCAGAGCTGGATTTGCCACAGCAGTCTTACAGGCCTTGATTGCCAGCCCTAATGCTTTTTAACTACCTCCACCCATCCTCAGCTTTGGGAATCAACCCAAATGTGATAACTGCAACAGTGAAACACGAAGAACATAGTACAGTTGCGTACACTTACCATAAATGTAGATGTTCGAGTGTATTCACTGTTGCAGTCCTGGTTACCCTCCCTGCAGCCACCTGACTTCTCTTTACTTCTACCATCTGTTTTGTATACATATCTTATATCATTGGTATTTGCTTTTTGCTGGGGGTGTTGCATACCATGTAATTGCTTCCCTTTTTGGGGGCTCCTGACATCTGGGGCAAGAAAAACTGATGTAATGGGGTCGGCTGCAGTTTTTATACCCTTAACAACCTGACATCATGGAAGAAGCGACAGCATCCGACGCAGAAATCCCAAGACTCTGGTATTCAGGCCGACTGAGGGCTACCTGCAGGCAGATACTCCAAATGTGATGACTGCAACAATGAATACACACAAACATCTACATTTATGGTAAGTGTACACAACTGTATTTTCTGAACCCTTCTGTTAACACTCTCGTCAGCCCTCAGTACTGACATATTTGGGGGAATGCTGGCTTCACTGTGATGTTGTGCTAGTGCCATCTGGATGCAAAATTTTCCAAAACACTATCCATCCTCACTGCCATGCAGATCTTGCAAGACTCTCATTTGCCAAATGTGTGTGCGCAGTTGCAGTGAACCAGAAGCTACTAGGGGCAAAGATGTTTCCGTATGTGGATTACTGGTTGCTTGCCACATTAAGATTAGACAGATTGTTGCAGTTCTCAGATCCCTACTGTGTGTTTTTCCAATCCTTGATTAATGGTGATCACCCCAAAGCCCTAGTTACTTTTTGCAGATTAACTTCATTGGATGCATTTCATACACTGTATCCTGCAAAAAGCATACCTTCCTTTAGATAGAATGCTTTCTTTGCAAACTGTAGTGTTAAGATTTTCACTCCCACTCAGTCATAGCAGCTGTGCTTCTTAGAACACTCAGCGCATGGCAGCTACGATTTACATCCTTCCTCATGCAAGGTGTCTACATGAGGATTTGAGTAAACTCTCAAAATAAAGTAGTCTGCTAAGAAATCACGTCTCGTCAGATTTCCAAAGCATACACGATTCAGAATGGGTAGCTGCATATTCTGAATTGTACTTTGGCAGCCCATTTCAGATTCCTTTCCCAGTAATGTTTTCCGCCATAGACAATTCTACCATAGGATGAGAAGGAAGGTACTGTCAGGGGCAGATTGTTCATGGTACTTGGTCACAGATGGAATCCAGTTTGCACATCAGTATTAGAGTTGACTGTAGTCCTCGTTATGCAGGTGTTCGCTCCCTGCCAAAAATTGCAGTTGCCAACCATCTCAACAACAACATGGCAATGGTTTGGTCCATGAGAATGACACTGGTCTTATTCTGTCTAGGATTTGTATTTCATTTTATCTAAGGTGGTAGTTGGAATCTGCTGTTTAAAGATGATTTGAAGTGCCAGTCTTGTAAGACTTCCAATCTTTTGAAAAAAGTGGTGGTGGTTTGGAAATGGGTATGTCAAGAGGACCCTTTGTGATAGCCAGTTATATATTCCTGTAGAGACTGGTTCTCTAGTGGGCAGGCTTAGTCACAGTTTGCTTGCTTCTCATAAGTGGTCCTTCATTCTTTCAGTAGTGCAGAAGCTCTTTGGCCAGTATGGAAAACCTCACTGCATTCTATTTTTCAGCCTGACCAATGGCAAATGCAGCATCCTCCATTCCCACATCCCCACACCAGGGATACTGCCATCCAGAAATGGCTCCCAGAACTCCATTACACTGCCGCCACCCCACCACCATTGTTCCTTATTTTGAAGTTTATTCAGAAAGCAAGGTAGAATAAGGCCAATGTCATTCTCATAACACCATTCTGGCCTTAAAATGTCAGCTGTGACCTCTGCTAGAGAAGCCTGTTGATTTGAGACCCTTCCAGAACCCTGCTGGCACTACTGTCTGGCAAGTCTCAACTGGACCTTCACTCCCTTCATCTAGCTAGTTGGTTATTCCAATTCTAGTAATAGCTGGAGACTCATCATCACCTCTAAGGGGTGGTCCAGATCCTCATTTCTTCTTAGAGGCGTAATACTAGAAAATGTAACCCAAAACAGAAAGCAGAGTTAATCCTCTTTACAGCCCGGGTGCCTGCAGTTTTCGATTACCTCTCCCACATTTTTGATACAGGCCCAGGCTGCTGTTTTATAAAAATCCATCCTGTTGCCATATCTAGCATTCATATTTCGTTTGTTTAAATGTTTGTATAGCTTTCTTGAATACTTTTCAGATACAACCTGTCAAGGAGATATAGCTTTAATCAGCAGATTCGAAGTACCAGTCTTGTAAGACTGTTAAATATAGTGCTGGTGTGAAATGATCCTTTTTTATATATATAATGAGGCTACTGAGAAACTTTAAGTTACTGTTTGTATTCATTCTCCGTTATTTGTACAGAGGTGAATGTCTACTACATTGCATGAATGTTAACAGACAACTCGTATGTAGAAAGAACCAAATATGAAGAATATACAACAATCTTATTTTCTAGTGAAAAACTGAGTTCCAAAGTTAAGCAAACTATGAAGGTGTTTCCCTCTGTACTTGCTGCATACACAGCAGCTGCTTCTCCATCCTTTTTCATAAATGTATCCATAGATAATACTTGCTCAGCTGCTTTGTGGGCAAGACTTGCCAAGCTGGATGTGATCTGCAAGAGCACAGTGATCAGAGATATGTTCTCAAGATGGCTTTTCAGGATAAAAAGCTTGACTATCTCCTGTTGGATGTTGAATAGGAACCTTTTCTTGCCAGAGCTCACACAACAATATACAGTAAACTCTCAGTTAACCAGCACCCATCGGAATTGGTAGATGCCAGATAACTGTAGATCTGATGTTTGTAAATCTTTTATTCATTCCTTACTGATAGGACTTTGGTTCCATCCTCGGAACTGACAGCCGTTTCCAAGCTCGCACCAGCCAAAAACTCTCAGCTAAGACCTAGCCGTAATGCCCCAGCTCATAGTGTCACCAGATCTCGTTTGCCGCGATGTTCTTTGTTTCACTGTTGCAGTCATTACATTTGGGATTTCTGCTTGCCAGGTAGCCCTCAGTCGGCCTGATTATCAGTCTTGGGTCCTGCGTCAGTTGCTATCTCATCTTCTATGAAGTCAGGTAGTCAGCGGTATAAAGCATCCAGCCGACATCATTACATCAGTCTTTCTTGCCGTGCCCGAAGCCGAAATAGTTCGCAAGTGCTGGTCGGCCGACTCCTGAAATTTTCGTTTTCAAGTTTCAGATCTGAAGTCTTCAACAAAGCGAAGTACCCCGTTGGGGATCCTTTTTCTTGCTCTAAACTGATGTCAGTAAAAGTTAACAATTGTATTACTTGTGGAAAGCAAATACCTCATAAAGATTTTAATTCGTACTGCATTCCTTGCTTAGGCCCTGACCATGAAGTCCCTTGCTGTTGGCTTTGTGCCTTATTCAAACCTTGAACTATTTGTTGTCTGTTCATTTTCGCATCTAAATATTTTGGTATTTGGTGCAATTATCCAGAAATGGCTTCGGTAAGCCACCCTACTACCGACATTCCGAAAAAACGCAAAGATAAAGACAGACTGCATAGGTCCAAAGCTGCCGCCGACGCTTCCGTTAAGCTAGTCGACAGTTCGCCGGTACTCAGTGAGGCGCTTTTGTAGCCCCTGATACCCACTACTTCATATTTGCAGGCCTCTACTGAGACCCATTTGGAGTCCGGTATGCCACGAGATGCTCCCTCGACTATGGAACCTGCGGATGTCTCTACCTTGGATGGGTCTGGAGCCGCTGTGCAGGCACTGGCGTCTGAGGGTGTATTCAGGCCTACTGACTTGCATATTAAACCAATGCCATCTTCTTCTTCAAGGCCTAAAACTCTATCCACGTCTTGAAAACCAATGCCCAGACCGCATGATCAGGCCCGTATGCCTAAAAAACAAATAAGAATGGCTGAAGACCTTATTACTCTAATCAGGGGAAGCCACCCTTCTACCTCTAAGTGACCTAGAACTGATTTTCCTTCTGATTCTTCTGATCAGGATTCTGAAATTTTTTTTTTCTGATGACCAGGATTTGCCCTTATCTACCTATGAGGATTCTGATGCAGAGGACTCCATTCCTTCTGCTATCCCCTCCAGAGGATTTCTCTTTTGGTGAAACTTTGCATACTCTTAGGGAGCATTTCCCCTGGGAAAGCCAGGATTACTCTGACTCCAAAAAGAGGCTTAGGGAATTCTTACTCCTACCTCAACACAGGCCTTTAGCTATCCCTCCTGTACTGGACATTGTAGATGATGCCTTCTTGGAATCTAGCCTGGCCCCTGACACTTTACCTCCGGCTCCCAGAAAATCTGACCGGTATTAGAGTACCCGACTCTCACAAGTTCCTCTTTAAGAATACTACTGCAGATCCTGAGACCATTTCACAGGGCCCAAAGGCATTAAGGCTACTACTGCCAAAAACCCTACCCCCTCTGATATAGATTCCTGGCCCTGGACAGATGGGGTAAGAAGGTATACACTTCTGCTACGTTGACCATTAGGGCCTTAAACTGCCAGTTTTATGTTAACGTATCAGCAGCATATTATTGGATTGCTTAAACAGAAAATGATGTTGATTCCTGACTGTGCTGAAAATAAAGAATTACGGGATTTAATGCATTCTGCTGAACAAGTTGGTAAGCATACTTTGCAATGTGGTTTTGATTCATTAGAGGCATATCTTGTAGGGCTGCTGTCACTGGGTCTATACTTAGAAGACGCGCATGGCTTATAGAGCAAACTTTGCCCATATGTTTAAGCTAAATTACTGGATCCTCCCTTAAGCCAAGACTGCCCGTTTGGCAACAAAGCAGAAGCAGCACTTAAAAAGATGGAGGAAAAAGCTAAATCTATGCAAACTGTTAAAGATTTCCTTCAAGTACAGCCTCCCAGATTTAGTAGGCACTGGCCTTCTAAGAATTGGTCCTTTCCTGTCTCTTCCAGGCCTTCTCAGTCCATACCCAGGACCAGCAGACCACCCAGGCTTCAGTCTCAAGGTTCTCACAGGCCGAAGCAGTGGGGGGCTCCCACTTCCAAAGCTGGAAGTAGTAAGACACCCCCCCCCCCCATGGTAAACTGTCACAATGACTTAACTTTAAACCTCCCAAGCCCTGCTCAACTGACTGTTCCTTTAGGGGGAAAGATCGCCCTGCATGCAAAAAATTGGGAACTCATTACCCAGGACAAATGGGTTCTAAATATAGTTTCCCAAGGATACAGATTCCACTGCCACTCCTTACCAATCCCAAACGGTTGGCCAGACCTACCCCCAAATCAGTGGGCAGAGGCTCAAAAGCAGGTTCTCTCTCTTTTAAGTATCAGGGCTATTCAACCTGTCCCACAAGAAGAATGGGGGCAAGATTTTTACTCAAGATTTTTCCTGGTACCCAGAAAAGACTGTTCCTGGCGTCCTATCCTGGACCTGCATATTTTGAACACATTTTTGGTACTCCGAAAATTCAGGATGCTAACTCTTCGTCAGCTGCTTCCCGTGCTAGGCAAAAATGCTTTGTTGGCAGCACTGGATTTAAAGGAAGCCTACTTGCACATCCCAATAAGGTAATCTTGCAAAAGATACCTACGCTTCAGAGCAGGCTGCATGCATGATAAGTTCTCTGCACTGCCCTTTGGCTTATCTACTGCGCCCAGGGTATTCACAAAGTGCCTAGCTCCAGTCATTGCCTTTTGCAGGCAATGAAATATTCAGATGTACCCATACCGGGACGATTGTCTAATTCAGGCGGAAAGCCTGGACATCTGGCATTTGTAAAGAAATTGCTAACTTCTCTGGGGTACACCATAAATGAAAAGAAATCAAATCTTGTACCCTGTCAACAAATTGTATTCCAGGGAGCAAGCTTGAATACAATTTCCCAGATGGCCTACCTCACGTCCGAGAAACAATTTCATTCAACAGCCTACTTCAATCTACTGGCCACAAAGACCCAGCTATCTGCAAGGAAAATACTGCAAGCACTGGGGTTCATGGCCTCTTGCATTCTACTAATTCCATATGCAAGACTGCATATGAGGAAACTACAATGGTATCTAAAAAGCCTATGGTGTCAACATTCTCAGGATCTAGAATCAATGATTCCTATCATACCTTGTCAAAAGATAGAGTTCCTTTGGTGGGCAGAGGCCTGTCACCAAAACAAGGGACTGCTATTCATTCTACCACCTGCTGCCCAAACCCTGACAACAGATGCATCAGACTATGCATGGGGGGGGCTCACTTGGCAGGGCAGTGCATTCAGGGCAAATGGAACCCAAGTCTAATGCACCTGCAAATCAATTAAAAAGAAATGTTAGGTGTACAGAATGCTCTGACAACCTTCAAAGACCACATTCTTCCAGGACAATTATTGGTAAAGATGGACAACACCACTGATCTTCGTGTTTCACTGTTGCAGTCATTACATTTGGGTAATCTGCTGGCAGGTTGCCCTCAGTCGGCCTGATTAACAAAGTCTTGGGTCCTGCGCCGATTGCTGTCCCTTCTTCCGTCAGGTCATCAGGAGTATAAAACATGCAGCCGATGCCATTGCATCAGTTTTTCTTGCCGTGTGGTGCCCGCAGCAGAAGCAGTTCGCAAGTGCCGGTCGGCTGACTCCTGAAATTTTCTTTTTAGAGTTTCAGCGCCGAATTCTTCAACTTAAAGCTAAGTACCCCAATGTTCTTTGTTTTTCACTGATGCAGTCATTACATTTGGGTAATCTGTTTGCAGGTTGCCCTCAGTTGGCCTGATTAACAAAGTCTTGGGTCTTGTGTCGGTTGCTGTCCCTTCTTCCATGATGTCAGGGGTATAAAACATGCAGCCGATGCCATTTTCAACCGTCTTTCTTGCTCTGCGGTGCCTGAAGCAGAAGCAATTCGCAAGTGCCGGTCGGCCGACTGCTGAAATATTCGTTTTCGAGTTTCAGAGTTTCAGAACTGAAGTCTTCAACCTAAAGCTAAGTACCCCCGTTGGGGAAACTTTTTCTTGCTCCTTACTGATATCAGTAAAAGTTAATAATTGCATTACTTATGGGAAGCAAATACCTCATAAGGATTTTCATTTGTACTGTATTCCTTGCCTAGGCCCTGACCACAACGTGCCTTGCTGTTGGTTTTGTGCTAAATTTAATCAACACACTATTAAGCGTCTGTATATTTTTGCTTCATAATATTTTGGCTCAAGATTTAACTATCCAGAAATGTCATTGGTTAGCAATCCGACTACCAGAATACACAAAAAGCGCAAAGAAAAAGACAGAGACAGACCGTCAAGGTCCAAAACCGATGACGAAGCTTCTCCTAAGCCAATCACTGGTTCGCCGGTACTCAGTGAGGTGCTTTCGCAGCCCCTGATAACCACTACTATTGATTCGCAGGCCTCTACTGAGACCCATTCGGCGTCTGGTATGCCGCAAGATACTTTCAAGTATTGAACCGTGGGTGTCTCTACCTTAAATGGGTCCAGAGCTGCTGAGCAGGCACCGGCTTCTGAGGGTGTTTTCAGGCCTAAAGATTTGTATATTAAACCAACGCCATCTTCAAAACCTAGGCCAAAATCAACTTCTATGTCTAAAAAACCAAAGCTTGGGCCACGTGCACAGGCCCCTATGCCTAAAAAACAAATGATCAAAATGGCTGAGGATTTAATTACCTTGATCAGGGGTTCCCATCCCCCTCTTGTTAATAGGCCTAGGCAAGGCACTGACTATGAATCATCAGATCAGGTCTCTATTTCTTCTGATTCCTCTTCTGATCAGGAATTATCTATTCCACCTTATGAGGACTCTGATGCAGAAGATTCCATCCCTTCTGTTTCTCCTCCTGAGGAATTTTCTTTTGGAGAAACTTTGCATACCTTAAGGGAACACTTTCCCTGGGAGAGTCAGGATTTCTCAGAATCTAAAAAGAGGCTTAGGGATTTCCTTCTTCTTCAACATAGGCCTTTGGCTATACTTCCTGATGTTCATCGTGCATACAGCTGCAGTAATCACATATGGGTTCTCTGCCGTCAGGCGGGTCCTCGGTCGGCCGAATTCCAAAGTCTTGGTCCGGCGTCTGTTGTTGTCGCATTCTTCCCTGACGTCAGTGCGACAGGGGTATATAAGTAACAGCCGACGCCATGTTCTCCAGTCTTTTTTGTCGCGCAGTGCCCGAAGCAGAAGCAGTTCGCAAGTGCCGGTCGGCCAGCTCCTGAATTTACGAAAAATTGGAAACCGAAGTTTTCTTTAAAGCTAAGTACCCCGTTGGGGAAACTTTTCTTGCCTCAGACCGATGTCAGACAAAGTTAACAATTGTATTTCTTGTGGGAAGCAAATACCGCATAAGGATTTACATTCCCTCTGCATACCTTGTTTAGGCCCAGACCACAACGTCTTGGGCTGTCGCTTTTGTGCTACTTTCAATAAACGCACTATTAAGCGTCGGGCGGAGTTCGCCCAACATTATTTTGGTAAGGCCTTTGATTATAAAATGTCGTCGGATACTCAGACTACCGTTTTGTCCAAAAAACGAAAGGACAAGGACCGACACGCGAGGTCCGCGGTCTCCACCGACACCACTCCAAAACCGGCTGCACGTGGTCCGGTTCTCAGCGAGACGCCTATGCAGTCCCTGACTACCGACGACACTTCATTGGCAGTGTCTTCTGTACCCGAGACCGCTGGTACCTCGGCCCTAACTCAGACTACAACCACCGAAACCACTGTGAGTGTTGAGCCTCCTAATGTGGACAGGTTCACTTCCACCCAGGGTGTATTTAGACCCTCTTCTTCCTTTCCATTAAGGCCTTCACTAAGTCCAAATCAGCCATGCATCCCAAGAGGCCTGTTGCACAGGGCCCATCCCCAGGCCCCATGCCTAAAAAGCAGATGCTTAAAATGGCTGAGGATTTAATTTCCTATATCAGGGGTTCCCAACCCCCTCCAGACAAGAGACCCAGATTGGAGGAAGAATCTCCCTCTTCTGAACAGGGCTCCATTTTCTCAGAACATTCTGATGTGGAGGAACACTCGTACTCCCCTTATGAAGATTCTGATGCAGAACAGTCCATTCCTTCTGTATCTCCCCCAGAGGATTTTTCTTTTGGGGAAACCTTGCACACCTTGAGGGAGCACTTCCATTGGGAAGGCCAAGACTTTTCTGAATCCAAGAAAAGGCTTAGGGAATTTCTTTTGTTACCTCAACACAGACCTCTGGCTATTCCTCCTGTCCTGGACATACTTGATGATGTTTACTCGGAGGCTTGTCTCAATCCGGATTCCCTGCCTCCTGCACCAGTCAAACCTGATAGGTATTAGAGTCCCTAACTCTCACCAATTTCTTTTCAAAAGCCATAATGCTGACCCTGAGACCATTTCTCAAAGCCCCAAGGGAATGAAGGCCTCTACTGCCAAGAACCCACTACCTTCTGAAAGGGAATCTAGATCCTTAGAAAGGTGTGGGGGGGGGGAAGGTATACACCTCAACCACCCTAGCCATGAGGGCCTTAAATTGTCAGTTCCATATGCTTAAATATCAGCAGTTTCTGTTATCTCAATTAAGGAACAAGATATCTCAACCTGAACAACCAGATTTGAAGGAATTGCAGGATATGATACATAGTGCAGAACAAGTGGGTAAACACACCTTACAATGTGGTTTTGATGCCTTAGAGGCCTTTAGTAGAGCCGCTGCTAACAGGAGCAGTCATTCGTAGACATGCCTGGCTTAGAGAACAAAGCTTGCCTGATCATGTTAAAGCTAAACTACTAGATGCTCCTGTACAAAAGGATTTGTTATTTGGTACTAATGTTGAGGAGATACTACGGAAAATGGAAGGAAAAAGCTAAATCTATGCAAACTGTCAAGGCTTTTCTACAGGTACAGCCACCTCGTTTCAGTAGAAACTGGCCTACAAAAAACTGGTCCTTTCCAGCCACAGACAAACCCCAAAGAGGCAGATACAGGCGCTCAAGGGGCAGAGGACAATCTCAGGGATCATATAGAGGCAGGCAAGGGCCAACTCAAGCACCAAGAGGTGGCGAAGACAGTGCACAACAATACAGAAAGCAAACCCAATGACTTCCCCCTTTTCATGCCAAGCAAATCTCAGCTGGCAGCTCCCTTGGGAGGAAAGCTGGCACTATTTTCAGGAAATTGGCATATTATCACAACAGACAAATGGATCCTGGACATAATAAACAGAGGCTACAGATTTCATTTTCACACTCTTCCAAAAATGAGAGGCATGCCAAACCTGCCACACAATCAAAGGGCAGAGGCACAAATACAAATTACAAAACTCATGGACATGAAAGCCATTCAAGAGGTTCCGACTCACGAACAAGGCCAAGGTTTTTATTCCAGACTTTTCCTGGTACCAAGAAAAGGAACCGACTGGAGACCCATTTTGGACTTATCCATCCTAAATACATTTCTACTCGTACCAAAATTCAAGATGCTCACATTACAGCAGCTTCTTCCCATGCTGGGCAAGGAGTTTTGGCTGGTAACATTGGACCTCAAGGAGGCATACCTGCATGTCCCAATCAGACAAAGTTGCAGAAGATACCTCAGATTTATTGGAGGTTCAATCCACTATCAATTCTCTGCATTGCCCTTTGGCTTATCTACTGCGCCCAGAGTATTCACGAAATGCCTGGCATCAGTAATTGCCTACTGCAGACTTCAAGGGATACAAATTTACCCTTATTTGGACGACTGCCTGATCCAAGCGGACAGCAAGCACACTCTTCTGGAACATCTGGCTTATGGAACACGGTTACTGAATTCTCTGGGATACACAATCAACAAAGAGAAATCCAGGCTAATACCATCTCAGAAAATAACTTTCCTGGGTGCCAACTTGGACACAAACACCCAGATGGCCTATCTCACGCCAGAAAAACAAGGGCAACTAACTCAGTACTTCAAAACACTAGCAAATTGTACCAGGCTTACTGCAAGGAAAATCCTGCAGGCTCTGGGCTTCATGGCATCTTGCATTCTTTTAATCCCATGTGCAAAGTTGCATATGAGAAAGCTTCAATGGTACCTAAAAAGCCTATGGTCTCAACACAGCCACATTTTTTAAACAATAATACCAATAATTCCATGTTTGCAAAAGGAATTTCAATGGTGGGCCCAAGCATGTCAAACAAACACAGGTCTCCCATTCTGCAAGCCTCAAGCAAATCAAGTCATCACAACAGACGCCTCAGATTACGCCTGGGGGGCGCACATGACAGGCAGGTGCATTCAGGGCAAATGGTCCCAAAAGGAAAAGCACCTTCACATCAATCAAAAAGAAATGCTAGCAGTAATAAATGCAGTTACAGCATTCAAGGACCTCCTGCATCCAGAGCAATTATTGATAAAAACAGACAACACCACAGTAATGTGGTACATAAACAAGCAAGGAGGAACACATTCATATCCCCTGTGCAGACTAGCCATGACACTTTGGAACTTGGCTCTGGAATGGCAAATCGAACTTCAAGCACAGTACTTGCCAGGTTTGGAAAACACGCTGGCAGACAATCTAAGCAGAAATATGACAGATCCACACGAATGGAAGCTGCATCCACAGGTGTTTACAAAGATAATCCAAGCATGGGGAAGGCCAGACCTAGATCTCTTCACCTCCCACAGGAACCATCAACTGGAAAAGTTTTGTTCAAGGACTTTTCATCCAAAGGCCTGGAGGGTGGGCGCCCTTTCATTCAGTTGGACAGCATGGACAGTGTACGCTTTCCCACCTCTGCCTCTTCTACCCAAGGTGCTCTTGAAAGCAAGAACAGACAGACCGAAGATGATACTGATTGCTCCAGACTGGCCAAGACAGCACTGGTACCCACTCCTAAGGAGCCTAACACATACTCCTCCCTGGCCTCTACCTCTAATGCCTCTTCTGCTAACTCAGCACAGCTACAAAACTCTTCACAGTCAGCTGAAAACACTCGATCTTGCTGCATGGAAAATTCCTTAACACCACAGCAGACCCTGCTCTCCAAAGAGGTTCAGGATGTCATTTTGGAGGCCAGAAGGCCATCTACTAGGAAGACTTACTCCGCAAAATGGGAACGGTTTTGCTCTTGGAATGAGAAAAAAGGCCAGGACCCTAGAAAACTGAATTTGCCTCAGGTATTACAGTATCTTGCTGAGCTGCTGAACAGTGGACTTTAATTTTCCTCCATAAAAATCCATGCCTCAGCCATTTCTGCAGAATTCAACACGGATCCACCGTTATTCTCTCACACACTTTTAAGACAATTCCTCAGAGGGGCTAATAATATAAGACCACCAAGGAAACAACCAGTGCCAGCCTGGGATCTTAATTACATTCTAGAAAAATTAACATTGCCTCCGTTTGAACCAGCTGCCTCAACAGATTTGCAATATTTGTCCTGGAAAACAGCTTTCCTTCTGGCCATAACCTCAGCTCGTAGGGTTTCGGAACTACAAGCCCTCATGGCTGTGCAGCCCTTTCTTATCTTCCATCAGGACAGGGTTTCCCTTCGAACCAACCCGTCATTTATGCCTAAAGTGGTATCCAGGGTAGCTTTAAATCAAGCCATACACTTACCTACCTTTTACCCTAATCCTCAAAACAAAGGAGAAAGGCGGCTACATTCCTTAGACATCCATAGACAGCTACGTTACTATTTGGACAGAACAAAGCCTTTCAGGAAATCACAACAACTTTTTGTGTCTTATGCTGTAGGCGCTCAAGGCAAGTCTGTTACCAAACAGACAATCTCTAAATGGATAGGCCACTGCATACGATTTTGTTACTCCTATCATGGGAAATCTGTCCCTGTAGGCATCAGACCACACTCCACCAGGGCCACAGCTACCTCTACAGCCTTCCTCAGAGGAGTTCCTACCAAAGATATCTTGGAGGCAGCCACTTGGAGTTCTGTACATACCTTCACAAGACACTACCACCTGCCTTTATATTCCAAAACTAGAGCAGGCTTTGCTACTGCTGTGTTGCAGGGCATTCTGGCTCACCCCAGTTCTACCTAGTGCCTACCACCCTGTGCGTAGCTGTGGGATTCTACCCATATGTGATTACTGCAGCTGTATGCACGATGAACATAGTACAGATGTCCTTCAAGGATGCATCTGCAGTCCTTACAAATGGGTTGTCCTGGCCTCAGGCAGCCCTTCGGTCGGCCGGATTCCAAAGTCTGGGTCTGGCCTCGGCTGATGTCGCACTTCACCCGACGTCATAGCTGCAGTTCTGCGGGTATAAAGGCATCAGCCGACAGCTGCAGTACAGGTTTCCCTCCCTCCTTCCCCTCTAGGTATAGGACTAGTGGCTAACACCTCCTCATACAACTTATTTTGGGTTATCCTCATATGGTGTATTTGCTTGCAACTACTCTTTTTTGATAACATTGCATTGCTTGTATATATCGTATGTATATATATATATATATATATATATATATATATATATATATATATATATATTCGGCCGACCGAGGACCCGCCTGACAGCAGAGAACCCATATGTGATTACTGCAGCTGTATTAGCACTCGAACATCTACATTTATGGTAGGTACAAAACTGTACTTTCTAGACATTGTTGATGTTTTCTCAGAATCCAGCATGGCTTCTGATTCCCTGCCTCTGGTTCCTAGTAAGCCAGACAGATATTACAGGGTTCCTGACTCCCAAAAATTCCTTTTTAAAAACCCTACTGCTGACTCTGAAACCATTTCTCAGGGTCCCAAGGGCATTAAGGCTTCTACTGCTAAAAATCCTTCCCCTTCTGATAGAGACTCCAGGGCGCTGGATTGATGGGGTAAGAAGGTTTACAAGTCTGCAACCTTGGCAATCGGGGCTTTAAACTGTCAATTTCATATGCTTAAATATCAGCAGCATGTCATGGGCTTACGTAAACAGAAAAGGATGTTGATTTCTGACTGTGTGGAAAATAGAGTTGCAGGATTTATTGCATTTTGCTGAACAAGTTGGAAAGCATAATTTGCAGTGTGGTTTTGATTCCTTGGAGGCCTCTTGCAGGGCTGCTGTAACTGGATCTGTGATAAGAAGGCATGCTTGGCTCAAGGAGCAAAATCTGCCTGATCATGGTAAAGCAAAATTGTTGGATGCTCCTTTGCAACAGGACAGTCTATTTGGTAATAAGGCAGAAGACGTTTTGAAAAAAAGATAAAGCTAAATCTATGCAAACTGTAAAAGATTTCCTACAAGTGTAGCCACCCAGGTTCAGTAGGCACTGGCCTACTGAGAATTGGCCCTTTCCAGTACCCACCAGATCCGCTCAGGTCAAACCCAGACACTCCAAAGGCTCCAGGTTTCAGTCACAAGGAACTTATAGAACAAAACAATGGTGTGCCTCCACCTCCTAATCTGGAAGTAACAAGGCACCCTCCTACGGTAAACAGTCCCAATGACTTTCCTCTGCAAACACCAACCACTTATCTTTTGGCTGCCCCTTTGGGGGGAAAACTGGCACTTCATGCAAACAATTGGCAACTAATTACCCAGGACAAGTGGGTTTTAAATGTAGTATCCCAGGGATACAGATTTCATTTCCACACAGTGTTCTTCGTGTTTCACTGTTGTAGTCATTACATTTGGGTAATCCTGCTGGCAGGTTTCCCTGAATTCCAAAGCCCTGGGTCCTGCGTCGGCTGCTGTCACCCCTTCCCTGACGTCAGGTCGTCAGGGGTATAAAAGAAGCATACTCAAAGCAGCAAACCACAAATTCTTCAAAAATACACCACAAATGAAGCAGTCAGAGAGTGGAACAAGGAAACAGCTTTAATCCATCTTTTCAGTCCTGGTACCTCGGCATTTCGCCTTCAATGGGACACATTTACACATTTTCAAAAACTCTTTTTATATATACATCAATTAAGCAATTAAACAATCAATTCATCAGTTCAAACAATTTTAACCCTCTCAGCACAAAATATTTCTTTATAAAAAGTTCATCAAATACAATTTATAGCATTACATTACTTTACATTTTCTTAAATTTAATTCATTCATTTTATGATGTAATATACTTATTATTATGCACAATTTCAAAAATACAGATATGAAATAAATACACTATAAAAATCAAAACTACTACTCTAATAAATTTCATCCATTTTCTAAATTCATTCCATTGGGAAATAGTGTGTGATACCCTATAATCATTCTCTGTTCAACTTTATTCAAAGCAGTTTTAAAATTCCCTGTGCACAAGTGGGGTCTGGCAAGTACACTGAATCTAAAACCTTCATTTTTACCATTATGTGTATTACAAAAATGAGCGGCCACCGGACTTTCCAAATTGCCTCTCCTTATGTCACCCAAATGCTCCAAAATGCGGACCTTAATCTTCCTAGTGGTCTGCCCAATGTACCACATAGGTGGATCACAATCACATCCCAAAATATACACTACACCAGATGACATACAGTCAAATCTCTTAAAAGCAACATATCTCTTTCCATTTATTTTAACCCCATGCATATTTTTGATTTTATTACAAACTGAACAACGGCCGCAACTATGCATCCCCACATTACTATCTACCATGGGTTCCAATTTCTTGTTTAGTATTTCCTTTAAATTTGAATACCTTTTATAAGAGAAAGTGATGTGCTTTGGAAAAAGATGACCAACTGTTAAATCTTCACATACCACATGCCACAACCCTCTTATAATTCTCTCCATTGTGTCAGAAAAATAGAATATCTAGACACAAAAAATATCTTGTCTAAATCTGGAATAATCTTGGAATAATGATTATTCTCATGTCTATGTATCCTTAATTTTTGATTTTTACACAATTTCTGTTTCATGGCTGAAAGCTGGTCATAATCATAACCTCGAGATGAAAGTCTGTCCAAAATTCCATCACAGACTTTCTCCCAAAGTTTTTTATCTGAAGTATTTCTCAAATTTCTTTTAAACTCCCCTTCTGGTAAGGCCTTAATTAGGTGTAGGGGGTGCATGCTGCTGGCATGCAGAAAATTGTTAACTGATGTAGGTTTCCTAAAGGTTCTATGTTGAACCAAACCATCAGTTCCTACATAGAACTCACGTCACTCTCTGACTGCTTCATTTGTGGTGTATTTTTGAAGTATAAAAGAAGCGGCCAACTCCATTTTCTTTAGTCTTTCTTGCCAAGCAGTGCCCGAAGCAGAAGCAGTATGCAAGTGCCGGTCGGCCGACTCCTGAGATTTTCGTGTTCGAGTTTCAGACCCAAAGTCTTCAATAAAACTAAGTACCCCATTGGGGAAACTTTTTTCTTGCTCCAGACTGTCAGAAAAAGTAAATAATTGTATTTCTTGCGGAAAGCAAATACCTCGTAAGGACTTTCAGTCTTACTGTATTCCTTGCCTAGGCCCTGATCACAACGTTTCTGGTTGTCGGTTTTGTGCTAGATTTAACCAACGCACTATTAAGCGTCAGTATGATTTTGCTTTAAACTATTTTGGACACTGGTTTAATTATCCAGAAATGTCGTCGGATAGCCATCTGACTACCGGAGTTCACAAAAAACGCAAAGAAAAAGAGAGAAATAGACAACTGAGGCCCAAAACCGACAACGAAGCTTCTCGTAAGCCAGTCACCGGTTCTCAGTGAGGTGCTTTCGCAGCCGCTGACTCCTGCTACTTTAGAGTGCAGGCCGCTACCGACTCCCACGTGGAGTCGACCATGCCACTGGAAACTCAGGGTATTGGAGCCTCGGATACTATTCCTTCAGATGGGTCCGGAGCCGCTGAGCAGGCACCGGCTTCTGAGGGTGTATTCAGACCTAAACATCTTTACATTAAACAGACTTCAGCTTCAAAGGCAAAGACTGAGGCACCTTCTAAAGCAAAGAAACAAACTCAAGAGCCACATGGACAGGCCTCTATGCCCAAAAAACAGATGCTCAAAATGACCGAAGACTTGATTACCTTGATCAGGGGTTCCCATCCCTCTCCTGATAAGAGGCCTAGGCAAGAAACTGTCTATGAATCTTCAGATCAGGTTTCTATTTCTTCTGATTCCTCTTCTGATCAGGAATATTCTCTTCCCCCCTCTGAGGATTCTGATGCTGAAGAATCTATACCTTCAGCTTCTCCTCCAGTGGACTATTCTTCTGGGGAAACCTTGCATACCATGAGGGAGCATTTCCACTGGGAGAGCCAAGATTTTTCAGAATCTAAGAAAAGGCTCAGGGAATTCCTTTTACTACCTCAACACAGGCCACTAGCCATTCCACCTGTGTTGGACATTGTAGATGTGTTTTCGGAGTCTAGTCTTACCCCTGACTCATTACCTCCAGCTCTTGTTAAGCCTGACAGATATTGCAGGGTTCCTGACTCTCATAAATTCATTTTTAAAAACCCTGCTGCAGACCCAGAAACTATTTCACAGCGTCCCAAAGGAGTTAAGGCTTAATCTGCAAAAAACCCTACCCCCTCTGACAGAGATTCTAGGGCACTGGATAGATGGGGAAAAAAAGGTTTACACATCTGCTACCTTGGCTATAAGGGCCTATCAGTTTCATATGCTCAAATATCAGCAACATGTCATGGCATTGCTAAATCAGAAAATGTTGTTAAACTCTGAATGTGCAGAAAACAAGGAAATGCAGGATTTATTTCTCAAAATTGGCACATTATAACCCAGGACAAGTGGGTTCTAAATATCGTTTCACAAGGCTACAAGTTCCATTTCCATACCCTGCCAAAGGCAAACGGTTGGCCAGATCTGCCAAAAAATAAATGGGCAGAGGCACAAAAACAAGTCTCATCCCTCAAGGACATGGGGGTCATTCAGCTAGTACCAGAGCAAGAGCAGGGGCAAGAATTTTACTCGACTGTTCTTGGTACCCAGAAAGGACAAGGCCTGGAGACCAGTACTGGACCTATCTATTCTGAACATATTCCTGGATATACAAAAGTTCAAGATGTTGACTTTGCAGCAGCTTCTGCCCATGCTGGGCAAGAACGCTTGGCTTGTGACTTTAGACCTAAAAGAGGCATACCTGCATGTCCCAATCAGACAATCAGAAGATACCTCAGATTCAAAGCTGGCTCAATGCATTACCAATTCTCTGCACTGCCTTTTGGCTTATCTACTGCACCCAGGGTCTTTGCAAAGTGCCTGGCACCAGTAATTGCATTCTGCAGACAAAGAGGAATACAAATATGTCCTTACTTGGACGACTGTCTAATTCAAGCAGATAACAAGGACAATCTCCTACAGCACCTGACGTTTGTGAAAAGACTTCTAACATGCTTTAAGGTACACAGTCAACGAAAAGAAATCAAAACTAGCACCCTCTCAAGAGATAATATTCCTGGGTGCAAGCTTAAATACAACTGCCCAGATGGCTTATCTCACGCCAGACAAACAAAGGCAACTGACTACCTATTTCAAAATGTTGGCAACAAAGGCCCAGTTATCTGCAATAAAAATTCTGCAGGCTCTGGGCTTCATGGCATCCTGCATCCTACTAATTCCATATGCAAGACTGCATATCAGGAAACTTCAATGGCACCTAAAAGGTGTTTGGACTCAGCATTGTCACAGCCTGGAAACAATGATTACTCTCATTCCCTGCCTGCAACAGGAGTCTCGATGGTGGGCAAAGGCTTGTCACCAAAACAAGGGACAGCCATTCATATCACCCCCAGCCAGGCGGACACTAACAACAGATGCATCAGATTATGCATGGGGGGGCCCACATGGCAGGAAGATGCATTCAGGGCACATGGTCCTCAAACCAAATGCATCTACATATCAGTCAAAATGAGATGCTAGCTGTTCAAAATGCCCTGACAGCCTTCAAAGATCTACTTCATCCGGGACAACTACTGATAAAGACAGACAACACCACGGTCATGTGGTATATAAACAAGCAGGGGGGGCACACATTCTTACCCCCTTTGCAGACTAGCCATGACTTTGTGGGACACAGCATTGACTTACCAAGTACATCTGCAGGCACAATTCCTGCCAGGAAGGGAATGGCAGACAAACTAAGCAGAAACCTTATGGATCCCCACGAGTGGTAGCTGGAGCCACAAGTCTTAAGCATGATAACAAGGAAATGGGGATGCCCAGACATAGATCTATTTGCCTCCCCTCCTAAATACCAACTAAAAAGATTCTGCACAAGGACTTATCACAGACCAGCATGGAAAATGGATGCCCTATCTTTCAGCTGGAAAAACTTATCAGTATATGGCTTTCCCCCGCTGCCTCTCCTCCCCAGAGTACTCCTAAAGGTCAGACAGGAGAACCCAAAGATGATACTGATTGCCCCAGACTGGCCCCACCAGTACTGGTATCCAATCCTAAGGAACTTGTCTTAATGCCCAGCTTGGACCTTACCTCAAATACCTCATCTCCTGTCCCAGCAAAACAATGAGATCCTGCACAGCCAACTCAGGACTTTAAACCTGGCAGCATGGCGGATAATGTAGTCAAACAAAACACACCTCTCAGTAAAGCTGTGATGGATGTCATTTTGGAAGCCAGAAGGCCTTGTACTAGAAAATCATATGCTGGAAAATGGAAGAGATTCTGTGCTTGGAACCAGGCACAAGGAACAGATACAGCTGTGCCAAATATTCCTCAGATTTTGCAATACTTAACTGAGATGCTTGACAAAGGCCTATCTTTTTCATCTATTAAAATTCATGCCTCTGCCATTTCGGCTCATTACAATACAGAGCCACCGATCTTTTCTCATCCCTTAGGTTGATAGGTTCATAGGTTCATACTAGGCTATCTGCCCAAGGGCATTTATAAGCCTAGCCCATAGTTATGTGGCTTTCGCCACCCCTTTAGTTTGAAGAACACTATGCCTATTATTTTGCTGTGCCTCTGTCAAGCAGTGACACTGAAGTAATCCCTGGGGTATATCTGCGATCTCCCATCCATTGGTCAAGATTCCTCTTGAACAAGGCCAGCGAGGTGCTGTGCCTCACTTGTACCGGGATTTTGTTCCACAGCATGGGGAGTCTCTGGGTGATGAATCTGTCCCTCCAGCACGTTCTATTAATAACCGTGTCAAGGTTTAAGTCTCCCGCCCTTGTGGTTCTGAGGGATCAAGATTTTTTTGAGGTGAAGCATATTCATCAAATCAGGGTTTGACATGGCCTTGTATGTCAGGCAGAGGTCACCTCTGAGCAAGCGGTATGCGACTGAATAGAGCTGGAGTTCTTTCAGTCGGGCAGCATAAGACATATTTTTGAGACCCTTTATCCTTTTGGTGAGGAACTTTTGGGGCCTTTCCAGCTGCTGCAGGTGTCGGGTCAGATACATTCCGAATGGGGCATTGTACTCAATCATAGGTCTAATGAGTGATGAGTATAGGGGGACGATGACTTCCCTTGATCTAGATGTGAATCCCTTCATGATCAGGTGGGCAATGTAGAAGGTCTTCCTAACTACTTTAGCAACGTGAGTGTCAAATGAAAGGTTACTGTCAACCTGGGTCCCCAGATCTTGATAACTTCTTCAGTGCTCAGTGGATTGCCACCTATATGGTAGCTAGGGGTAACCTTGTTTTTCCCGAAGGGTATGACTATGCATTTCTTGGCGTTTAACTTCAGGCCATGGCTCTGGCACCAGTTATCCATTTCTGTGAGGCCCTTCTGAAGGATATCTGTGTCAGATGTGTTTTCGACTATGGTGCCCAGTTTGCAGTCATCTGCAAACTTTGTCAGCCATAACCCTCCTATGTTTGCTTGTACTTCAGAGAAGTAGATGCCGAACAAGAGTGGACCCAGGACTGAGCCCTGTGGGACACCACTTGTGACCGGCTTTGAGTCTGACATGGCGTCAGCAACTCTGACCCTGTGGATTCTGTCAATTAGCCAGTTTGCAACCCATCTTGTGATGTATGGGTTTACAATCAAGCTGATGAGTTTTTCGATGATACCTGAGTGGGGTATTGTGTCGAAGGCCTTTACCAGGTCGAGGTAGGCTGTATGGACTGCCTTACCCTCATCAATGGCCTTGGTGACTGTTTCGAAAAAGTCAACCAAGTTTAAAAGGCATGATCTGCCTTTGACAAAGCCAAACTGGGTTGGATCCAAAGTCTGCAAGTTCCCTATGTCTTTATTTATGAGTTCCATTATGATCCTCTCCATGGCTTTGCAGATAAGGCTTGTCAAGCTAATGGGATGGTAATTTCCAGGGTCGGTGGAGGCACCGCCTTTGTGAAGTGGGACCACAGTCACCGTGCGCCACTCCTTGGGTACGTATCCTGAGGTGAGGCTAAGATTAAACAGCTGTCCTAACTGCGGGTTTCATTACTCATTGAGTTCGTGGAGTACACAGCCGGGGACACCATCCGGTCCCATGGATGCTGTGTTTTTTGCCTTGGAGAGAGCAGTTCTCACCTGGGCGTTAGAGATGTTTGGGGGGCTACAATCCTCTGGTATAGATATCTCTCCTTTTGGGGGGGGGGGAGAAGTTAGCACTGAACCTGTCAGCCAGTATGTTGGCAATGTGTGTACATTCAGTAATCTTCACATCATTTTGAACTAATTCTGAGCATATCTGGGAGTTTCCTCCTAGGTTTCTAACATAGCTAAAGAAGGCCTTATGATTGTCTTTTGAGTCCTTGGCGATTTTTCTCTCAAAATTAGCCTTGGATGATTTTATGAGAGCTCTTAGTTTTTTACTTATAATGATCAAGGGTGTCTTACCTTTCAAGGATTTAGCTCCATCTTTGTAGTAGCTTCTTCCTTTTGTTGTAGAGCTTGTTTATGTCTGGGGTCCACCAGACTGGACGCTTGCCTTTGGTACAAAGAGTCTTAGTTTTGTTTGGGATTGCCTGATCCATGCAGTCCTGTAGGTGCTGGTAGAAGGCATTTGTTAGTGATTCAGCGGTTTGAGTAATGTTTACCACCGGCTCAGGGACCTTAAAGGAGACCACACTAGTTTTTAGAAGTGTGAAGTAGGATTTTGAGAAGTCTTTCACTGTGGTCTTTTTTATTTCAGGTGGGGGGCGGGATGAGGACCTCCAGCGAGATTAGTTTATGATCTGATCTCACCAGTGAGGGGTATACTTCCGGTGTTGAACATTGTGGTCCCATGTTCGTGATGATGAGATCAAGTATGTTTTCACCTCTTGTGGGGATGGTGACTAGTTGTTCCATGGCATTTGAGTTTATGAACTCCAGGAACCTTTGGGCTAGAGTGTTTGGGCTTGAGTAGTGTTCCCAGTCTATATTAGGGTAGTTGAAGTCACCTAGTATGATGGTGTTTGGAGATACATTTATCCCCTCTAGTGTTTTCAGGAAGGCCATGTGAGGTTCCTGAGTTTGAGAGGGTGGCCTGTAACATGCTACAAATTGCAGAGCAGTTTTGCCTATGGTTAGTTGCACCTGGATGGTCTCCGATGCATCGTGCGTTGCCACCAACCGTGAGGTGTGGGTGTCCTTTATGAATATGGACACCCCCCTCCTTTCTTGGTGTTGTCCGGATTTTGGGGCCGGAACGCATGATATGAGGTGAAACCTGATAGTGCTGGGGTGCTCTGAGGAGCCTTGAACCAGGTTTCTGTCACAGCACAGACATCGATGTTCTCCATACTGAGAAGGGCATCGAGTGCGTGCATCTTGAGATTGAGACTTCTGGCATTGAGCAGCATTACCCTTAGTTTTTTTCCTTTTTTGTGTTCTAGGGTGGTAGGTTTAGAATTTGAGCCTTGCCTAAAAAGGCACTATGGGGGCAAGAGCCTTTGCCAATATCCGGAAGCCCAGGGTGACAGGTGCAAGCCGTCCCTTGCGAAGCAGCGTGGCTTGTCCAGCATGTCATCCCAGGCAGACAGACATTGGATCCCCTTTGAATGACACCAGAATTTAAGCCAATTATTAAAGCTGATCATCTTATCACTGTATTGTGGCATCATTCTAGGTGAAGGTAGGATACTGCTCAAGGTCAGGGTCATACCTGCCTGGGCTACATAATCAGAGAGCTACTCAATGTCTCTTCATGTAGTCCAAGGAGGTACGTCTCAGGTCGTTGACACCAGCGTGGACAATGACTGAGTCGTACTTGTACCTGCTGTTGAGAGACCTGAGTGCTTGCGTTATGTGGTGGATTCTAGCGCCCGACAGGCAGCTTACTGTGACCTTCTCCTTACTCAGTCTGGTGAGCGGGATGTCAGTGTGTCTGACTATGGAGTCACCAATGACGAGTGTGTCTGGCATTGTGTTTGGCCTTAAGGGCTGTGACTGTTTGACACTCTGACTATGTGGTCTATGTGTTGCATGTGTTGGGTCCTGAGGTGGTAGTTGTTTGGGTGTCTGCTTTGGTGGCGTCTTCTGTTTTGGTAGATTTTTGATCAGAGCCTCCGAGTATGTCTTTGTGTGATTATGTGTATGATTTGAAGTTGTGATGGTACTATGTGTGACTGGGTATGTAGTGTGTGTGGTTACCTTCTCCTCCTGTCTGGTCTTGCCAGTACTATGTTGAGAGAGCTCAGCCTCCAGTTTGGCCGTATAGTTGCATCTCTCGCATGTATTTGTGTTTTGTGGGAGGAGGAGAGGGTTGTCTGTGTACATGAGGCAATTGTAACATTGCCTCAATATTCCCAGGTTCACCAGCTGAGCAGGAGAGGACACTAGCAACTGATCCCTCGACATGCTAGAAGGAGTAGATAAAAAAAACTTACAAAAGACTCCGGGGGATGTGGGTTCTAGGCTGGTGGAGTACTATCTATAATAGGAGTGCTTTATCAGGGTGAAAGTACTGTAGGAGCAAGTGCTAGGCTTTACAGATAGAGAATAGTCTACTTGGGAATCAAGTAGAGATGAATTTTTTAGTTATAGGATACGCTGGTTAGATCAGCAGTACAGTTCGAGGAAGGTAGTTTTAAGGGAAAAATTGAAGAGTGGAATTTAGGTAGCCCGAATAGTTTAACCTTGTTTAACCGCCGCTGCTCTTGTGTGCAACAGTGGCAACTCCGCTCTAACGCGTGCTTTATAGCAGGGGGCTGGAAAAAACAGGAAATGACCCAAAATGGCCAACGAATTACTAGTTGCTGTCTCTAACCACTCCTCTGAGGATAAACAAGCAGCTCAGTACTCCCCACTCCCACTGGTGAGTAAAGAAACTACCTCTGGCCACACAAGAAAATGGAGGAACACAGGAACCAAATACAAAGCCAGGGATCAGCAAAATCTGATCACTGGAACAACTAGCTAGGAAAGTTTAGGAAAGTAGAGTATTTTTTTGTTTTTTTTTTGCACACAGACAGAAAAAATACAATAAATGCTTTGATTTTCGACTAAATTGCTATCAAAGGCTGGTACACTTGAGTGTATTAGCCTGTTTGTTACTTTTAAACAAAACTTTAGCCAACAAGGGCAATCAACAATTAAGCACAGAAAAACAGGAAAATCAGATAATAAAACAGTAATATAGGCACAAACAGTAGTCGAAAGGCACAAAAGATTGAAAAATGCAAAATTAAATGTTTAAAAAATACTTAAAATCAAGAAAGTCGCTCTTTCTGCTCTCTGCTGGCTTAGGAACTCTGCAGGGGGACCACGAGGAGCTATGCCAAGTTCTCTAATGCCAGAAAAGCCCGCCAAAGCGTGCTTTATAGCAGGGGGCTGGAAAAAACAGGAAATGACCCAAAATGGCCAACAAATTACTAGTTGCTGTCTCTAACCACTCCTCTGAGGACAAACCAGCAGCTCAGTACTCCCCACTCCCACTGGTGAGTAAAGAAACTACCTCTGGCCACACGAAAATGGAGGAACACAGGAACCAAATACAAAGCCCCAGGGATCAGCAAAATCTGATCACTGGAACAACTAGCTAGGAAAGTAGAGTATTTTTTTGGTTTTTTTAGTTTTTTTTGCACACAGACAGAAAAAATACAATAAATGCTTTGATTTTCGACTAAATTGCTATCAAAGGCTGGTACACTTGAGTGTATTAGCCTGTTTGTTACTTTTAAGCAAAACTTTAGCCAACAAGTGCAATCAACAATTAGGCACAGAAAAGCAGGAAAATCAGATAATAAAACAGTAATATAGGCACAAACAGTAGTCGAAAGGCACAAAAGATCGAAAAATGCAAAATTAAATGTTTAAAAAATACTTATTAAAACAGTACCTCAGAGGAGCCAACAATTTAAGACCTCCAAGGAGATCACCAATGCCTGCATGGGACCTCAACTTTTGAGCCAGCTGCTATTGGTGATATAAAGCTTTTATCTTGGAAAACAGCTCTGCTCCTAGCAATAACTTCTGCAAGACGAGTTTCAGAACTACAGGCACTCATGGCTATGGAACCTTTTATCATTTTTTATCCAGACAGGGTCTCTCTGAGGACAAACCCAACATTTATGCCTAAGGTGGTGTCCAGTGTGGCTCTTAACCAAACTATTCATCTGCCAACTTTTTATCCAAATCCACAGAACCAAGTTGGAGAGAATTCTGCATTCTTTGGACGTACACAGACAGCTTAGATTGTACTTGGACAGAACCAAAGTTTTCAGAAAGACAGAGCAATTACTAGTGGCATATACTGCAGGATCACAAGGAAAGGCCATCTCAAAGCAGACTATTTCAAAGTGGATAGGCCACTGCATTTGTTTCTGCTATTTACACCATGGCAAGCCAGTGCCTAAGGGCATTAGGCCACATTCAACCAGAGCTGCAGCCACTTCAGCAGCCTTTCTCAAGGGAGTACCAACCAAGGACATTTTAGAGGCTGCTACTTAGAGTTCAGTGCACACCTTTACAAAGCACTATCGTCTGCCACTCTACTCTAAATCCAGGGCAGGCTTTGCCACTGCAGTTCTGCAGGGCCTCATAGCCGCTCCTTATGCTGTTTAGCTCCAGCCTCCCAACCATAGCTTTGGGACTCTACCCAAATGTAATGACTGCAACAGTGAAACACGAAGAACATAGTACAGTTGTGTACACTTACCATAAATGTAGATGTTTGAGTGTATTCACTGTTGCAGTCCAGGTTACCCACCCGCCATCCCCCTTTTCTTCTGATGGAACCTATCTTTCTTTCTCTGATTTATACAACCTATGTGGTGTATTTGCTTGTAGATGAAGGTGAAGTTTATATGGGTGCATATATATATATATATATATATATATATATATATATATGTGTGTATATTTTTTTTTTTTTTTTTTTGTTGGCGGCTACCCTTTTAGGGGACACCTGACATCTGGGGCAAGAAAAACTAAAGAAAATGGCATCTGCTGCATCTTTTATACCCCTGACGACCTGACGTCATGGAAGGGGCGACAGCAGCTGACGCAGGACCCAGGACTTTGGAATTCAGGCCGACTGAGGGCAACCTACCAGCAGGATTACCCAAGTGTAATGACTGCAACAGTGAATACACTCAAACATCTACATTTATGATAGGTGTACACAACTGTTCTTTGCCAGTCCCAAACTGATGGCCAGATCTGCCTCCAAATCAGGGGGCATTGGCCCAGAAGCAAGTTATGTCCCTCGTGAATATGGGATGTATTCAGCCAGTACCAGAAAAGGGACAAGATTTTTATTCAAGACTTTTCCTGGTACCCAGAAAAGAGAAATCATGGCGTCCAATTCTGGACTTATCCATTTTAAATACATTTCTGGACATTCCAAAATTCAAGCTGCTGACTCTACAACAGTTACTGCCTATGCTAGGCAAGGATGCCTGGCTGGTAACTCTAGACTTGATAGGCTTACCTGCATATCCCAATCAGGGAATCTTACAGAAGATACCTGCGCTTCAAAGCAGGCTATTTGCATTACCAGTTCTCTGCACTGCCCTTTGGCTTATCTACTGCGCCCAGGGTCTTCACAAAGTGCCTGGCACCAGTAATTGCATTTTGCAGACAAAGAAACATTCAAATTTATCCTTACCTGGACAATTGTCTAATTCAGGTAGAAAACAAGAACACTCTTCTAAAACATTTGGCGTTTCTGAAAAGGCTTCTAACTTGTCTATGGTACACCATAAATGAAAAGAAATTGCAACTGGTACCCTCTCAAATAATTACATTCCTGATTGCAAGCTTGAATACAACTGCCCAGATGACTTACCTTATGCCAGAAAAACAAATTCAATTAATGACTTCAAGTGGCACAAAAACTCAGCTGTCTGCTAGACAAATTCTGCAGACCTTGGGGTTCATGGCTTCCTGCATTCTAATTATTCCATATGCAAGACTGCCTATGAGGAAACTTGAATGGTACCTAAAAAGCTTATGGAGTCAACATTGTCACAGCCTGGAATCAATGATTCCTATAATTCCTTGCCTGCAGCAAGAGTTCCTATGGTGGGCAGAGGCTTGTCACCAAATCAAGGGACTGTCATTCATTCCACCCCCTACCACCCAAACCCTGACTACAGATGCATCAGATTATGCTTGGGGGTGGGGGGGGGGTGCATCTGACAGAGAGATGCATTCAGGGCCAATGGAGTCCAAATCAAATGCGCCTACATATCAACCATAAAGAGATGCTAGCTGTACAGAATGCTCTGACAGCCTTCAAGGACAATCTTCATCCAGGACAACTAATGTCAGACAGACAACACCACAGTCATGTGGTACATAAGCAGGGGGGTACCCATTCCTACTCCCTTTGCAGACTAGCCATGGCTTTATGGAACACGGCCTTGACTTATCAAATAAATCTACAAGGTCAATTCCTGCCAGGAAAGCAAAATTCTCTGGCAGACGAACTAAGCAGAAATCTTATTGACCCACAAGAATGGAAACTGGATCCCAAATCTTCAGCATGTTAACACGCAAATGGGGGAGCCCAGACATAGATCTTTTTGCCTCACCCCAAAACTATCAGTTGGACAAATTCTGCACAAGAATTAATCACAAAAAAGCTTGGAAAGTGGATGCTCTATCCCTCAGCTGGAAAAACCTATCAGTCTATGCCTTTCCCCCTCTGCCTCTGCTCTCCAAGATCTTACTGAAAGTCAGACAGGAAAAACCAAAAATTATTCTTACTGCTCCAGTCTTGCCTCGCCAACACTGGTACCCACTCCTACGCAATATGTCACACCTTCCACCTTGGTACCTGCCTCAGACTCCTTACCTACTTTCTCAGCAGAACTATCAAATTCTGCATGCTCAGCTCCAAACTCTGAATCTTGCACAGCATGGCTAATCAACTAATATCACCAGTTACATCTCTCAGCAAACCTGTGATGGATGTCATTTTGGAGGCTAGAAGGCCTAGTACTAGAAAATCTTATGCTGCTAAACAGAAAAGATTCTGTGCCTGGAATCAGGCACAGAAATACCCAATATTTCTCAGGTTCTGCATTATTTAAGTGAGATGCTTCACAAGGGCCTATCTTTCTCTTCCATAAAAATCCACGCCGCTGCCATTTCAGCTCATTACAACACAGAGCCTCCCCTCTTTTCTCATCCCCTGCTAAAGCAGTATCTCAGAGGGGCTAAAAATTTAAGACCTCCCAGGAGAGCACCAACCCCTGCATGGGACCTCAATCTTGTGTTGGAAAAACTCACCCTACTTCCTTTTGAGCCAGCTGCTACTGCAGACATAACGTTTCTCTCTTGGAAGACCGCTTTTCTTTTAGCAGTCACTTCAGCTAGAAGGATTTCAGAACTACAGGTTCTCATGGCAGTGGAGCCTTTTATTATCTTTTACCCAGACAAGGTGGCGCTCAGGACCAATCCATCCTTTATGCCTAACGTGGTATCTAGTGTGGCTCTTAATCAGACCATTCATCTGCCAACTTTTTTCCCAAATCCACAGAACAAGGGTGAGCGGATTCTGCATTCATTGGATGTACACAGGCAACTATGATTCTACTTAAACAGGACAAAATCTCTAAGAAAATCTGAGCAATTGCTGGTAACATTTGCTACAAGGGCAGAGGGAAAAAGGCTATTTCAAAGCAGACTGTCTCAAAATGGATAAGTCATTGTATTCGTTTCTGCTACATGCACCATGGTAATCCTGTTCCCAAGGGGATATGATCCCATTCCACCAGGGCTGCATCTACTTCTGCAGGCTTTCTTACAGGGGTTCCTACCAGAGACATTCTTGAAGCTGCTACCTGGAGCTCAGTTCATACATTCACCAAACATTGCCATTTTCCTCTTTTCTCTAAATCCAGAGCAGGCTTTGCCACTGCTGTCCTATTCTATTCTACCCAAATGTAATGACTGCAACAGTGAAACACGAAGAACATAGTACAGTTGTGTACACTTACCATAGATGTAGATGTTCGAGTGTATTTACTGTTGCAGTCCGGCTTACCCACCCGCCAGCCCCCTGTTTTTTCTTTTACTATACCTCTTCCTTCCTTTACTATGCTAAAAAGCCTTTTTGCATTATTTGCTTTTATTTGGAGGTATATTTGTTGCATTCTAAATTGCATGCGTATATATTTATATGTATTTATATTTTGCTCCCCATTTGGGGGGGCACCTGACATCTGTGGCAAGAAAAACTGATGTAATGGCATCTGCTGCTTGTTTTATACCCCTGATGACCTTACGTCATGGAAGAAGGGACAGCAACCGACGCAGGACCCAAGACTTTGTTAATCAGGCCGACTGAGGGCAACCTGCCAGCAGATTACCCAAATGTAAGGACTGCAACAGTGAGTACACTCGAACATCTACATTTATGGTAAGTGTACACAACTGTACTTTATGTGGTACATAAGCAAGCAGGGGGGAACCCACTCATACCCTCTCTGCAGACTAGCCATGGCTCTGTGGAACACAGCCTTGAGCTACCAAGTACACCTACAGGCTCAATTCCTGCTAGGAAGGCTAAATGCACTGGCAGACTACCTAATTAGAAATCTCTTGAACCCACATAAGTGGAAACTGGAACCAAAGGTATTCAACCTGTTGAGAAAGAAATGGGGGAGCCCAGAGATAGACCTGATGTCCTTCAAGAATGCAACTGCAGTCATAACATATGGGTTGTCCTGCCTCAGGCAGCCCTCGGTCGGCCGGATTCCAAAGTCTGGGTCCGACGTCGGCTGATGTCACATTTCTCTCCGACGTCAGAGCGGCTGGAGTATATAAGCATCAGCCGATGCCATCTTCTTCAGTCTTTCTTGCTGCGCGGTGCCCGAAGCAGAAGCAGTTCACAAGTGCCGGTCGGTCAGCTCCTGTATTCTTCGAATCCGAAGTCATCAAAAAAGCTAAGTACCCCGTTGGGGACCTTTTCTTGCCTCAGCCGATGTCAGAAATTACTGAAAAAGTAAATAATTGTTTGTCTTGTGGTAAACAAATACCTCATAAGGATTTCCACTCTTACTGCCTTCCTTGCCTTGGCCCAGACCACAACGTCTCGGCCTGTGCCGCCTGTGCTCGCTTCAATAAGCGCACTCTCAGGCGCCTGGCGGAGTTCGCTGAAGACTTTTTCGGCGAAAAATTTGATTATACGATGCCGTCGGAACTACCGACATCGCAGACTCCTAAGAAACGAAAAGACCGGGGCCGACATCCTCGGCCCACGTCTTCCACCGACACCACTCCAAAACCAACCGCAAGTGCCCCAGTTCCCTCTGAGGCGGTTATTTCACCGCTCCGAACCGAAGACACAGCATTACTGATACCTCCGATTCCAGAGACCACACCGACGCCAGTTATTGATTTTCCTCCGGATACTGAAACCGAGGAAATGCCTGAGACCATTGCTGTAGATAAGGTCACTCCTGCACATGGAGCTGCTAGGCCTCCCATGTCCATGTCTATCAAGGCCTACACACGTTCTAAGGCAGCCAGCAAGACCAAGCACCTTACTGCTAAAGCCTTACCTCAGCCTACTCCTGAAACACAAATCATGACTATGGCCGCAGATTTAATTTCCATGATCAGAGGTTCCCAGGCCCATCCTGAGAAGAGGCCCAGGGTTGAACCCTCTGACCCTCTCCCTTCAGATGAAGATTCTGAGGACTCTGTTCACTCCGATAGCCAGGAAGAGCCCTTCCAGACCTATGAGGACTCAGATGCAGAGGACTCCATCCCCTTGGCCTCCCCTCCTGAGGATATTTCTTTTGGGGAAGTTCTGCATTCCATGAGGGAGCATTTTAAGTGGCAAGGCCAGGAATATTCTGATTCTAGAAAGCGCCTTTGAACCTTCCTTAAAAAGCCCCAACACAGGCCCTTAGCTATACCTCCTGTGCTTGATGTTTTGGATGATCTATACTCTGACTTCAGTGTTACCCCTGATACTCTTCCTCCTGCTCCTGCCAAGCCTGACAGATACTATAGGGTCCCAGAAACACATTCTCATTTTTTTAGGGCCCATGCTGTTGATTTAGAAACAATTTCACAGGGACCGAAAGGGGTTTCAGCTACCACCTCCAAAAATCCTTTGCCTTCCAACAGGGAAGCTAGGTCATTAGAGAGATGGGGGAAGAAGGTTTACACCTCCACTACTTTATCTATGAGAGCACTCAATTGTCTCTTTCATATGTTTCAATATCAGGATTACCTGTTAGATGATTTACAGAAAACATTGGCCTCTCCAGAACCTTTAGATAGGAAGTCTTTGCAAGAGGCTGTACATAATTCTCAGCAAGTTAGCAATCACTTTCTTCAGTGTGGATATGATGCATTGGAAGCTTCATGTAGGGCAGCTATGACAGGGGCGGTCATTCGTAGACATGCATGGTTAAAAGAACAACCTCTACCAGATCACGTTAAGGCAAAACTTCTTGATGCACCCTTGGAAAAGAACAAGCTTTTTGGTGCTAATGCTAAAGATGTGCTAAAGTCCATTGAGGAAAAAGCCAAGTCAGTTCAGACAGTCAAAGATTTCCTCCAGGTTCAGCCACCCAGATTCAGCAGGAATTGGCCTTCAAAAACTGGTCCTTTCCTAATCCTGAAAGATTTCAAAGGGGCAAAAACAGGCGTGGCCGAGGAAGAGGACAATACAGAGGTTCCTACAGGGGACGACAATGGCAACCAGCAAACCAAAGAAGTGACACAGGGGTCTCTCCTGCCCCACAGGGACAATCTCAATGACTTTCCTCTACTTCCGCTGACCAAGGAGCAAACAGAAGCTCCTTTGGGCGGAAAATTATCTCTGTTTTCAGACAATTGGCACAGATTGACAAAGGACAAATGGATTTTGGACATTACAGACCAAGGTTAGAGGTTCCACTTTCATACCTTGCCGAGAAAACAAGGCATGCCAAACCTACCACAACACCAGAGGGCAGAGGCTATCAAGCAAATTTCTCTGCTTGCTCAGATCAAAGCAATAGAAAACGTTCCACAACAAGAACAAGGCCAGGGGTTTTATTCAAGACTGTTCCTTGTTCCAAGAAAAGAAGCTCAATGGAGACCAATACTGGATTTGTCCGCATTAAACACTTTTCTCATAGTACCAAAGTTCAAAATGCTGACTCTACAGCAACTCCTTCCCATGCTGGGCAAGGGGTCTTGGCTGATTACTCTGGACCTCAAGGAGGCATACCTGCATGTCCCTATCAGACACAGCTGCAGAAGATACCTCAGATTTCTTGCAGGGCCAGAGCATTATCAATTCTCAGCATTGCCATTTGGCTTATCTACTGCGCCCAGAGTATTCATGAAATGCCTGGCTTCAGTAATTGCTCATTGCAGGCTCCAGGGGATCCAAATATACCCGTACCTGGACGACTGCCTCATACAAGCGGACAACAAACTGATTTTGACAAAAAACTTGAATTATGTCATACAATTGCTACAGGCTCTGGGATACACAGTCAACTTCCAAAAGTCAAGACTTCAGCCATCCCAGCAAATAACCTTCTTAGGAGCCAAACTAGACACAGCCTCTCAAATGGCTTACCTGACAGAAGACAAGCAAAAGAAGTTAACTCATTTTTTCAAAGGTTTGGCAAAGCTCACCCAGATGACTGCAAGGAGATTCCTACAGGCCTTGGGTTACATGGCATCCTGCATTCTCCTGATGTCCTTCAAGGATGCATCTGCAGTCGTAACATATGGGTTTTCCTGCCTCAGGCAGCCCTTCGGTCGGCCGGATTCCAAAGTCTGGGTGTGGCCTCTGCTGATGTCGCACTTCACCCGACGTCATAGCTGCTGTGAATTGGGTATAAAGGCATCAGCCGACGCCATTTTCCTCAGTCTTTCTTGCCGCTGCCCAAGCAGAAGCTGTTCGCAAGTGCCGGTCGGTCAGATCCAGAGATTTCTACTACCGAAGACTTCTAAAAAGCTAAGTACCCCGTTGGGGACTATTTCTTGCCTCAGCCGATGTCAGAAAAAGTAAATAATTGTTTAACTTGTGGGAAACAAATACCTCATAAGGATTTCCACTCTTACTGCCTTCCTTGCTTAGGCCCAGACCACGACGTATCAGCTTGTCTAGCCTGTGCTTCCTTCAACTGACGGACACTTAGACGTCGGTCGGAGTTTGCAGAAGAGTTTTTTGGTCCCGCTTTTGCTTACAAAATGCCGTCGGAGACTCCGACTTCACAATTAGCTAAAAAGCGTAAGGAAAAGGACCGACACTCGCGGCCCACGGTTTCGGCCGAAACCACGGTTAAGCCAACCGCGAGTGTCTCGGTTTCGGCTGAAACAGAGTCCTCGGTCCGAAAGCATGCCTCCGATAGCCAAGGCCTCACACAGCATGGCTGAATCTGCTACTGAAATAACCCCTGCTGTAGCAGCCACCCAGGATTTATCAGATACTATTCCTTTAGACATATCTACTCCTACACGTGGAGCTGCTAGGCCCCCTGCATCTATGTCTATCAAGGCTTTTTCTAGGGCTAAAGCAGCTAAATCTTCTAAGGCCTTGCCTGCTAAAACCCCCTCACACAGGCCTACCTCTAGTTCCCAAATGCTCAGCCTGGCTGAGGATCTCATTTCTTTGATCAGGGGATCCCAACCTCACCCAGACAGGGCCTCTCAACCCCCTCCAGAGAAGAGGCCTAGAGCAGAGCCCCGGATCCTGTTTCTACAGACTATTCCTCGGATGATTCAGAAAACTCAGATCCTCCAGAAGGCCCATATTCTCCTTATGAGGATTCTGATGCAGAAGACTCCATTCCTTCTGCCTCTCCTCCTGAGGAATTTTCTTTGGGGAAACCTTACATGCTATGAGCGAGCATTTTCAATGGCAGGGCCAGGATTTTTCAGATTCAAGGAAAAGGCTAAGGACCTTTTTACATTTTCCACAGCATAGGCCTTTAGCCATTCCTCCAGTACTTACAGTTGTTGATGATGCATATAATGATGTTTGTACTGCCCCTGACTCTCTTCCCCCGGCCCCTGCCAAGCCCGACAGATATTACAGGGTCCCGGACACACACTTTCACTTGTATAAGGCTCCTATTGCAGATCCCGAAACCATTTCACAGGGCCCCAAAGCTGTAGCAGCTGCCTCTGCCAAAAACCCCCTCCCCTCTGAAAGAGAATCTAGAGCATTAGAGAGATGGGGTAAAAAAGTTTATACTTCTGCTACTCTTTCGGCTAGGGCCTTAAACTGTCAATCCACATGATTCAGTATCAGGAATTTTTGTTAGACCAGCTAAATAAAAAACTGTCCTCTCCTGAACCTATAGACCGTAAGTCCCTTCAGGATTTGGTACATAACACTCAGCAGGTCAGTAATCATTCCTTAAATTGCGGCTATGATGCACTGGAGGCTTCCTTTAGATCAGCTATGACTGGAACAGTGATTAGAAGGCATGCATGGTTAAAAGAGCAATCCTTACCAGACCATGTAAAGTCAAAGCTTCTAGATGCTCCCATGGAGAAACAAAGTTTGTTTGGCTCCCCTGCACATCAAGTGCTAAAGAAGGTGGAAGAAAAAGCAAAATCTGTCCAAACAGTCAAGGATTTCTTACAGGTCCAGCCTCCGAGGTTTAGTAGAAATTGGCCTTCGAAGAATTGGTCCTTTCCAGACACCTCCAGAGCACAGAGAGGCAGAAATAGGCTTCAAGAGGCAGAGGTCAATCCAGAGGTGCCTACAGGGGACGTCAGTGGCAGCCTAACAACCAGAGAAGTACTGCCACAGATCCAGCTACGACCACTTCCACAGGACAGACACAATGACTTGACTCTGATACCGCCTACCAGGGAACAACTGGAAGCACCCTTAGGCGGAAAGCTAGCCTTATTTTCTGTAAACTGGCATTACATTACAGGAGACAAATGGATTTTACAGACAATAGACAAGGCTACAGGTTTCACTTCCACACTCTACCAAAAAAGAGAGGAAAGCCAAACCTACCACCAAACCAAAAAACAAACGCTCTAGAACAAATCAACCATCTACTAAGGATGAGAGCTATAGAAAAGGTACCTCCTATGGAACAAGGGCAAGGATTTTACTCCAGACTTTTCCTGGTACCAAGAAAAGAAAACCAATGGAGGCCTATTCTCGACCTGTCCGCTCTGAACACATATCTCATTGTTCCAAAATTCAAAATGCTGACCCTACAGCAACTTCTTCCCATGCTGGGCAAGGAGTCTTGGCTGGTGACTCTAGATCTCAAGGAGGCATACCTGCACGTCCCTATACGACCAGATTGCAGAAGATACCTCAGATTTCTTGCAGGATCAGAGCATTATCAATTCTCAGCATTGCCCTTTGGCTTATCTACTGCGCCCAGAGTATTCACGAAATGCCTGGCATCAGTAATTGCTCATTGCAGGCTTCAGGGAATTCAGATTTATCCATACCTGGACGACTGCCTAATACAAGCGGATAACAAGACCAAATTAACAAAAGATTTGGAAAAGGTTATACAACTACTGCAAGCCCTGGGATGCACAGTCATCATGAAAAAGTCAAGGCTGGTACCATCCCAAAGGATAACATTCTTGGGTGCAGAACTGGACACATCAAGTCAGATGGCATTTCTCACAGCAGAAAAGCAAAAGCAACTACCACTCTATTTCATGGCATTTATAACACAGAACCAGCTTACAGCAAGGAAAGTCCTGCAAGCCCTGGGTTACATGGCATCCTGCATAATATTGATTCCACATGCCAGGCTGCATATGAGAAAGTTGCAATGGTACCTAAGGAATGTATGGTCTCAACACAAGCACAGTCTAGAAGCCCAGATTCCAATAATACCATGCCTGAAACAAGAATTCCTGTGGTGGGCTCAGGCCTGTCAGTTGAACAGAGGACTGCCTTTCCACAAACCTCACCCAAGCCAGACTATCACCACGGACGCCTCCGACCTAGGCTGGGGGGCACACATGGTGGGCAAGTGTATACAAGGCCTATGGACACATGACCAGCTGAACCTACACATAAATCAAAAAGAGATGCTGGCAGTGAAACAGGCACTTCAGACATTCAGACCTTTTCTTCAACAGGGTCATTTGCTGATAAGGACGGACAACACCACAGTCATGTGGTATATCAACAAACAGGGAGGCACGCACTCATATCCTCTATGCCGGATGGCAATGGACCTGTGGAATGTGGCCCTGAACCTCAACATTCAACTCCAGGCCAAATTTGTGTCAGGAAAAGAAAATATACTAGCAGACAGCTTAAGCAGAACTACCACGGATGCCCACGAATGGATGCTGCATCCAGACATCTTCAAAACCATTACAAAGAAATGGGGACT
Source organism: Protopterus annectens (assembly GCF_019279795.1). Taxonomy (NCBI): domain Eukaryota; kingdom Metazoa; phylum Chordata; order Ceratodontiformes; family Protopteridae; genus Protopterus; species Protopterus annectens. The sequence continues at coordinate 1,082,734,001 of NC_056744.1, read as the reverse complement.
ACCAGAAATAGACCTGTTCGCATCCCCACACGACCACCAATTGAGGAAATTCTGCATAAGGACATACCACCCACTTGCTTGGAAGGTGGACTCCCTATCCTTCAGTTGGGAAAACCTGACAGCGTATGCATTCCCACCTCTTCCTTTGATGCACAAAGTGCTACTAAAGATCAAAGAAGATCACCCAAGGATCATCCTGATAGCTCCAGACTGGCCGAGGCAGCATTGGTACCCGCTACTGAGGAGCATGTCTCGGACACACGCATGGCCTCTACCTCTAGTTCCTTTACTGCTAACACAGAACAACTACAAGATCCTACATCCAAACTTGAAAACACTACAGCTAGCTGCTTGGAATATTACATAAAGCAAAATAACCCAGATTTATCTCAGAGGGTTAAAGACATTATCCTGGAGGCTCGCAGACCCTCCACAAGGAAGACTTATTCAGCCAAATGGAAAAGATACCTCATTTGGAGTGCAGCAAAAGGAGAAAATGTATCATTAGCAAACATAGCTAACATCCTGGAATACTTAGCAGAACTTTTCCACAATGGCCTGTCTTACTCCTCCATTAAGATTCATGCATCAGCAATTTCAGCAGAATACAACATGGATCCTCCAGTCTTCTCTCATCCTCTACTCAGGCAGTTTCTGAGAGGAATTAAAAATGTAAAGCCTCCAAGGAAGCCACCTTTGCCTACATGGGACCTTAACTTTGTGTTGGAAAAGTTAACACTTCCCCCTTTCGAACCAGCAGCAACAGCAGAATTACAATTCTATCTTGGAAAACTGCTTTCCTGCTTGCAATCACCTCAGCAAGAAGGGTTTCTGAATTACAGGCATTAATGGCAGTACAGCCCTTCCTTATCTTCCATCAGGATAGTGTCCTTGAGAACTAACCCTACTTTTATGCCAAAAGTGGTCTCCAGGGTATCATTGAACCAAGCAATCCATCTACCAACATTCTTCCCCAACCCACAGAACAGGGGGGAAAGACTACTACATACCTTGGATGTGCACAGGCAATTGCGCTACTATCTGGACAGAACCAAGACCAACAGAAAAACTGACCAGCTTCTGGTAGCATATGCAACAGGAATGGAAGGAAAAGCAATTTCAAAACAGACAATCTCAAAATGGATAGGAAATTGCATTAGATTTTGTTACTCTTTTCATGGAAAGACATCTCCAGGAAACATCAGACCTCACTCCACAAGGGTTACAGCCACTACTACAGCTTTCCTACGAGGAGTGGCTACCAAAGACATTTTAGAAGCTGCTACTTGGAGCTCCGTGCATACATTTGCCAAGCATTATAATCTACCTTTATACTCCAGATCCCGAGCAGGTTTTGCAACTGCTGTTTTGCAAGGGATCTTAGCTACACCATAATCATCTTAGTGCCTCCTCCCCCAGTTTGGCTATGGTATTCTACCCATATGTTAGGACTGCAGATGCATCCTTGAAGGACATAGTACAGTTTTGTACCTACCATAAATGTAGATGTTCGAGAGGTATGCATCTGCAATCAGGATTACCCACCCTCCTTCCCCTCTGTGGTACTCCTAGGGTATTTGCCCATCTTGTAGCTAGCTGGGGGAATATATTATGGTGTATTTGTTTGTATATACATGCTTATATTGTTTGCTCTCTACTGTTTGGAATCATTTGCATTTATCCAAATTTAGCCTTCCTAGAGGGCACCTGGCATCTGGGGCAAGAAACACTGAGGAAAATGGCGTCGGCTGATGCCTTTATACCCAATTCACAGCAGCTATGACGTCGGGTGAAGTACGACATCAGCCGAGGCCAGACCCAGACTTTGGAATCCGGCCGACCGAAGGGCTGCCTGAGGCAGGACAACCCATATGTTAGGACTGCAGATGCATACCTCTCGGACATCTACATTTATGGTAGGTACAAAACTGTACTGTTCCATTAGCAAGACTACACACGAGAAAGCTTCAGTGGTACCTAAAAAGCTTATGGTCTCAACACAGCAACAACCTAGAGACAACCATACCGCTCATTCCATGCCTACAAAAGGAATTTCTATGGTGGGCCTCTGTAAGCCAGGCAAACAGGTATGTCATTCAAAAAACCTCAGATAACACAGACCATGACCACAGACGCCTCAGACCTTGGATGGGGGGCGCACATGGAGGGCAGATGTATTCAAGGACAATGGTCTCCAAAGGAAACACATCTGCACATCAACCAAAAAGAAATGCTGACAGTAATGCATGCCATTGAGGCCTTTCGACAACAACTTCAGCAAGGCCACCTGCTAATACGGACAGACAACACCACTGTGATGTGGTACATAAACAAGCAGGGGGGCACCCATTCTTACCCCCTTTGCAGACTGACAATGAATCTGGGAAAAATCACTGAGACTAAACATACAGTTGCAATCCCAGTTTGTTCCAGGCAAAGACAATGTGCTGGCGGACAGCCTAAGCAGGAATTTCCTAGACCCCAACGAGTGGAGGTTACATCCAGAAATCTTCATACGACTCACCTCGACATGGGGCAGGCCAGAAGTAGACCTATTTGCCTCCCACATCAATCATCATCTACAAAAGTTCTGTTCGAGGACATATCATCCACAAGCATGGAAAATAGATGCTCTCTCATTCAACTGGAACTTCCTAAAAATCTATGCATTCCCACCTCTGCCACTGATGACCACAGTATTACTAAAGATCAAAGCAGAGAAGCCCAAGGGGATCCTAATAGCTCCAGACTGGCCAAGACAGCACTGGTACCCACTACTACGGAGCATATGTCACAACAAAAAGTGGGCCCTTCCCCAATGGCCCCAACTTTTGACTCAACACAACTTCAAGACAATACATCCCAACTTTCAGACGCTGCAGCTAACAGCTTGGGAGATCCCATGAATAACCTCAATCTATCCCTATCCAAGGAAGTTCAGCGGATACTAACAGAAGCCCGAAGACCATCCACCAGAAAGGTTTACTTAGCAAAATGGAAGAGATTCAGCATTTGGAATACCAGCAAGGGTCATGATGCATCATTATTGAACATCCCGCTCATTCTGGAATATTTGGCAGATATGTTACAGAATGGACTCTCATATTCTTCCATAAAAATACATGCTTCAGCTATTTCAGCTAGATACAACACTGATCCACCTGTGTTTTCGCATCCTTTGTTAAGGCAATTCCTTAGGGGAATCAAGAATATAAAGCCACCAAGAAAGGCTCCAGTACCAGCTTGGGACCTCAACTTTGTCCTAGAAAACTGACTCTACCTCCCTTTGAGCCAGCAGCTTCTGTGGACTTACAATTTCTCTCATGGAAGACAGCTTTCCTGTTGGCAATTACCTCAGCAAGAAGGGTTTCGGAATTACAGGCCCTAATGGCAATACCACCGTTCATAACCTTTCACAGAGACAGGGTCTCCTTACGAACCAACCCTACCTTTCTGCCAAAAGTGGTATCTAGGGTTTCTTTAAATCAAGCAATCCACCTGCCTACTTTCTTTCCCAATCCTGAGAACAAAGGGGAAAGACTGTTGCATACCTTGGACATTCACAGACAACTTCGCTACTACCTGGGTAGAACCAAGACCAGTAGGAAGTCTGATCAGCTTTTTGTAGCTTACGCCCCTGGAGTACAAGGAAAAGCAATTTCCAAACAGACTATTTCAAAATGGATTGGACATTGCATCAGATTCTGTTATTCCTTCCATAGAAAGAGTGTACCAGCCAATGTCAGACCGCACTCCACCAGAGCTACAGCCACCTCTACAGCATTCTTAAGAGGGGTGCCTACAAAAGACATTCTAGAAGCTGCTACATGGAGCTCCGTGCATACATTCTGCAAACACTACAACCTCCCTTTATATTCCAGATCCAGAGCAGGCTTTGCTTCGGCAGTCCTGCAGGGATTGATAGCTACACCATCCTTTTCTTAGAGCATTCCACCTCCCCCAGCTAAGCTATGGTATTCAACCCATATGTTATGACTGCAGTTGCATTCTTGAAGGACATAGTACAGTTTTGTACCTACCATAAATGTAGATGTCCGATAGATATGCAACTGTAGTCGGGTTTTCCCTCCCTCCTTCCCCTCTATGCCTTGGGTCCACTCCTATCCCTATTATCCTTAGCTGGGGATATCTGTTATGGTGTATCTGTTTATTGCTTATTTATTGTCTGGAAACCTATGTTTGTCTTCCAATTTGATTACAGCCTTCATTGGAGGGCACCTGGCATCTGGGGCAAGAAACACTGAAGAAGATGGCGTCGGCTGATGCTTATATACTCCAGCCGCTCTGACGTCGGAGAGAAATGCGACAACAGCCGATGTCGGATCCCAGACTTTGGAATCCGGCCGACTGAGGGCTGCCTGAGGCAGGACAACCCATATGTTATGACTGCAGTTGCATATCTATCGGACATCTACATTTATGGTAGGTACAAAACTGTACTTTTTCCTCCCCTCAGAATTACCAATTGGATACATTCTGCACAAGGACTCCTCACAAACAAGCTCGCAAAGTGGATGCCCTGTCCTTCACCTGGAAAAACCTATCAGTTTATGCCTTTCCCCCTCTGCCTCTCCTCTCCAAAGTGATACTAAAGATCAAACAGGACAAAGCAAGGACAATACTGATTGCATTGGACTGGCCACGCCAACACTGGTACCCCCTCTTGTGGAGTGTCACTGCTGGCAGCATGGCACATGCCCCAGAACCATGTCCTGCTGTCCCAGCAGGTGAGCCAGATTCTGCACCCACCGCTTTAAACCCTGAACCTTGCAGCCCTGGGCAATTACCTGACCTGTCCATTACCATCCCTCAGTAAGCAAGTGATGGATGTCATTCTGGAGGCAAGGCGGCCTACTACTAGAAAATCCTATGCTGAAAAATGGAAAAGATTCTGTTCCTGGAGCCAAACCTCAGGGGATGGGCACAGCAGTACCCAATTTACCCCATTTTCTTCAATACTTAACTGAGATGCTTCACAAGGGCCTTTCCTTTTCTTTCATCAAAATTCATGCCTCAGCCATTTCAACACATTACAACACAGAACCACCCCTCTTCTCCCATCCACCGCTCATGCAATTCCTCAGAGGGGCCAAAAAGTTAAGACCACCCAGGAGAGCCCCTACTCCAGCCTGGGACCTTAACTTTGTATTGGAAAAGCTCACTCTTCCTCCCTTTGAGCCAGCTGCAAATGCAGAGTTGAAATTCCTTTCTTGGAAAACAGCCTTTCTTCTAGCCAACACTTCAGCAAGATGGGTATCTGAATTACAGGCACCTCATGGCAGTGGAGCCTTTCATCATCTTTCACGTGGACAGGGTGTCCCTCAGGACCAGTCCTTCCTTTATGCCCAAGCTGGTATCCAGTGTGGCTCTCAAGCAGTCCATTCATTTGCCAACCTTCTTTTCTAATCCACAGAACAAAGGGGAATGAATACTGCACTCCTTGGACGTGCACAGACAACTTAGATTTTGTTAGGAGAGGGCTAAGCCTCTCAGGAAATCTGAACAGCTGCTGGTGGCATTTGCTGCAGGGGCAGAGGGGAAGGCCGTTTTCAAGCAAACCATTTCTAAGTGGATAGGCCATTGCATTAATTTCTGCTATAAGCACCATGGAATACCTACCCCACAGGGGATAAGACCACATTCAACCAGGGCTGCAGCTACCTCTTACAGCCTTTCTAAGAGGTGTCCCTACCAGGGACATCATTGAAAATGCTACCCGGAGTTCTGTACATACCTTCACCAAGCATTGCCACTTGCCAATATTTTCTAAATCCATAGCTGGTTTTGCCACTGCAGTCTTTCAGGGTCTTTTAGCTGGTCCAAATGCTATCTAATTGCCTCCTCCCAGCCTTAGCTTTTGGAATCTACCCAAATGTGATGACTGCAACAGTGAAACACGAAGAACATAGTACAGTTGTGTACACGTACCATAAATGTAGCTGTTCTATTGTATTCACTGTTGCAGTCCTAGATGTTTATCGTGTTTCACTGTTGCAGTCATTACTCTAGGGGTTATCCTGCTGGCAGGTGACCCGCGGTCGGCCAGAATTCCCAAGTCTAGGTCCGGCATTGGTTGCTGTCGCCTCTTCCCTGACGTCAGTGCGCCAGGGGTATAAAAGAATCAGCCGACGACATTTTTCAGTCTTTCTTGCCGTGCGGTGCCCGAAGCAAATGCAGTTCGCAAGTGCCGGTCGACCAACTCCTGAGATTTTCACAGACGAATTTCAGATCCGAAGTCTTCATTAAAGCTAAGTACCCCGTTGGGGAAACTTTTTTCTTGCTCCAGACCGATGTCCGAAAAAGTTAACAATTGTATTTCTTGTGGGAAGGAAATACCTCATAAGGATTATCACTCTTACTGTATTCCTTGCCTAGGGCCTGATCATAACGTTGCTAGCTGTCGGTTTTGTGCTAGATTCAACAAAAGCACTATTAAGCTTTGCTTTGATTTTGCTTATCATTACTTTGGCCAAAAATTCAATTATATAATGCCGTCGGAACAGCCGACGACCGGAAATTCTACAAAGCGCAAGGAAAAAGAGAAGGACAGGCATCTGAGATCCAAAACCGATGAGACTTCCACTAAGCCAGTCGCCGGTTCTCAGCGAGGCTCTTTCACAGCCCCTGTCACCCTCTACTTCAGAGCCACAGGCCGCTGACGACTCCCACGTGGAGCCAGCTAGGCCTCTGGAAACTCAAGGTAGTGGACACTCGGAAATCTTTCCCTCAGATGGGTCTTGAGCCGCTGAGCAGGCATCGGCTTCTGAGGGTGTATTTAGACCTACACAGTTGTATGTAAAGCCTTCCTCACCTTCAAAAGCAAAGACTACAGCAGCTTTAAAGACAAAGAAGCAAGTGCAGCATTCTTCAGAACAGACTTCCATGCCTAAAACGCAGATGCTCAAAATGGCCGAAGACCTTATTACCTTGATCAGGGGTTCCCATCCCCCTCCTGACAAAAGGCCTAGGCAAGAGACAGACTATGACTCTTACAGGAATATTCACTTCCTCCCTATGAGGATTCTGATGCTGAAGAATCCATTCCTTCAGCTTCTCCTCCTGAGGATTTTTCTTTTGGGGAAACCCTGCATTCCATGAGGGAGCACTTCCACTGGGAGAGCCAAGATTACTCAGAATCAAAGAAAAGGGTCAGAGATTTTCTTTTACTTCCTCAGCACAGGCCTCTTGCTATTCCCCCTGTGCTAGACATTGTAGATGATGTATTTTCAGAGTCCGGCCTTTCACCAGATTCCTTACCTCCAGCTCCTGTTAAACCAGACAGAGATACTACAGGGTTCCTGACACTCATAAATTTCTTTATAAAAACCCAACTGCTGACCCAGAAACTATTTCTCAAGGTCCCAAGTGGGTTAAGGCCGCTACTGCTAAAAACCCTGTCCCTTCTGACAGGGACTCAAGGGCCCTAGACAGATGGGGAAAAAAGGTTTACACTTTTGCTACTTTGGCTGTGAGGGCTTTAAATTGTCAATTTCATATGATTAAATGTCAGCAATACTTAATGTCACTGTTAAAGCAGAAAATGTTGGCTAATTCTGACTGTACAGAAAATAAGGAAATACAAGATTTATTGCATGCAACTGAACAAGTGGGAAAGCATCCATTGCAATGTGGTTTTGACTCTCTGGAGGCCTCCTGCAGGGCCGCAGTTACGGGTTCTGTCATTAGGAGGCACGCTTGGTTAAAGGAACAAAATCTGCCTGATCATGTTAAAGCAAAATTATTAGATGCTCCATTACCGCATGATACTTTATTTGGTGTTAAAGCAGCGGAGGATTTGAAGAAAATGGAGGACAAAGCGAAATCTATGCAAACAGTAAAGGATTTCTTACAGGTGCAGCCACCAAAATTTAGCAGGAACTGGGCTACAAAAAAATTGGTCCTTTCCAGTGTTGGACAGGCCACAAAGAGGCAGATACAGACGTCCCAGAGGCAGATCCCAGCCCCAGGGCTCATACAGGCCTAAACAGCGGGGTGTTTCTACCTCCAAAACTGTAGAAGACAAAGCACAGCCATACAGGAAACAGTCCCAATGACTTGCCTCTGCCAGCACCAAGCACTCATCTTCTTGCAGCCCCCTTAGGGGGAAAACTAGCACTTTTCTCTCAAAATTGGCACATGATCACCCAGGACAAATGGGTTTTGAATATAGTATCCCAGGCTACAAGTTCCACTTTCACACCCTGCCAAAGACAAAAGGTATGCCAAACCTGCCACACAATCAATGGGCAGAGGCACAAAAAGTTTCGAGCCTTATACAAATGAAGGCCCTTCAGCAAGTACCACGGCAAGAGCAGGGACAAGGATTTTACTCAAGACTTTTCTTAGTCCTCAGAAAGGACAAAATTTGGAGACCATTACTGGACCTGTCTGTTCTAAACACGTTTCTGGACGTTCCAAAATTCAAAATGTTAACTCTGCAGCAGCTCCTGCCCATGCTGGGCAAGAAGGCTTGGCTTGTAACTTTGGACTTAAAAGAGGCATACCTGCATATACCAATCAAACAATCTTGCAGAAGATACCTCAGATTCACAGCTGGCTCAAAGCGCTACCAATTCTCTGCACTGCCCTTTGGCTTATCTACTGCGCCCAGGGTCTTCACAAAATGCCTGGCACCAGTAATTGCATTTTGCAGACAAAGAGGAATTCAGATTTATCCCTACTTGGACGACTGCCTTATACAAGCAGAGAACAAGGACACTCTACTAAAGCATCTGGCGTTCATAAAAAGATTAATAATTTGTCTAGGGTACACAGTAAACGAAAAGAAATCAAAACTAGTACCCTCTCAAGAGATAATATTCCTGGGTACAAGCTTAAATACAACTGCCCAGATGGCTTATCTCATGCCAGAAAAACAAAGACAAGTAACTTCTTACTTTCAAATGTTGGCAACAAAGACCCAGTTATCTGCAAGAAAAATTCTGCAGGCTTTGGGCTTCATGGAATCCTGCATACTGCTAATTCCATATGCCAGACTGCATATGAGGAAACTTCAATGGTACCTAAAAAGTGTCTGGACTCAACATTGTCAAAACCTGGAAGCATTAATTACCCTCATCCCTTGCCTACAACAGGAGTTTTGATGGTGGGCACATGCCTGTCACCTCAACAAGGGACAGCCTTTCACTCTACCCACAGCCAGGCAGTCAATAACAACAGATGCATCAGATTATGCCTGGGGAGCACACATGACAGGAAAATGTATTCAGGGCACATGGCCCAAAAGCCAAATGCATCTACATATCAATCAAAAAGAGATGATAGCTGTTCAGAATGCCCTGACAGCTTTCAAGGACTTACTCCATCCAGGCCAACTACTGATAAGGATGGACAATGCTACAGTCATGTGGTACATAAACAAGCGGGGAGGCACACATTCCTACCCCCTCTGCAGACAAGCCGTGACTTTATGGAACACAGCATTGAATTATCAAGTACACCTGCAAGCACAATTCCTGCCAGGAAAGAATACTCTGGCAGATAAACTAAGCAGAAACCTTATGGATCCCCACAAATGGAAACTGGATCCACTAGTCTTCAGCATGATAATAAAGAAATGGGGATGCCCAGACATAGATCTATTTGCCTCCCCTCACAACTGCCAACTACAGAAATTCTGCACAAGGACTTATCACAAGCAAGCACGGAAAGTGGATGCTCTGTCATTCAGCTGGAAAAGTCTAACAGTATATGCCTTTCCTCATCTGCCTCTTCTCCCCAAGGTACTCCTAAAGGTCAGACAAGAGAAGCCAAAAATGATCCTGATTGCCCCAGACTGGCCACGCCAGCACTGGTACCCAGTCCTAAAACACTTGTCTCAAGGCCCAGCCTGGACACTGCCTCTTATTCCCCTTTTGCTGACCCAGCGAAACAATCAGATCCTGCACAGCCAACTCAGGACCCTAAATCTGGCAGCATGACGGATAATGTAACCTTTCAAAACACACCTCTTTCTAAAGCAGTGATGGATGTTATTTTGGAGGCCAGGAGGACCAGTACCAGAAAATCTTATGCAGACAAATGGAAAAGATTCTGTGCTTGGAACCAGGCACAAGGACTTGACATGTCTGTACCAAATATTCCTCAGATTTTGCAATACCTAACTGAGATGCTGGACAAAGGCCTATCCTTTTCATCAATTAAAATTCATGCCTCAGCCATTTCGGCTCATTACAGTACGGAACCTCCTATTTTTTTCCCATCCATTGATAAGACAGTACCTCAGAGGGGCCAAAAACAAAAGACCTCCAAGGAGAGCCCCAACACCTGCATGGGACCACAATTATGTCTTGGAAAAACTCACACTGCCGCCTTTTGACCCAGCCAATTCAGCTGATATAAAGGTTTTATCTTAGAAAACAGCTTTGCTCCTAGCAATAACCTCTGCAAGACGCGTTTCAGAGTTACAGGCACTCATAGCTGTGAACCTTTCATCATTTTCCACCCAGACAGGGTTTCTCAAAGAATGAACTCTACATTTATGCCTAAGATAGTGTCCAGTGTGGCCCTCAACCAGACTGTTCATCTGCCTACCTTTTACCCAAACCCACAGAATAAGGGTGAAAGACTTCTGCATTCCTTGGACATACACAGAGAACTACGCTTCTACTTGGACAGAACTAAAGCTTTCAGGAAAAACTGAGCAACTTTTAGTGGCATTTGCTGCAGGATCTCAAGGAAAGCCTATTCAAAATGGATAGGCCACTGCATGCGTTTCTGCTACTCACAACATGGCAAATCAGTGCCCAAGGCCATTCAACCTCATTTTACCAGGGCAGCAGCCACTTCAGCAGCCTTTCTCAGAGGAGTACCAACCAAAGACATTTTAGAGGCTGCGACTTGGAGTTCAGTGCACACTTTTACAAAGCACTACCATTTACCTCTCTACTCTAAATACAGAGCAGGCTTTGCCACTGCAGTTTTGCAAGGCCTTATAGCCTCTCCTAATCCTCTGTAGACCCAGCCACCCAGCCTTAGCTTTGGGATTCAACCCAAGAGTAATGACTGCAACAGTGAAACATGATGAACATAGTACATTTGTGTACCTACCATAAATGTAGATGTTCAAGTGTATTCACTGTTGCAGTCCAGGTTTCCCACCCTCCATCCCCCTTTTTTCTTTGCTGGGACTTACCTATACTTCTCTATCTTATACAACCTATGTGGTGTATTTGCTTGTAGATGAAGGAAATGTTTATTTTACTGCATGCATAATTATTGGCATAATATTTTTAGCCGATTTTGGGGGCACCTGACATCTGGGGCAAGAAAAACTGAAGAAAATGGCGTTGGCTGCTTCTTTTATACCCCTGGCGCACTGATGTCAGGGAAGAGGCGACAGCAACCGACGCCGGACCTAGACTTTGGAATTCTGGCCAACCACGGGTCGCCTGCCAGCAGGATAAACCCAAGAGTAATGACTGCAACAGTGAATACACTCTAAGATCTGCATTTATGGTAGGTACACAACTGTACTTTACCCTGCCTCCAACCCCTGACTTCTATTGACTATATCTCTACTCTTGTTTACTATGCTTGATGCTTTTTGGTATATTTGCTTTTTTGTTGGAGGTGTAACCTTGTATACAGTTGCTTCCTATTATGGGGGCAACTGTCATCTGGGGCAAGAAAAACTGATGTAATGACATCTGCTGCATGCTTTATACACCTGACTACCTGACATCATGGAAGATGAGACAGCAATCGATGCTTGACCCAAGACTTTGATAATCAGGCCAACAGAGGGCTACCTGCAAGCAGATAACCCAAATGTGATGACTGCAACAGTGAGTACACTCTAACATCTACATTTATGGTAAGTGCACACAATTGTACTTTTTCTTTCCCTTGTTGTTGTTTCCTTTAGGATAGCCCTTTGTTGCCAGTACTATGTCAGAGAAAGCTAAGTAGGGGTTTAAACAGTGTGACGTGGGCATAAGATGCCCAACTCGGACGGCCATGCTCGCATTTACTGTTTAGGCGTGGACCATATAAATGCTGCTTGTGATATTTGTTCTAGTTTTTGCAGTCGCACTCTAGCAGAGCGCAAAAATGAGTTAATTCTGAAAGGTTAATCAAAACGCCCTTTTCGGAAGCTCTCTCTGGGTTCGAGGTCTCACCACCTCCTAAGGCCAAAAAATGCAAGGAAACATGGAGTCACTCTGTTCCTGCATCTCCGTCAGTTACGGAACCGAATCAGCAACGAGCTTCTCTGGCGCCCTCGGCCACAGACCTCTTCTGCACCAGGCCCTGTCTCTTCTCCCTCAGTGCCGTCTCTGATGTTGACTTCTTTTTTGGTTCCAGCTTCGGTGCCATCCTTCGTTCCAACACTGGCTTTCATGACCATACCTGCTTCAGCACCATCCCCGGCCACAGTGCCGATAGCTTATTTGGCTCCACAGACTATGAGCTAAATTCCTAAAGTTGAGCATCTCCCAAGAACTAGATACTCTCCAACGTACGACCCCTTTTTCGGGCATTGGTTTAGCCCCTTTCTTGAAAGACCTGATTCCCCTTCAGCAGCCTCCTATAGATCCACCAGGAGCCTTTCTGAACAAGATGTAGTGGGGGTTGTGGACCAACTTCTGGCAGCTAGGGGATTGCCCTCCCCACCTAGACCTTCCGTCCCCTTTGGCTCGGAACCCATCACAGCATATTCACCTGTTTATCCTCCTCCAGCCTCTACCCAGGCTCCGGAGATCTCTGTACCGATGACTACCCCGGTGCATACTGTCTCGTCCCCAACTGCTGAGTTTTCCATGTCGGCACCAACCTTCCTTGCTGCATTGGTTCTGTTGGAGCCGGTGCACACTCGGTGCAGTGTTTGGACCGTCGGCACCTTGGTACCTAGCCCGGTGCTATGTCCATGGCTCAGACAGGTTCCAGTCCTGTCGGAGCTCCTCACCTGGAGGTGGGCTTCTCAGGGCGGGGTGTGACCCCGGTTCCGAGGTTGTCTTTCTCTGTTCCGGGCTCCCATCCCTACTCAGGCAGGCCTGCTTTCCAGGTAATGGACAGGATCCTTGCTTCCACAGGCTCGCAGTGAGCACCAATGGCATTGACACCAGAACACCCCCTTCTAGCATGCAGCTGTCCCAACCCCCTACTTTGGGATCCCAGTCACAGGAGCCGCAAGACCTCCCCTTGAAGGAGGAACGCTTTCTCCGGAGTCGTGCTCAGAAGATTCCACTGGGGAGCCACCCCGGAAGAAACGATGCAAGAGGAAGGACCTCGATTCCCCTTAGGAATCTATCACTGAGGATACTGATTAGTATGAGGGAGAACGGTCCCCACGGTCTCTCCCAGATGACGTCTCATTTGGAGACATTCTCGAAATCCTCAAACATTGGGTAGACTGGAAGTCCTCTACCTCTTCTTCTGAGGAATCTGTGTTCTTGCAGGCCGCCTGTGCCTGGTCATCTACTTCCTGGGCGACCTCACCTGTGGATGAACTTATTAAGCTGATCGTGCAACTTATCTGGAAGGCCCCGGATAACGTAGAACCTGTCCCCCGGAGGCAAGACAAAATTCTATCCACCCCTGAAGGACCAGCCCAACTGGTCTAAGCAGTTGACTGTTGATTCCATGGTCATGGTGGCAGCCACCAGGAGGGAACTGACAAGATAATTCCACTGTCCATCCCCCGAACAGGGAGTCTCGGGCCATGGACAGACTAGACGGACCTATGCTTCAGCGACATTTGCCATTCGTTCGCTGAACTATATGGCACACTTCTCTCCCCTCCAAAGAGACCTAATCTCTTAAATGTCTTCCTGTTTGGCAGGGGTATGTCATGCTTGGGTGCGTTTGTGTGATTTCACAGACCCCTTTAAACCTCCCTTCATCAAAGAGCCTGTCTACGAATCTGTACTTTTTGGTCCCAAAGTACGGGACACACTAGCAGGAAATGAGAAAGACGGAAAGATGTTTGCTGTGGTCAACCCCCCCCCCCCCCAAGAGAGCCAGAGGGGAGGAAAATTGTGGTTCAAGAAATCTCTAGAATCTTTCCGCGACACTCATGATGAGCAATTCCCCCGGGACAGAGGGGGCAACTCATCTCGAAGATTCCCCTTTTGGGGTAGAGGGGATCTGCATAACCAGGGCACTGGAGATGCCTTCTCTGGATGACCCTTCCAGCCCTCCTGAGCAGCACCAGATTGCTTTCCTTTGGAAGCAGTTGGGGGTCGTTTTTCTGTGCACCTACCAGCCTGGCAACTTACTACTACCAATGTTTGGGTGCAGAGAATAATATCCAGAGGCAACCAGATACCATTCCATTTAACTCCCAGACCCGTCAAATGAATCCCTGATGTACCACTCAATCAGAGGGAGGTAGCAGCCTTAGAAATAGAAAAGCTGCTAAGAAAGAGAGTAATCCAACCTGTCCCACCAGACCAGAGAAGATTCTTGTTTTACTCGAGGTTCTTTAGTGCCAAAAAAAAAACTGGACTGGAGACCAATCCTGGATCTCAGCCTATTGAACAAATTTATCAAACCTCAAAATTCCAGATGGTCGTGGTACAGTCCATTCTCCCCGTTCTAGGGAGGGACAACTGGATGTGCTCTATAGACCTCCTGGATGCGTATTACCACATAAAGATGGATCACCGCTCCCAGAGATTTCTCCATTTCTGGATGCGAGCCAATCATTACCAGTTCAGGTCACTGCCATTTGGTCTCTCGACAGCCCCGAGTGTTCACCAAATGTATGGCAGTTGTAGTAGCTCATTTCTGACTACAAGGATTCCAGGTGTTTCCGTATCTAGACAATTGGCTCCTTACCGCCTCGTCAAGGAATTGTCTAACCCGGAGCCTCTCTTACACTCAAGGTCTCGCTCTCTGCTTGAGGATTACAATCAACAAGGACAAATCTCAAATGTCCCCAAGAAAAACACTGGAATTCATTGGAGCAGTTTTTGACACAACATCCTGTCAAGCTTTCCTCCCTCCTCACTTGCTTTCGAAAATAAGACACCAAATCTAAGCCCTTCTTCCACAGACCTTTGTACCAACGTGCCTTGTACTGCAACTTTTGGCTCCATGGCAGCTCCATTACTCTAGTACCACTGGGGAGGTTGCACATGAGAATACTACAGTGGCTCCTTTCTTCACAGTGGTCGATCTTAACTCATCCTCTCCACCACATGATACGTCTCACAAACCTTTGCAAGGAAGAAGTGCTTTGGTGGATGAAGCCAGAATCTAATCTTTGGTTTTAACCATTCTGTCTACCCCAGCCAATGGCCACGGTGACCACGGACGTTTCCCTGTTAAGATGGGTGGGTATTTCCAGGGAATGATGGTCCAAGGCACCTGGTCTCCCATGGAGGCCAGTTTGCACATAAATGTCCTTGAACTGTGGGCAGTTCTCACAAGCAAGGCGGAACCAGGTCTTAACTCCTATGCCGGGAAGCCATGAAGATTTGGCACTGGGCGATAGCTTCCAACCGCTTTCATATAGCAATGCACATTCCTGGGAGTTCCAACTTGATTGTGGACAATCTGAGCAGGAACATCCTGATGCCTCACGAGTGGTCCCTCAATCCTGTAATAGAGGATTGGATATTTTGCTGCTGGGGCAGGCCTTGCTGCAATCTGTTTGCTTCCCCCCTTAAACAACAAATGCAGAATCTACTTTGCTTGGATCCCCCCTCAAGAGGAACAACCAAGGGATGCTCTAATGCACGATTCATCCCCAGGTTTACTGTATGCCTTTCCCTCATCCCGAAATTTCTCCAGAAAGCTCAAAGGTTGAGAAGCAAAGTGATTCTCATTGCCCCTAATTGGCCCAGTCAGGTCTGGTTCCCATTCCTATGGCCTCATCTGATTCACAGCCCGTGGATCGTGGATCATTCCCAAGGTCTGCTATCTCATCCTCAGGGACTGATTCACCCCAATTTCCATAGCCTCAAACTCACAGTTTGGTTCCTCCACTTCCAGTGATCGCCAGGCTGCCTAATATCTCATCTCCCATTCGTGAAATTCTTTTGGCTTCACACAAACCTTCCACCAGGAAAATTTATTCGAGTAAATGGACTAGGTTCTCTACTTGTATCAAAGATCAGAACATAGATCCTTTCTTTATGCCTGTTCCAAAGATCCTACAATAACCTGACAACTCTTCTACATGCAGGAGTCTCAGCATCGACAATCACTGTACATTTAGCAGCTATCGCAAATTTTCATAATGGACTTGATCATTCTATTATGTCACACTGCCTGTGCAAAACCTTTTTGAAAGGAGTATTACACGTTAAACCTCCTGTCAAGTCCCCATAGAAACCCGAGACTTGACCTTGGTACATGCCCTCCTTTCGAGCCTTCTGATTCTTGTGTTATAAAATTTTTATCATGGAAGACTCTACTTCTAGTAGCACTTACCTCAGCGAGAAGAGTATCTAAGTTGCAGGCCTTGAGTGTCAAGAGACCTTACTTGACCTTCCACAGGCATGGAATATCCCTTCGTTCTGACCCTTCTTTCTTGCCCAAGCTCATTTCTGGATTTTCCATTAACCAATCTATTGACCTGCCAGTTTTCTTCCCTCAGCATTCAAACAGAGGGGAGTATCTTTTGCACACCCTTGATGTTCATAGGTAGCTTTGTTGTTATTTGGACAGGACTAAATCTTTCAGGAAAACAGATCAATTGGCCTTTGCAGGGCCCAGATTGAGTAAACCTGTCTCCAAAGTGACTCTATCCTCCTGGCTTAGAAACGTCATTACCTTTATCTACCATCAGAATAAGCTATCCTTACATTCCAGAATAAAGGCTCAATATGAAGTTTTTCTATTTTGCCGTTCATTCTTTACTGATGGATTCAGAGCCGATCCCTCGGCTTCGAGTCGGTCAATTGTAAAGCTCGAGGCCAAGTCCCTAAAAACGATTTTTTTTTTCATTCTTTACTTAAAAATTTGCTAGTTAGATAGTTTTAAGGTAGTTTAGAATAGTTTTATAAAGCTCTCATAGCTTTTTGGTGTGCTTTCCTACTTTATTCCCCTTCCCACTTTTGTGCTTTAAAATTTCTAGTTGGTCTCTTGTTTTAGGTCCAGTTTAAAACTCTTTTCTAATATTACAGTCTGTTTTTATTCAGTGACCTTTTGTCACAATTTATACTTATTACTTAGGTGCCGCGGTGGTACGGCAGTAACGTTGTTGCCTCACAGCAAGAGGTTCTCCCGTTCGATTCTTGGCGTGGTTTGGGAGTGCCTTCTGTGTGGAGTCTGCATGTCCTCCCCGCAGTTGGGTAGCGTTCGAAAGACATGCATGCATAAATTGGCGTGCCTTCATTGAAGGTTGGGTATCTAGCTGGCACCTCGGCGTTTCATAAAATTCTACTGCCAATCATTAGCAGACCGGAGTTCCGCTGTGGCGACCCCTTACCGGGAAAAAGCCGAAAAGACAAACAAACTTAGATAGTGATAGTTATTTTTAGTCTTAAGATTTTCATAGATAAGGCTTAGTTGTTAATTACTGGTTAAGCTTGCAGTTGATGGTGTCTTTGTTATATATTATTCCTTAGACAATTTTAGATAAGGCTGCTTGTGTCTCTTAGCAACTATCCTGTTTTTATTGCATAGTATGCTTAGAATTTTCTTATTGTGTACTTTAAACAGTTTTTCTGTCACTTTAACATTTATATTATTATTACTTTGTGTGTGTATGACTTAGCCTGAATTTATTTAAGGCTTGTGTGAATAATTACTCTTAAGAATTTTCTGTGGTGACAGTAATTTTTTCTTTGAGATTACTATGGCTGACCAAGAGAAGCATCCTAAGTCAGTGCCCAAAATGTGGCCAAAAGATGCCTGTAACAGACAGCCATGTAAATTGTGTCTACTGTCTAGGAACCCTGCATTTACAGGATAGCTGTTCTATATGCCATTCCTTCTCCTCCAGGGTCCTACAGGAAATGAAAAGAAAACTAATTGGCAAAGGCTTGTTGAAACCATCCTTTCAAGAAGCTTTGAGCGACCAAGATGGATCCAGCAAGTCCTCAAAGTCTTCTAAGACTTCAGACTCCAAGAAGTCAGAAAAATATTCGACTTCGGCTCCACTGCCATCGGAACAGACAGTCTTTGCTTTTCGGAGCCAGTCCCCAGTCTTGGAACTGGTATCCGAAGCGCCTATGAGTCCATTACTTCAGTCAGTACCACCTTCGGTGCGCTCATCTCGGTCCTGTATCAGCCTTTCTGATCTGGATGTGGATCGTATGGTGCAGAAGCTGTTATCGGCACCGGCCTTGGCAAAAATTTTATAGGCTTCGACCCAAATAGCTTCGGAGCTGAAGACCCTTGCACCAGCTCAAACTATTCTTCCTCCGAGTCATACTGGTCCTTCGCAGCCGGAGGAGTTGGACCTGTTGATCGTGGAACCCTCAGAGCCAACACCTGCTCAAGTGCCTTTGGCTCTTTTCTCTCTGACATCCTCGGAGCCTATCGAGGACTTCTCTGGTCGGGTCCGGGGAGGATAGTCGGACTGACTTGTCGGTTCTTACTCTGCCTCTCGGGGCTTCGGCTCGGATGAGCTCGGCTCCTACCTCTGGTTCGGAACCCACTGTCCCAGTGCCAGGGGTATTGACTGTTTCCTCTGGTCCGTCGGTTCCCTCGCATCAGAGCAGAGGTGCTTTCGATGCCATGAGGAGAGTCCTGTCTCCTAAGACATCCTCGACCTACGGTCTTACTTCCTCCTCCCCTAAAGTGCCTGTGTCTGTTTTTGCCTCTCACATCCTGACCAAGTGTAGAGACCCAGAGCCTCAGGAAGCCCCATTGGGTGGCCCTTGCTCTTCTGAAACCTCACCAGAAGCTCCCACTGATGAGGTTCCCAGGAAGAGATTGTGTAAGAGGAAACATCTAGACACCCCCCCCCCCCCAGGAGTCTCAAACATCAGATACTGACTGAGATAAGTCAGAAGGGTCCCCACGGTCCCCCTTTGAAGATATCTCTTTTGCTGAGATACTTGAAATCCTTAAGCAGAGGGGTGACTGGCAGTCAAAAGCCCTACTGAGGATGTCAGTTCTCCTGAAGGCATTTGTGTCTCAGCCCTCCACTTCTTGGGTGTCACCGCCCTTCAATGAGCTGATGCAACTGGTCTCATGAAGGGTGTGGGAGTCTCCGCATACTATGGAGCCTGTCCCTAGGAGGCCTAGTAAGTTCATTTTTGCCCCCCCCCTTGACAAATCTTTCTTAACCAAAGGTGTTCCAGTTGATGCGATGGTGGTGGCGGCAGCCAACAAAAAGGAAATGTCTGAAACTTCCTCATCTATCCATCTTCCTAACAGAGACTCCAGGATCATGGATAGATATGGGAAATGCATGTTTAGTTCAGCGACTTTTGCTCTTCGTTCTCTCAACTATTTAACCCATTTTACCAGCTTACAAAGAGATCTCCTTAAAGAGTTAGGAGATGCTCTTCAGGGTACAGTAGCTGCAGGAGCTACCGACAAAGTTGCCTCCCAGCTTGCTACTCTCAGTTCTATAGTAAACTCATCCATGCTTCTCATCTCATATGCAGATGATGGAACGAGTAGGGCAGCGGGTACAGGAGTTGCTCTTACGAGACACTCCTGGATGCACTTGTGTTCCTTGGCAGAGCCCTTCAAGTCATCCTTCATGAATGCTCTCTTTGATGGCTTGTCCCTTTTCAGGCCTAAAGTGAAGGAAACCTTAATCGGGTGTGAGCAGGACGGAAAGACACTGTCTGCCATTGGGGTCAATTTTTCCACCCCTACCAGACCCTACCCTAATGGTTGAAGGGGATGGAAAATGTGGTTCCGAAAAGCCCAAAGGAGCCTTTCAGGACACACGTGGTGAGCCCCCCTCCAGAGGCAGAGGAGGGGGCAATAATGGAAGACGCTGCCCTCGCGGCACAGGGGGGTCCGCAACACCAGGGTGACAGAGATAATTTTTCTGGGAAGCCCTACCAGTGGTCCTGAAAGGAGGCCCATCTGTCCTGCTCTGAAGGCGGTCGGGGGTCGCCTATCTTCGTACCTAGACGCCTGGCTCAAATTAACAAAAGACAGATGGGTACAAAGTATCACTTAGAGGATACTGCATCCCATTCACCACACTCCCTCCACCCTTAAGAAAAATCCCGGACGTTCCACCCATTTACAGGGAACAAGCAACAATAGAGGTCTAAATGTTGCTAAGAAGAGTAATCCACCCAGTCCCAGCAGACCAGACAGGATCCGAAACTTACTCAAGATTCTTTTTAGTTCCAAAAATTGGACCTTAGAAGACTGAACAAATATGTAAAGAAGAAGTTTCGGATGGTCACGCTTCAGTCCATACTTCCCTTCTTAGGGAAAGACAATTGGATGTGCTCTGTAGAGCTCAGGGATGCGTACTACCACATAAAAATTGCCAGGCCGTCCAGGGATCATCTGCGCTTCCGTCTTGGGAGCCAGTCATTACCAGTTTTGAGCCCTACCCTTTGGTCTCACTACAGCCCACAGAGTGTTCACCAAATGCATGGTAGTGGTCACGGCTCACCTGAGGTGTATAGGATTCCAGGTGTTTCCGTACCTAAACAATTGGCTCTTTACCACCACCACCAGTCTTCAACTCATTCAGACCAGGGAGTCCACTCTGTTACTCTGCAGTCAACTGGGCATTACAATCAACTCAAAAAATCTGCCTCGTCGCCATTGCAGCATATCGTTTTTATCAGGGCAGAACTGGACACCACCACCACACTAAGGCTTCCAATAGTAAGAGTCTTTCTTCATCAGCGTGTCAGTGTTCTGATATCAAAAGACAGAGCACCAGCATCAGAACTTCTGAAATTGTTAGGCATGATGGCAACAGCAATTCTAGCCATACCACTAGCTCGTATGCATATGCGGATACTACAGTGGCTGTTCACTCAATGGTCTTACCAAGAGCTCCCCATGTCTCACACAATAATGATCACTAATTCCTGCAAAAAGGATCTTCAGTGGTGGTTGACCTCACTTCATGTCACAATAGGACAGTGGCCACAGTGACCATGGATTCTTCCCTGATAGGGTGGGGGGGGGGGGCATTTTCAGGGAAAGACAACCCAAGGGACTTGGTCCAATCAAGAGACACATCATATCAGTGTCCTGGAGATGAGCAGTACTTTTGGTGTTGCAGTACTTTCAGGACTCTCCTCTGGGTATGATTGCAATTCAGACAGACATGTCGGTGGTCTGGAACAAATAAGGAGGAACCAGGTCTTATCCCCTTTGTCACGAGTATGGCAGTGGGATGTTTCCACCCAGCGCTTTCTGTTGGCAACGCACATCCTGGGGAAATCCACCATGATAGCAGACAAGCTGAGCAGGGCAATCTTGTTGCCCCACGAGTGGTTCCTTAAGAAAGAAATAGCAGGCAGGATATTCCTGAGGTGGGGCCAGCCTTGCTGCGACCATTTTGCCAGTCACATGAACATGAAATGCAGAAGCTGCTTTGCCCTGATTCCCCCACTGGGAGAAGCCCTAAGGGGCGCACTTGTACACAGTTGGCCTTCGGGTCTCCCCTATGCATTTCCACCAATCCCGTTGATACCCATGGTTCTACAGAAAGCAGAAACCCTGGAAAGGACTATCATTCTAATAGCCTCATTGGCCTTGTCAGATTTGGTTCCCCTTCCTTAGACTTCATCTTTTGGAGGAGGACCCTTGGATTCTGGACCCTGCTCCAGACCTTCTGACACACTCGTCGGGAGAACTTCATCCGTCTCTTCACTCCCTGAGGCTGTGACAGCTCGGCTGCTCCAGTTCCCATCATAGTCAGGTTCCATAAACCTCTCCAGTGAGACAAAACAAATCCTCTTATCTTCTCATAAGTCTTCTACTAGGAAGCTTTATCTGAGCAAATGGAAAACATTTTCTATATGGGCCTCTAAGAACAATATTGATCCTTACCAAGCCCCAATGGGCCTCCATTTTAGAGTTCTTGACTATGATTTTTAACAAAGGAGCTGCAGCAGCAACAGTTCGTGTTCAACTGGCTGCTATTTATAATTTTCATCTTGGATTTGAAGGATTGAATATTATGTCTCACAAGTTATCCAAAGCCTTTCTTAAAGGGACCTTTCATATTAGACCACCTGTGCAATTTCCCTATTCTCCATGGAATCTAAATTTTATGCTTTCCCACATAATTCTTCCACCATTTGAACCAGCTGTCTTTGGTGACCTCAAATATTTGTCATGGAAAATCATCTTTTTAGTAGCTATTACTTCTGCCCGCAGAGTGTCAGAGCTTCAAGCTTTATCCATCAAGCCACCTCATTTAATATTCCATGCTGACAGATTCTCACTTAGAACAAACCCATCATTCTTGCCCAGAGTTTGCACTGAAACCAACCTCAAATTATTGATTTGCCAGTCTTCTTCCCCAACCAGTCAAACAATTTAGAGTACATGCTGCACAAACTTGATGTTCACAGACAGCTGCAATTTTATTTGGATAGAACAAAAGATTTCAGAAAATCAGACCAGCTTTTAGTTTCATTTTCAGACTCCAGGAAGGGTAGACCAGTGGCTAAAACTACTCTGTCTAAATGGTTATCTGATTGTATCACCTTTTCTTGTTCAGCTGCCAATATGCCTTTGCAGCAGAAAATTAAAGCTCACTCAACCAGAGCAGTTTCTACATATTTCTGCCAGACTTCCTATTGATAACATTTGTGCAGCATCCACTTGGTCAAAACCTCATACCTTTGTCACTCATTACAAAGTTGACGAGGCCTCCAGGGACAGAGCTTCCTTTGGATCCACGGTCCTGAGAAATATACTCCTGTGAGACTGATGGTGCTTGGAACGCTACCCATCAGTAAAGAATGAACGGTGAGATAGAACAACTTCACATAAAGAAGTTATGTACTTGCCATAACATTCCATGTGAGTTGTAATCTCGTTTTCATTCTTACATCCCTCCTTCCAACCTCCTCCTGGGCTGTTAGGTGACTGAGATGCTGGATCCATCCTGGTTGCTCAATCCTTCTATAACCTTTCTTGGGAGTGAAAGAATGACATGATATTATACGCAGCAAATAAGATCTGAGGTAACTCTAGGTACATCATGGGATAGGGACTTGGCCTCGTGCTATTTGAAGACCTCGAGCTTTGCAATTGTCCGACTCGGAGCTGAGGGATTGACTCCGAACCCATCAGTAAAGAATGAAGGTGAGAGGAACAACTCGCATGGAATTTTATGGTAAGTACATAACTTCTTTTTCTACTAGATCAATGGCTACTTCTGTGGCTTTTCATTCCAGAGACCCTATGGCTGATATCTCTGCATCAGCCACTTGGGCAAGACCCATACCTTTATCACTCGTTACAAATTGGATTTGACCTCCAGGGGATGCGCATCTTTTGGTTCTATGGTGCTTAGGTATACCCTTCATGGACTCGAGTAGCTGGGGACTCGGTCCTATCAGTAAGGAATGAATAAAGATTTACAACATCAGATAAAGAAGTTATGTCTTACCGTAACATTCCATCTGTGTTGTAGATCTTTATTCATTCATTACTTCCCACCCACCCTCCTTCCCTCTGCCTGGACTCCTGGTGGACTTCAGGAATACCTGGTTAGGGTATTTGCTCAGACAGAACCTCCTACTGTTTTTTTTTTTCTTACTATTTCTGTAATACAGGGGAGGACGAACTCTATCTGGAAAGATTTGAGAAGGGCATTGAGAGTAGGTCTTAGCTGAGAGTTTTTGGCTGGTGTCAGCTTGGAAACGGCAGTTTCGGTTCCGAGAACGGAACCCAAGTCCTATCAGTAATGAATGAATAAAGCTCTACAACACAGATGGAACATTATGGTAAGACAGAACTCCTTTTTTCTGGTTGCTTGAGAGTTGCTATTAAAAATAGGCCTGACTAATACTGTACCTTACACAATTTGTTAGGTTTGACTTGTTCTCAGGTTGGGGAAAGAGGGAATTTATTCTTATCTTCTCTTTTAAAACTATAAAACTCTAAAAAAAACATAAGGTATGTTTCTGTGGGGACAAAAAGTGCAGCACATGAAAATTGTACTGTATTTCTTTGATATTTTTTCTGGTTTCTTGAGTGTGCCGGTTGCTTGATTTCCAGTTAACTGAGAGTTTACTGTATCTGGATAAGCAAACAATCTTGTCAGTGCCCCCCCCCCCCCCGCCTCATGGTAGACGTAGTCTGGAAGTATCATTGTTGATCATGCTTGAGTACTTCACTTTCAAGTGTCACATTTTACATCTTGCAAAGCTAGTTGACAGAACGTTATTAGTGAAGTGGAGGTGCTAGTGTCTGAAGAAACTGTAAATGTTAAATTAACTGCAGACTTACCATTTTTCTTTTGTATAATTGGGGTGAATCTGCTCATCCAAATCTGGCAAGTATATAACTTGTTTTACTACTGTTCATAAAGTTGTTACTCTACCAGTTATCTTAGCCAAGCTGTTCAGTGTGTTTTTTTTTCTGTACTCCCTAGTAACCAGCTCAAAATTTCTCCTCAAAAGAGTTCAGTTGGTGATCATGACTCTGGGGTAGAAGATGAGGACTTTTCACCTAGACCCTCTCCAAGTCCACATCCATTGAACCAGCAGGTAAGATGATCAAACTACCTAGAGTACACTGCAAGACTTGCTGTCATCTTGACCATACTTACAAGTAATGCTTATTCAAAGGTACATTTTCCACTCCAAATGAATGCCTTTAAATGTGTCCCTTATCCTGCTGTTTATTAAAAAGGACGTATCTATAGACGCATGAAAATGGAACCTCATGTCACCAAGATCATGCATGTTTTTCACCATTTGATCTTGAATGCTAACAAGTAGAAATTTGTTTAGTTACATTTGCTGCTTGTTGGTACCCAAGTGTGAAGGCTTTCTTTTCAAAGAAGTCACAGGAAGAAAAGATCAGGAAACATTAGTACACATCTGTAACATTTGAGACACTGATAGCAGACAGATGTGATTCAGAGCAGTACAAACTGAAACAGTGATACATTTGTGAGCAGTGTTCATGCAATGCAGTATTGTGTGTAAAGGGTGTACAAGAGCATAGACAGAACTATGTACATAGGTGTCAGATAAGGCAATTGATGAATACATTTCCCTGACACTTAAGCAGTCCAAACAATAGTCTGCCTCTGTGGTGCAGAGAGAATGGAGCCCTAATCCTGACCAAGGTGATTGAAGTTTAGTTGCCTCTCCCTAGAGGAGGGAAGGGTTGTGAGTGCTTGGGGAGTACACAGAGAAATTTCGACTTCTCCAGTGGAAACTGGGGAAACAATGTCCCATGCCTGAAAGAAGGGGCAGTGCTGCATGCTGGCAACTTTCACTGTGGAAGTGAGAGAAGACCAACGTGGTCAGCCCATTACACAGCCCACTTCACTTATGCAAATTGGGCACCTGAGTGTGCATAAGGAATTAAAGTAGAAAACTCTTGAACCACCACTGATGCCTGACTGAATGACAGCCCCTCACTGCCAACCCTCATCCTACAGATGGGGAAAGAATGGGCTGATAGGCCAAGAAGGGGATGATGGTCAACAGGAAACTGGAGCAAATGGTACATTTAAAAAAACACAACAGTCCATTAACTTTGTGAGCAGTAACGGTTATAAATGTGACTTGTCTATTTAGGACAAACTACTCTAGATACAGAATGTGTGGTTAGCTTTTCAGAGAGAAAAGTGCATATAAACTTCACAGATGCAGAAGACCCAATTGCTAACAGTAAAAACTGAATTTATTAGGTAAAAGGAAAGCATTGCAGGTAATAATTTAGGCTGATGCATTACTGACAAACGTGCATGAATTACCATTTTCTATGAAGGCAGTGAGTTGCACTAATGACCATGCCATTTTCTCCATGGATGCTTTCAAAGATTTTATAAAGGCCTTCTTTTCAGGCGTGCATCTTGAAAGTACTGTATGGCTTGTTTCAAGAGGTTTGCCAACATGTACTGGATAGTGATGAACTCCATATGTATCCTTGTCTTGGGAATTTAACTGTCCAGGGAAAGTTTAAATTCTCTCTTGTTTTGCACAACAAGACAGTAATGGTTAAAGGAGGAACCTGTAGAACAAAAACACCAAAAATCAGGAGAAAACCAGGTCTTTTAGCGTAAAATGATTTAATTCACTATTCTTCAAAGGCGACAACCAGGTCTTTTAGCGTAAAATTATTTAATTCACTATTCTTCAAAGGCGACTTCATCAGAAATGCAATTCACTACTACAGAAACGCACTTAAAATACTGTCAGCAAGTGAACAATTAATTGTATAACAACTGAATATTGAAGTGAACCATCAATAAACTTAGTCCCATAGACTACTGTTTCCATTAAAAAATACATCTAAATAATAACTTTATTTTTTAATATTAACTTTTCTGTTTTTTAAAGAACATTTTATATTGACTGTGTCATTCAGCCCAGGATGTATGTAAGAAGCCAATATCAGTTACCATACCACTTCTTTCTTGTTCTACTTTGTTCCTATAATCACCTCCCCTGATGTCCTTGTTCATTGACTCAAGAACCGAGAAGGTGAACTTTTTCCAGTTAATGCACGTAGTGGAATGTTTGTACAAGGCTTTGTTGACATTTTTTGTTCTTATAGCATACAAATGTTCAAGAATACGTGTCCTCAAACGTCTAGTAGACATTCCCACATAGAATGCTGGGCATCCACTACACATAGCCAAATAGACAATACCTTCACTACCACAATCTAGTCTACCTGGAGCAGTGATGTTGAAATCAAGGTGTTGCAAAAAAATATAAGAACCAGTGTGGATGTACCTACATACTTTACATCCCATACACTTGTACATACCTCTTTTGTTTACTCCTAAACAACAGGAAGCATGTCCCCCCTCCAACATATCCTTGATGTTACAATTTTTCTTGTACACAAAACAAGGCACTTCGCCTGGTACATTTACCATGTCACCATTACCTAAAATTACTTTCCAATTCTCATTAATAATTTTGCAAATTTGGTTGTTGTCCGAACTCATGTCCAAACAAAACCTAAGTTTGCTCGGACCTACACCATCCGTATATGTTCTTTTTGTGAAACCTTTTACCAAAACGGGAGGAAAATCATTCTCCCTTCTAGAGATAATCTCACTGGCAGCTTTGTCCAGTAAATCTGTAGGATAACCCCTATCCAAAAATATCTTTTCAATAAACTGAACCTCGTCAAAAAAGGTGGTGTCATCCACAGTCATCCGTGAAGCCCGGATGAACTAGCCATGAGGAATGTTCTTTTTAGTAAAGGTGGAGTGATTACTTTTATAATGTACATAGCTGTTACAAAAAGTATTTTTTCAGTGAACACTACTGTAAACCTCATTCGTAGTAGCTTCCCACTAATAATCACATCCAGGGATGAAACTTAACGATCAAAACCACTTAAGGTGAATGTTAAAAATTCAATGGCAGCACTTAAAGCATCTATGAAACCATTTACACTAAAACCTTCCTTTTTAACAATAAAAAACAGGTCCTCTACAAAACTTTTGTAAAAGACAACCTTGTAATATAAAGCCACACTAGGCAGAATTTCCAACTCCCACCACCCAAGAACCAAACTTGCATAAGTGGGACCCACAGTGGGACCCATACATACTCCTTACAGTTGTTTATAGAAATTACCGTTGAACATAAAATAAATGTGCTCCAATAGTAAATCTAACAACAAGGTGTAAGTGATCACACTGTGGTTACTTAAATCGGTGTACTTACCCAAAAGCCATCTAACAAAATCAACACCTGCTTCCTGGGGAATGCAAGTGAACAGTGAAGTCACATCAACTGTGAGCATCAAAAACTGTTCACTGCCATTATCCAACTGGAAAAAAATGTTCTTAAGTTTTCCAAAAAATCCCAGGAATCGGCAGTAACTGCTTCACATATGCCTTCAAAACATAATCTAAGTATAAAGAGAGGCAATCTGTACAACTCCCTGAGGCAGATATGATAGGCCTAAAAGGGGTATTGGTAATGCTCTTATGGAGCTTAGGTTTTCCAAAAAAACACACCTATTCTGGGATCTTCCATGTGCAAGAAGTCTAAGACTTCTTCAGATATTTGACCATCCATTTACAAACCATAAAGAGTGGCATAGATCCATAACATTTCAAAATGTCACATTTAGACACCTTTCTATATTCCATCTGGTTAACCAACATAAGCTCCATTGCATTATTGTAGTCATTAGTACCCATGACCCACAATCCCACTGCCCTTGTCGGCCTTCATAAACCTTAAATTCTTGTTACATGCCAAGTCATTATTAAGTGCCTTTCTCTCATTTGTACTTAGGTTGTAAAAAGAACTGTAATTACTACTACCAATTTGAGCCCTGATGTGTCACTCACAAAGATTTTCAAACATTTTCAAAGTATACATTAATGTAGGATTGTACACAGAGGGCTTAGCCAAAGTACTACCCAAAGTTACATCACTCAAAATATACTGCAGATTACGCTTTCGAGTGAAAAATTTAAATTCCAAAAGCGTTTAGTCAAGTCAGCCCTTCAACTGGGTTGAAAATTTAAACCCAGCTTTAAAACATTAACGTGCTCGTCATTCAAAACAAATTCTGAAAGATTAAATACAGAAATGCGTGCACTGTCATAATTTACAGTCTCAACTACCTCAGTGGTCCGCTTCTGCCCCGACACTGGGTTTGATAACCCTTGCTGCTGCTTCTGATGTTCGTGTTTCACTGTTGCAGCCATTACACTTGGGTTATCCTGCTGGCAGGCTACCCGCAGTCGGCCTGAATTCCAAAGTCCTGGTCCGGCATCGGTTGCTGTCGCCTCTTCCCTGACGTCAGTGCGCCAGGGGTATAAAAGATGCAGCCGATGCCATTTTCTTCAGTCTTTCTTGCCGCGCGGTGCCCGAAGCAAAAGCAGTTCGCAAGTGCCAGTCGGCCGACACCTGAGATTTTTGAAATTGAATTTCAGAACCAAAGTCTTCAATAAAGCTAAGTACCCCGTTGGGGAAACTTTTTCTTGCTCCAGACCGATGTCAGTAAAAGTTAACAATTGTATTTCTTGTGGGATGCAAATACCTCATAAGGATTTTCACTCTTACTGTATTCCTTGCCTAGGCCCCGACCATGACGTTGCTAGTTGTCGGTTTTGTGCTATATTCAACCAACGCACTATTAAGCGTCGGTTTGATTTTGCTTTACATTATTTTGGCCGAAGATTTAATTATATAATGCCATCGGAACAACCGACCGGAATTCTTAAAAAAACGCAAGGACAAAGAAAAGGACAGGCATCCGAGGTCCAAAACCAACGACGCAGCCTCTTCTAGGCCAGTCGCAGGTTCGCCGGTTCTCAGTGAGGTGCTTTCGCAGCCCCTGACACCCGCTACCTCAGAGCCACAGGCTGCCTCCGACTCCCACGTCGAGACACCTAGGCCACTGGAAACTCAAGGTATTGGGCCTACGGAAGCTATTCCCTCAGATGGGTCCAGAGCCGCTGAGCAGGCATCGGCTTCTGAGGGTGTTTTCAGACTTGCACAGCTTACTATCAAGACTACTTCAGCAGCCAAGACAAAGTCTAAAACACCAATAAAGACAAAGAAACAAGTTCAGTGTTCACTTGGACAGTCATCCATGCCAACGAAACAGATGCTTAAAGTGGCCGAGGACCTAATTACTCTGATCAGGGGTTCCCATCCCCTTCCTGATAAAAGGGCTAGGCAAGATACGGATTATGATTCTTCTGACCAGGTTTCTATTTCCTCTGATTCCTCTTCTGAACAGGGATATTCTCTTCCTCCCTATGAGGATTCTGATGCTGAAGAATCTATCCCTTCAGCCTCTCCTCCTGAGGATTATTCTTTTGGGGAAACCCTGCACACCATGAAGGGAGCATTTCCATTGGGAGAGCCAAGATTATTCTGAATCCAAGAAAAGGCTCAGAGATTTTCTTTTATTGCCTCAGCACAGGCCCCTTGCTATTCCCCCTGTCCTAGATATTGTTTTTTCTGAATCCAGTTTGTCTCCTGATTCTTTACCCCCTGCACCAGTTAAGCCAGATAGGTACTACAGGGTCCCAGATTCACATAAATTTCTTTATAAAAACCCTGCTGCTGTCCCAGAAACAATTTCACAGGGTCCCAAAGGGGTCAAGGATTCCACTGCAAAAAATCCTGTTCCCTCTGATAGGGATTAAAGAGCACTGGACAGATGGGGGAAAAAAGTCTACACCTCTGCTACTTTAGCTGTAAGGGCTTTAAACTGTCAGTTTCACATGCTTAAATACCAACAATATCTGATGTCTTTGCTCAAACAGAAAATGCTTACAACCTCAGAATGTACTGAAAATAAGGAAATGCAGGATTTGTTGCATGCAGCTGAACAAGTGGGAAAGCATACTTTGCAATGTGCAATGTATTTTTGATTCATTAGAGACTTCTTGCAGAGCCGCAGTTACAGGTTCTGTCATTTGGAGACTTGGTTAAAGGAACAAAGTTTACCTGATCATGTTAAAGCAAAATTGTTGGATGCTCCATTACAGCATGATACTTTGTTTGGTGTTAAGGCAGAAGAGGTGTTAAAGAAAATGGAGGATAAAGCAAAATCAATGCAGACAGTAAAGGATTTCTTACAGGTTCAACCACCCAGATTTAGCAGGAACTGACCTTCAAAAAATTGGTCCTTTACAGTGTCAGACAGGCCACAAAGAGGCAGATTCAGATGCCCAAGAGGCAGATCTCAGCCTCAAGGCACATACAAACCTAAGCAATGGCGTGCTTCTGCCCCCAAAGGCGGAGAAGACAAATCTCAACCCTATAGGAAACCGTCCCAAGGACTTCCCTCTACCAGTACCAAGCACTTACCTGTTGCAGGCACCCTTAGGGGGAAAACTTGCACTTTTCTCACAAAATTGGCACAAAATTACCCAAGACAAATGGGTACTAAATATTTTCCCAGGGTTACAGGTTCCACTTTCACACCCTTCCAAGGCCAAAAGGTATGCCAGACCTGCCACACAATCAATGGGCAGAGGCACAAAGACAAATTTCTGCTCTCATGGACATGAGGGCTATTCAGCGAGTACCACAGCAAAAGCAAGGACAAGGATTTTACTCAAGACTTTTCTTGGTACCCAGAAAGGACAAAGCTTGGAGACCAATACTAGACCTGTCTACTCTAAATACTTTCCTGGACGTTCCAAAATTCAAAATGTTGACACTACACCAACTTCTACCCATGCTGGGCAAGAAGGCTTGGCTAGTTAATTTGTACCTCAGAGGCATACCTGCATGTCCCAATCAGACAATCATGCAGAAGATACCTCAGATTCATAGCTGGCTCAATACATTATCAATTCTCTGCACTGCCCTTTGGCTTATCTACTGCGCCCAGGGTCTTCACAAAATGCCTAGTACCAGTAATTGCATTTTGCAGACAAAAAGGAATTCAAATATATCCCTACTTGGACAACAGCCTTATTCAAGCAGACAGCAAGGACATTCTACTAAAGCATCTGGCGTTTGTAAAAAGATTATTAATTTTCGTAGGGTACACAGTAAACGAAAAGAAATCAAAACTAGTGCCCTCTCAAGAGAGAATATTCCTGGGTGCAAGCTTACCACTGCCCAGATGGCTTATCTCACGCCAGACAACCAAAGGCAACTGACTCACTATTTTCAAATGATGGCAACAAAGACCCAGCTACCTGCAAGAAAAATTCTGCAGGCTTTGGGCTTCATGGCATCCTGCATCCTGCTAATTCCATATGCAAGACTGCATATGAGGAAGCTACAATGGTATCTAAAAAGTGTTTGGACTCAACATTGCCACAGCCTGGAAACAATAATTACTCTCATTCCCTGCCTGCAATAGGAGTTTCGATTGTGGGTACTGACCTGTCACCACAACAAGGGGCAGCCTTTCACTCTAGCCACAGCCAGGAAGACACTAACAACAGATGCATTGGGTTATGCCTGGGGAGCACACATGGCAGGAAAATGCATACAGGGCAACTAGCCCACAGACCAAATGCATCTTCATATCAATCAAAAAGAGATGCTAGCTGTACAGAATGCCTTGACAGCCTTCAAGGATCTGCTACATCCAGGACAACTATTACTAAAGATGGACAATACTACAGTCATGTGGTACATAATCAAGGAGTCACACATTCCTACCCCCTCTGCAGGCAAGCCATGACGTTGTGGAACACAGCACTGGCCTATCAAGTACATCTGCAGGCACAATTCCTGCCAGGAAAGAAAAACACTCTGGCAGACCTAAGCAGAAACCTCATGGACCCTCACGAGTGGAAACTGGATCCACAAGTCTTCAGCATGATAACAAAGAAATGGGGATGCCCAGACATAGATCTATTTGCCTCCCCTCACAACTGCCAACTGCAGAGATTCTGCACAAGGACTTATCACTCACAAGCATGGAAGGTGGATGCTCTATCATTCAGCTGGAAAAGCCTAACAGTTTATGCC
Organism: Protopterus annectens; assembly: GCF_019279795.1. Lineage (NCBI taxonomy): Eukaryota > Metazoa > Chordata > Ceratodontiformes > Protopteridae > Protopterus > Protopterus annectens. The sequence goes on along the minus strand of NC_056744.1, from coordinate 1,082,701,500 downwards.
TATCCACCACTGCCTCTACTCCCCAAGGTACTCCTAATAGTCAGACAAGAGAAGCCAAAAATGATTCTGATTGCCCCAGACTGGCCACGCCAGCACTAGTACTCAATCCTAAAGAGGTTGTCTCAAGGACCAGCCTGGACTTTACCTCAAATTCCTCATCTGCTGACACAACAAAAGAATCCGATCCTGCACAGCCAACTCATAACATTAAATCTGGCTGCTTGGCGAATAATATAGCCACTCAGAACTCGCCACTCTCTAATGCAGTTATGGACGTCATTTTGGAAGCCAGAAGGCCCAGCACCAGGAAATCTTATGCAGAAAAATGGAAGAGATTCTGTGCTTGGAACCAGGCACAAGGACTTGAACCACTTGTCCCTAATATTCCTCAGATTTTACAATACTTGACTGAGATGCTGGACAAAGGCCTATCCTTCTCATCAATTAAGATCCATGCCTCTGCCATTTCAGCTCATTACAATACGGAACCTCCTATTTTCTCTCATCCACTACTAAGGCAGTATCTCAAAGGGGCAAAAAACATAAGACCCCCAAGGAGAGCACCTATACCAGCATGGGACCTCAACTTTGTCTTGGAAAAGCTCACACTGCCTCCTTTTGAGCCAGCCAATACAGCTGAGATAAAATTCTTATCATGGAAAACTGCTCCGCTCCTAGCAATAAACCTCCGCAAGAAGAGTCTCAGAGTTACAGGCATTAATGACAGTGGAACCTTTCATCATTTTTCATCCGGACAGGGTTTCTCTAAAGACAAACCCAACATTTATGCCAAAGGTAGTATCCAGTGTGGCTTTTAATCAAACCATTCATTTACCAACCTTTTATCCAAATCCCCAGAATAAAGGGGAGAGACTTCTGCACTCTTTGGACATACACAGGCAGCTACGCTTCTACTTGGACAAAACAAAAGCTTTCTGAAAAACTGAGCAACTTTTTGTGGCATACGCTGCAGGATCACAATGAAAGGCTATTTCAAAGCAGACTATTTCAAAATGGATAGGACACTGCATTCGTTTCTGCTATGCACAGCATGGCAAATCAGTGCCTAAGAATATTAGGCCACATTCTACCAGGGCAACAGCCACATCAGCAGCCTTTCTCAGAGGAGTTCCAACCAAGGACATTTTGGAGGCTGCAACTTGGAGTAAAGTGCAGACTTTTACCAAGCACCATCACTTACCTCTTTACTCTAAATCCAGAGCAGGCTTTGCCACTGCAGTCCTGCAGGGCTTCATAGCCACTCCTATTTAGACCCAGCCGCCCAACCTCAGCTTTGGGATTCAACACAAGTGGTAATGACTGCAACAGTGAAACACGATGAACATGGAACAGTTGTGTACCTACCATAAATGTAGATGTTACCCTCCCATCATCCCCCTTTCATGGCTGGGACTTATCTGTACTTCTCTTTTCTTTACAACCTATGTGGTGTATTTGCTTGTAGAGGAAGCTAATGTTTGTTTGTGCATGCTTTTTTATTTGCAAATTTTTTAGCCTACACTTTTGGGGGCACCTGACATCTGGGGCAAGAAAAACTGAAGAAAATGGTGTCGGCTGCATCTTTTATACCCCTGGCGCACTGACGTCAGGGAAGAGGTGACAGCAACCGACGCTGGACCAGGACTTTGGATTTCAGGCCGACTGCGGGTAGCCTGCCAGCAGGATAATCCAAGTGTAATGGCTGCAACAGTGAATACACTCGAACATCTACATTTATGGTAGGTACACAACTGTACTTTCTTGTTGCGAGAACTGTAGTCCACCTGTAAAAAAAGCTTGGCACTAAAGCCGACCCCTTTATTGTTGTCACAACCATTGTTCTGGCCAGTTCTAGTTTGTGAATGCTCACCCATATCACCATAATCATGTGCAACAGCACTGGCTTTTCGCCTCCCCACTGTTGAACTCACATCACCACCTTCAGAAAAAACGGCTTCAGAATTATTGGAATTTAAAGGGGCCACCACGTCTGGATTCTGAAGTTCTCTTTCAACTCTATTAGAAGTGTTGCCCCTTAAATCGTGCCCCTGTTTAGTTTCTGCATTCCCAATGGATTTAGCACCACTAGGAATATAATCAAAGAACTCTTTGCCAAGTTCGTACACAGCCAAATCCCTTAGAATCTTCTTCGATTTGCAGTGTAACCTGTTTTTCCATTTTGTCAACCCGGTCTAATAACTGCTCATATTCTGCCACAACCTCACAGCAACCATCCATAAGTTGTTTAATGTCACTGTCCAAACAACTGAGTTCATCTCTCAGTTTTTCTAATAGACAGATATTGTTTTAATTAGCAGTTTCATGAAATCCATGCCAGCACTGTTGAAGAAGTTGGTAACTTCTTTATAAAAAGGACCATCAGTGGTAACACCGTTAGTCATTTTAAAAAAATGGAGACCTTTAGGAACAATCCCCACCTCCACACAGTGCTCAAAGTATTTGTTTTCAATGTGCAAAGAGCGGTACCTTTTTAACCCCTGTTCCAGCTTTTCAAGCATAACCATGACATTGTTTCTAGTTGTAACCTGGTTAAGTGGAAACAGTTCTTCACAAAAGGGGTCTACATTCAAACTCAATTTTACTTCACACACAGCACCACAAACACCAAGGACAGACTTTAAACCAGGGACAACAGTTTGATTAGTCCTAGCATAAACCTGGCTTCCAGTCCCAGTAGCAAGCACTTTTCCTTCTGTATTCAAATCTTTAATTCTTGCAGCCAAAGTAGTCAAGGATTTTTGCATCTCACTAACCGGAGTCACTAGCACATCCAACACATTCTCCCTGTGAGTCGGGGTAGAATGCAGGGTGATGTCCAAGTCTTCATCTCCTGATAAACAAGCCATACCCAACTGCAAAACGCCAACTAAGAAAAACAAAAGGCAGCAGGAACAGCAGCAGTGTATACCAAAGAAAAATGTAGAACAAAAACACCAAAGATCAAGAGAAAACAAGGTCTTTTAGCGTAAAATGATTTAATTCACTATTAGTCAAGGGCGACTTAATCAGAAATGTCAACAATGCCTTGTACAAACATTCCACTACGTGCATTAACTGGAAAAAGTTCACCTTCTTGGTTCTTGAGTCAGTGAACAAGGACATCAGGGGAGGTGATTATAGGAACAAAGTAGAACACAAAGAAGCGGTATGGCAACTGTGATTGGCTTCTTACATACATCCTGGGCTGAATGACATAGTCGTTATAAAATGTTTTTTAAAAACAGAAAAGTTAATATTAAAAAATAAAGTTTTTATTTAGATGTATTTTTTTACTGCAAACAGTAGTCTATGGGACTAAGTTTATTGATGGTTTACTTCAATTGAATAATTGTTTTATGAGTTGAACAGCTTGTTATACAATTAATTGTTCACTTGCTGATGGTATTTTAAGTGTGTTTCTGTAGTAGGGTATTGTCTTTCTGATGAAGTCGCCTTTGACGAGTAGTGAATTAAATCATTTTACGCTAAAAGAACTGGTTTTCTCCTGATTTTTGGTGTTTTTGTTCTACATTTTTCTTTGGTGTATACACTGTTGCTGTTCCTGCTGCCTTTTGTTTTTTTTTTTTTTAAAGGAGGAACCTGACTTTTCAAATGGATTGCTGGTTGAATGGCTATGTGGTGACATGCTGTGTATTGTATCATATCTGTTCAACTTAGTAAGTCATCCAGAGTGTCTGAAGGACTGTAGACTGGTTTGAAGATGCACAGAATATAGAAGTGGTGTCACTGTGTATACTAGTAGGTAACTGTGGACACTGAAAGAGAAATGTTTTTTTTTGTCTGTCTCTACAGCTTGCCTAGTTTCTTTATACCTTTAGAAACAAGATACATTGGTTGAACCATTACTGATTCTGTTGCAAGACCAAGTGACTTGGTTATTTCCTCATTTGTTGACATTTTCAAAGTGATTAAGCTAAGACCATCTTTTGATAGGATATGCAAGTGTCATATTTGTCTTAAGACAGTACAGAGATGTCAGAATGACAGTGATTTTTTTTGACTGCTGCTTGAAAAGGCTATGTTTTTCCTTATTGTCAGAATGAGGTTTCCTAGTTTAAGCAATAACAGCAGTGAATGAAAGTGGATTGCAGTGTAGAATTGACTAGTGACTGCAGTATTTGGAGGAATATAGGGCCAGTGGCATGTTGGACTATTTTCTATTCCTCCCAATGATAAACCATGTCATTCACTGAGGTAGTAAAAGGAGTAGCAGCAGCACAGGGTCCTGAAGGACTCACTCAGCAACAGGCAGCAGCTGTGGTATGGTACCAGTTCTTCTGAAGTTTGGTGTATTTCTTCCAGAAAAGAAAGGTAAGCGTTACAACATAAATGAGAACAAAGCTTAAAAAGGAACATTTTTAAAAGATTAAAACCAGTATTAAAAATTGCTTTGACAGAAAGAAATAAAGTTGAAGCTATGGCTTTTGATTCCTGTCTTAACGTCTCGCTTTGGTATGATTGACTGAGCCCCCAAATACTGGATCAGTTTAAACAGGAAGACAACAAAGCTGTTTAATGCTTATTAAATTATATATAAAAGACAGTGCATGGCATGATTATATATCCATTGGTCTGAATGAGGTGTGGACCTCCTTCAAATTGAATATATGTATAGGTCTGCAGTTGTGGGGCTTCATATGTTTACTGACTTCGGATCCAGACATATTAAAAGATGTTCTTCCATTTCACTGTTGCAGTATTCATTACATTAAAGATCCCCTGCCAAGGATGTCCCGACCGGCCAGTATACCAAAGCCTTAGGTTGCATTATAAGGTACACTGTACATCACACGTATGCTGCTTGCATAGCATAGCATAGGGCATATAGGTGACATCCGGACATACCATCCTCGGAACTTCTTTGCCACCAGTCCAAATGCCATCTCTTGATGGTCTGTATGGACTAACGATGTTCATCATGTTACACTGCTGCAGTCATTACACTTGGGTTATCCTGCCGTCAGGCGATCCCTCAGTCGGCCCGAGTTCCAAAGTCTTGGTCCGGCGTCGGTTGCTGTTGCTTCTTCCCTGACGTCAGTGCGCCAAAGGTATATAAGATGCAGCCGACGCCATTTTCTTCAGTTTTTCTTGCCGTGCGGTGCCCGAAGCAAAAGCAGTTCGCAAGTGCCGGTCGGCCAACTTCTGAGATTTTCATTCCGAATCCAGAACCGAAGTCTTCTACAAAGCTAAGTACCCCGTTGGGGAAACTTTTTCTTGCCTCAGACCGATGTCAGTAATAGTTAATAATTGTATTTCTTGTGGGAAGCAAATACCTCATAAGGATTTCCATTCTTATTGTATCCCATGCCTAGGCCCAGACCACGATGTCACAGGTTGTCGGTTTTGTGCTAGGTTTAACAAGCGCACTATTAAACGTCAGTTTGATTTTGCCCGACATTATTTTGGCAGAAAATTCAATTACACCATGCCGTCGGAACAACCGACGACCGGAATTCACAAAAAGCGCAAAGACAAGGACAGGCATCTGAGGCCCAAAACTGACGACGAAACCGTCAGTGTTGGATATTGTGGATGATGTGTATTCTGAATCCAGTTTAAATCCTGATTCTTTACCTCCTGCTCCAGTTTAGCCAGACAAATACTACAGAGTCCCTGACTCTCACAAATTTCTTTATAAAAGCCCTGTTGCTGACCCTGAAACTATTTCCCAGGGTCCCAAAAGGGTAAAGGCCTCTACAGCAAAAAAACAAGTTCCCTCTGACAGAGATTTCAGAGCATTAGACAGATGGGGGAAGAAGGTATATACATCCGCAACTTTAGCAATGAGGGCCTTAAATTGCCCGTTTCACATGTTTAAATATCAGCAATTTTTGACGTCTCAGATGAAACAAAAAATGCTTCCAAATTCAGATCTTCCTAACTATAGGGAAATGCAGGATTTATTGCATGCAGCTGAACAAGTGGGAAAACATACTTTGCAATGTGGTTTTGATTCATTAGAGGCTTCCTGTAGAGCAGCAGTTACAGGGTCTGTCATTAGAAGACATGCTTGGTTAAAAGAGCAGACTTTACCAGATCATGTTAAAGCAAAATTATTGGATGCACCTTTGCAGCAGGATGTTTTACTTGGAGTTAAGGCAGAAGAGGTATTAAAGAAAATGGAGGATAAGGCAAAATCTATGCAAACGGTGAAGGATTTCTTACAGGTTCAGCCTCCAAGATTTAGCAGAAGTTGGACAACAAAAAATTGGTCCTTTCCAGTTTCAGACAGACCTCAAAGGGGCAGATACAGACGTCCAAGAAGCAGAGGTCAACCACAAGGTTCTTACAGGCCTCGACAATGGGGTGCTTCAACCCAGAAAGAAGGGGAAGACGGGCCTCAACCTTATAAAAAACAGCCCCAATGACTTCCCACTGCAGCTACCAAGCACTTCTTTCTTGGCAGCCCCCTTTGGGGGAAAACTGACACTTTTCTGTCACAATTGGCATATGATCACCAAAGACAAATGGGTTCTCAATATTGTATATCAAGGTTACAGGTTCCACTTTCACACTCTGCCAAGGTTAAAAGAAATGCCAAATCTGCCTCCAAATCAATGGGCAAAGGCTCAAAGACAAATTGCAGCACTCGTAGACATGAGAGCTATTCAAAAGGTACCAACACAGGGGCAAGGACAAGGATTTTACTCGAGACTCTTTCTGGTTCCCAGAAAGGACAAAGCCTGGAGGCCCATTCTGGATCTTTCTTCTCAAAATACTTACCTGGATGTTCCAAAATTCAGAATGTTGACACTACAGCAGCTTCTTCCCATGCTGGGCAAGAAAGCTTGACTCGTAACTTTGGACCTCAAGGAGGCATACCTGCATGTCCCTATCAGACAAAATTGCAGAAGATACCTCAGATTCTTAGCTGGTTCAATGCATTACCAGTTCTCTGCACTGCCCTTTGGCTTATCTGCTGCGCCCAGGGTATTTACAAAATGCCTGGCACCAGTAATTGCATTTTGCAGACAAAAAGGAATTCAAATTTACCCATACTTGGACGACTGCCTTATTCAAGCAGACAGCAAAGACATTCTTCTAAAGCATCTGGCGTTTGTAAAAAGATTGCTAATTTGCCTAGGGTACACAGTAAACGAAAAGAAGTCAAAACTAGTGCCCTCACAAGAGATAATATTCCTGGACGCCAGCTTAAATACAACAGCCCAGATGGCTTATCTCACGCCAGACAAGCAAAGACAACTGACTCAGTATTTCCAGTTGATGGCAACAAAAACCCAACTCCCTGCAAGAAAAATTCTGCAGGCCTTGGGGTACATGGCATCTTGCATACTATTAATTCCATATGCCAGACTGCATATGAAGAAACTACAATGGTACCTAAAGAGTATCTGGTCTCAACACTGTCAAAGTTTGGAAACAGTAATACCACTTATTCCTTGCCTTCAACAGGAGTTTCGATGGTGGGCTCAAGCCTGTCACCTCAACAAGGGACAGCCTTTCACTCAACCCACAGCCAGGCAAACACTGACAACAGATTATTCGGATTACGCCTGGGGAGCACACATGGCAGGAAAATGTATTCAGGGCAAGTGGGCCGCAGAACAAAGCCATCTTCACATCAATCAAAAAGAGATGCTAGCTGTACAAAATGCCCTTATAGCTTTCAAGGACCTTCTGCATCCAGGACAACTACTACTAAAGACAGACAACACCACAGTTATGTGGTACATAAACAAGCAAGGGGGCACTCATTCATATCCCCTCTGCAGACAAGCCATGACCTTGTGGAACACAGCTCTAACCTATCAAGTTTATCTGCAAGCACAATTCCTGCCAGGAGAGAAAAACACACTGGCAGACGACTTGAGCAGAAACATCATGGATCCGCACCAGTGGAAATTACATCCACAAATATTCAGAATGATAACATAAAAATGGTGGAGCCCGGACATAGATCTGTTTGCATCCCCAATGAATTGCCAGCTACAGAAATTCTGCACAAGGACTTACCACCCACAAGCATGGAAAGTGGATGCCCTCTCATTCAGCTGGAAAAACCTACAAGTATATGATTTCCCACCACTACCTCTCCTTTCAAAGGTACTCCTAAAAGCCAGGCAAAGATGATCCTGATTGCCCCAAACTGGCCACGCCAGCACTGGTACCCAATCTTAAAGAAATTAGCACAAGGTCCACCATGGATTTTGCCTCAAATCCCACATCTTCTGACTCGACAAAACAATCAGATACTTCACAGCCAACTCACCACTTTAAACCTGGCTGCATGGAAGATTCCTTAGTCAAGCAAGCAATGCCTCTCTCCAAAGCTGTTATGGATGTCATTCTGGAGGTCAGAAGGCCTAGCACCAGGAAAGCCTATTCAGATAAATGGAAGAGATTCTGTGCCTGGAACTCTTGTCCCAAACATTCCTCAGATACTACAATACTTAACTGAGATGCTGGACAAAGGCCTCTCCTTTTCATCCATTAAGATCCACGCCTCTGCCATCTCTGCTCATTACAACACAGACCCACCAATTTTTTCTAATCCTTTGCTAAAACAGTACCTCAGAGGGGCTAAAAGCATAAGACCGCCCCGTAGAGCACCAACTCCAACCTGGGACCTCAACTTCGTGTTGGAAAAATTAACTTTACCTCCTTTTGAGCCAGCTAACTCAGCAGACTTAAAATATGTCTCTTGGAAAACTGCTCTGCTCCTGGCAATAACCTCAGCACGAAGAGTTTCAGAATTACAGGCACTAATGGCAGTGGAACCTTTCCTCATTTTCCACCAAGACAGGGTGTCTTTAAGAACAAACCCTACTTTTATGCCAAAGGTGGCATCAAGTGTGGCTCTAAACCAAACTATTCACTTGCCAACTTTTTATCCAAATCCACAGAATAAAGGGGAGAGACTTCTGCATTCGTTGGACATACACAGGCAGTTACACTTCTACACGGACAAAATGAAAGCTTTCAGGAAAACTGAGCAATTGTTTGTAACATATGCTGCAAGAGCACAGGGAAAAGGCATTTCAAAGCAGACCATTTCAAAATGGATAGGGCACTGTATACGATTTTGCTATACACACCATGGGAAAGCTGTTCCTAACAGCATTAGGACTCATTCCACCAGGGCAACAGCCACTTCAGCTACCTACCTCAGAGGAGTACCTACCAAGGACATTTTGGAAGCAACAACTTGGAGTTCTGTACATACCTTCACCAAGCATTACCATCTGCCTCTTTATTCTAAATCCAGAGCTGGCTTTGCCACTGCAGTGCTGCAGGGCCTTATAGCCACCCCTAATGCCTTATAGAACCAGCCACTCTACATCAGCTTTGGGATTCTACCCGTGTAATGACTGCAGCAGTGTGACACGATGAACATAGTACAGTTTTGTACCTACCATAAATGTAGATGTTCGAGTGTATACACTGCTGCAGTCTAGGTTACCCTCCCTCCTACCCCTCTTCCTTGCTGGTACTTACCTAGGCCTTCTACCCTTTGCTACCTATGGGGAGTATTTGCTGTTAACTAAATGTTTTTGTTTGCTTTTCTTATGTATGTTTTATTAGCAATTTACATTGCATACCTTTTGGGGGGCACCTGACATCTGGGGCAAGAAAAACTGAAGAAAATGGTATCGGCTGCATCTTATATACCCCTGGTGTACTGACATCAGGGAAGAAGCGACAGCAACCAATGCCGGACCAAGATTTTGGAACTCGGGCCGAGTGAGGGCACCGCCTGACGGCTGGATAACTCAAGTGTAATGACTGCAGCAGTGTATACTCTCGAACATCTACATTTATGGTAGGTACAAAACTGTACTTTTCATTGTTGGTTCACCATGCCGTTGCAGGTAAGTGCCCCATTGGGTACTGTTTTACTTACCTTCTTTTACTTTGTTGCTTTTGGGGTTTCATGTCATCCAAGAAAGGTAATAAAGACTGGCACTAACAGTGTCTGTTTTACCTTGGTGCCTCGCACAACCATGTGTCCTGTTATATTTGTTAGGCCTTTGTACCCAAAACCCTTCATAGCAGACTCTCGTCTCTGGAGCTTTATCTTGAAAATCAGTGTCTAAGGACACGATTGAGGGAACTTGTTGCTCTGAGGGAGAGCCATCAATGATGAAGGCCAAAAAGCCTAGGCCAGTTGTTATTCAGCCTCTGCCAGACATTTCTCCCGAGGTGTTTGAATGCCCAGAGGTTCACCATGCTTTATTGTTGGATTCCTCTGCTGTGACCAGGTTGGAGGCTGGTGGAGATCCGAACATAAGCATGTCCGAGGAGGCTTTGCAGACATCCACTTCGGACATTTAGTGGGAACTACAGCTGATTATCTTCGAGGGACGTAGGAGTGTTCCACAAATTTTAGTCAGAGAAGAAGTCCCTACTATCATTGAATGCCATCCTGGTTCAGAGCCTTCCGGATTTTATAAGGCAGATGTCCCATTGAAGAAAAAGCAAAAGACTAAACATTACTTCTCCTAAAGATCCACAGAGTGAGTGGCAGTCCTTCACTTACGGCTTGTTTAGTACTTTGGCATTGAAACCTCCTCGGGGAGGTTTTCAGCCCCCCGGTCCTCTACTCCCCTTAAAAAAACCCAGGGAACAGGATTCCTCTGGGGAGGAGCCAGATTCAGATGAGGAATAGTACAGTTTTGTACCTACCATAAATGTAGATGCTCGAGTGTTCACACTGCTGCAGTCATCACACTTGGGTTATCCTGCCGTCAGGCGGTCCCGTAGTCGGCCAGAGTTCCAAAGTCTTGGTCCGGCGTCGGTTGCTGTCGCTTCCTCCCTGACGTCAATGCGCCAGGGGTATAAAAGATGCATCCGACGCCATTTTCTTCAGTTGTTCTTGCCCCCAATGTCAGGTGCCCCCCAGGTAGGTAGGTAATACATATTGCTAATAAAACATACATAAAAATTGAAAATAATACCCTATTATGCAAGCAAATACACCTCACAGGTTGTATAGGATAGAAAGGTATAGATAAGCCCAGCTAGGACAGAGGGGATGGAGGGAGGGTAACCTGGACTGCAACAGTATGAACACTCGAACATCTACATTTATGGTAGGTACAAAACTGTACTATGTTCATCGTGTTACACTGCTGCAGTCATCACACTTGGGTGGAATCCCAAAGCTAAGGTTGGGTGGCTGGTCTATAAAGAATTAGGATTGGCTATGAGGCCCTGCAGAATTGCAGTGGCAAATCCTGCTCTGGATTTAGAGTAAATAGGCAAGTGGTAATGCTTGGTAAAGGTGTGCACTGAACTCCAAGTTGCCGCCTCCAAAATTTCCTTGGTTGGTACTCCTCTGAGAAAGGCTCTTGAAGTGGCTGTTGCTCTGGTAGAATGTGGCCTAATATTATTTGGGACAGTTTTTCCATGCTGTGTGTAGCAGTACCGAATACAGTGTCCTATCCATTTGGAGATAGTTTGCTTTGAGATAGCCTTGCCCTGTAATCCTGCAGCATATGCCACAAACAGTTCAGTTTTCCTGAAAGCTTTTGTTTTGTCCAAGTAGAAGCGTAGCTGCCTGTGTGTGTCCAAAGTGTGCAAAAGCTTCTCCCCTTTATACTGGGGGTTTGGATAAAAGGTTGGCAAATGGATGGATTGGTTAAGGGCCACACTAGATACCACCTTTGGCATGAAGGTAGGGTTCGTCCTTAAACCCTGTCCTGATGAAAAATTATAAAAGGTTCCACTGCCATTAATGCCTGTAGCTCTGAGACTCTTCGTGCTGAAGTTACTGCCAGGAGCAGAGCTGTTTTCCATGATAAAAATTTTAGTTCGGCTGTATTGGCTGGTTCAAAAGGTGGCAGAGTCAGTTTTTCCAAAACAAAATTGAGGTCCCAAGGTAGTGTTGGTGCCCTCCGTGGAGGTCTTATGTTTTTTGCCCCTCTGAGGTACTGCTTTAGCAAGGGATGAGAGAATAAAGGAGGATCTGTTTTGTAATGTGCTGAAATGGCAGAGGCGTGGATCTTAATTGATGAGAAGGATAGGCCTTTGTCCAGCATCTCGGTTAAGTATTGTAAAATCTGAGGTATGTTTGGGACCAGAGGGTCAAGGATTTGAGCCTGGTTCCAGGTGCAGAATCTCTTCTGTTTTTCTGAGTAAGATTTCCTGGTGCTAGGCCTCCTGGTCTCCAAGATGACATCCATAACAGCTTTAGAGAGAGGCGTTGCCTGTCTGACTAATGGATCTGCCATGCAGCCAGGTTTAGTGTTTTGAGCTGACCGTGCAGGATCTGATTGTTTTGTTGAGTCAGAAGGTGTGAAGATTGAGGCAGAATCCATGGTGGGCCTTGAGCTAAGTTCTTTAAGATTAGGTACCAGTGCTGGCATGGCCAGTCTGGAGCAATCAGGATCATCTGTGTTTTTTCTTGTCTGGATTTTAAGAGTACCTTTGAAAGGAGAGGCAGTGGTGGGAAGGCATAGACTTTTAGGTTTTTCCAACTGAATTGAGAGAGCATCCACTTTCCATGCTTGTGCGTGGTAATTCCTTGTGCAGCATTTTTGTAGTTGGCAATTCAGTGGGGAGGCAAAAAGATCTATGTCTGGGCATCCCCATTTTTGTGTTACCATGCTGAAGACTTGTGGATGCAATTTCCATTCGTGAGGGTCCATGATATTTCTGCTTAGATCGTCTGCCAGAGTATTTTTCCTTCCTGGCAGGAATTGTGCTTGCAGATGAACTTGATAAGTTAGAGCTGTGTTCCACAACGTCATGGCTTGCCTGCACAGGGGATAAGAATGAGTGCCCCCTTGCTTGTTTATGTACCACATTACTGTGGTGTTGTCTGTCCTTAATAGTAATTGTCCTGGATGCAGAAGGTCCTTGAAAGCTGTTAGGGCATTTTGAACAGCCAACATCTCTTTTTGATTGATGTGAAGATGCATTTGGTCTGTGGTCCACTTGCCCTGAATACATTTTCCTGCCATGTGTGCTCCCCAGGCGTAGTCCGAAGCATCTGTTAGTCTGCCTGGCTGTGGGTAGAGTGAGGGGCTGACCCTTGTTGAGGTGACATGCCTGTGCGCACCATTGAAACTCCTGTTGTAGTCAGGGAATTATTGGAATTACTGCTTCTAAACTGTGAGAATGTTGAGTCCAAACACTTTTTAGGTACCGGTGTAATTTCCTCTTGTGCAGTCTGGCATATGGAATTAGTAGTATGCAGGATGCCATGAATCCCAGGGCCTGCAGAATCTTTCTTGCAGGGAAATGGGACTTCTTTGCTAGTAATTGAAAATATCGAGTCAGTTGTACTTGTTTGTCTGGCGTGAGGTAAGCCATCTGGGCCGTTGTATTTAAGCTAGCAGCCAGGAATGTTATCTGCTGTGAGGGCACTAGTTTTGACTTCTTTTCGTTTACTGTGTACCCTAGAGAAATTAGCAAACTTCTTGCAAATGCCAGATGCTTTAGAAGAATGTCTTTTGTCTCTGCTTGGATGAGGCAGTCGTCCAGGTATGGATATATTTGAATTCCTTTTTGTCTGCAAAATGCAATTACTGGTGCCAGGTACTTTGTAAAGACCCTGGGCGCAGTAGATATGCCAAAGGGGCAGTGCAGAGAATTGGTAATGCATTGTACCAACTTTGAATCTAAGGTATCTTCTGCAATTTTGTGTGATAGGGACATACAGGTATGCCTCTTTGAGGTCCAGAGTAACAAGTCAAGCCTTCTTGCCCAGCATGCGAAGAAGCTGCCGTCGTGTCAACATTTTGAATTTTGGAACATCCAGGTAAGTATTTTGAGTTGAAAGGTCTAGAATGGGTCTCCAGGCTTTGTCCTTCCTGGGGACCAGGAATAGTCTTGAGTAAAATCCTTGTTCTTGCTGTGGTACTTTTTGAATAGCTGTCATGGCCATGAGGGCTGAAATTTGTTTTTGAGCCTTTGCCCATTGATTTTGTGGCAGGTTTGGCATTCCTTTTAGCCTTGGTAAAGTGTGAAAGTGGAATCTGTAACCGTGCGACACAATATTCGGAACCCATTTGTCTTGGGTGATAGTTTGCCAATTTTGAGAAAAACGTGCTAGTTTTCCCCCTAAGGGTGCTGCCAGAAGGGGAGTGCTTGGCGTACGTAGGGGGGAAGTCATTGGGACTGTTTCCTGTAAGGTTGAGACTTGTCCTCACCTCCTTTTGGGGTTGAGGTGTCCCACTGTCATTGTCTGTTAGAGCCTTGGGGTTGAGATCTGCCTCTTGGGCGTCTGTACCTGCCTCTCTGTGGCCTGTCCGACACTGGAAAGGACCAATTCTTTGTAGGCCAATTTCTGCTAAATCGAGGTGGCTGGACCTGTAAGAAATCTTTGACTGTTTGCATAGATTTAGCTTTATCTTCCATTTTTGAACACCTCTTCTGCCTTAACACCAAAACAAGGTATCCTGCTGTAAAGGAGCATCCAATAATTTTGCCTTAACATGATCAGGTAAACTCTGTTCTTTTAACCAAACATGTCTTCGAATCACAGAACCTGTAACTGTGGCTCTACAAGAGGCCTCTAAATAATCAAAACCACATTGCAGAGTATGTTTTCCCACCTGTTCAACTGCATGCAATAAATCCTGCATTTCCTTATAGTCAGGGGCTTCTGAGCTTGCAAGCATTTTCTGTTTTAACTGAGCCATTAAATATTGTTGGTAATTAAGCATGTGAAACTGGCAATTTAAAGCCCTAACTGCTAAAGTTGCCGAGTTGTAAACTTTCTTCTTCCATCTATCCAATGCTCTGGAATCTCTGTCAGAGGGGACTGGATTTTTTGCAATAGAAGCCTTAACCCCTTTTGGGCCCTGGGAAATAGTTTCTGGATCAGCAGAAGGGTTTTTATAAAGAAACTTATGAGAGTCAGGGACTCTGTAATACCTATCTGACTTGGCTGGTGCGGGGGGTAAGGAATCGGGAGATAAACTGGATTCAGAGAACACATTATCCACAATATCTAACACAGGCGGGATAGGTAGGGGCCTGTGCTGAGGCAATAAAAGGAAGTCCCTGAGCCTTTTCTTGGATTCTGAATACTCCTGACTTTCCCAATGGAAATGCTCCCTCATGGTATGTAAGGTCTCCCCAAAAGAATAATCCTCAGGAGTAGAGGCTGAAGGGATGGATTCTTCAGCATCAGAGTCCTCATTGGGGTAGAGAGTATCCCTGGTCTGAAGAGGAATCAAAGGAAATGGAAGCCTGATCAGAGGAATCATAGTCTGTATCCTGCCTAGGCCTTTTTTCAGGAGGGGGATGGGAACCCCTGATTAGTGTAATGAGGTCTTCGTCCATTTTAAGCATCTGTTTCCTAGGCATGGAGGACTGTCCAGGAGAATGCTGTACTTGCTTCTTTGTCTTTAATGGTGTTTCTGTCTTGGCTGTTTCTTTAATGGTAAGCTGTGAAGGTCTGAAAACACCCTCAGAAGCTGATGCCTGCACAGCGGCTCTGGATCCATCTGAGGGATTAGTTTCCGTAGGCCCAATACCTTGAGTTTCCAGAGGCCTAGTTGTCTCCACGTGGGAGTCTGAGGCGGCCTGTGGCTCTGAGGTAGCGGGTGTCAGGGGCTGCGAAAGTGCCTCACTGAGAACCGGCGACTGGCCTAAAAGAGGCTTCGTCGGTTTTGGACCTCGGGTGACTGTCCTTATCCTTGTCTTTGCGTTTTTTCATAATTACGGTCGTCTGTTGATCCGACGGCATAGTATAACTGAATCTGCGGTCAAAGTAATGCAAAGCAAAATAAAAACGTTGTTTTATAGTGCTTTTGTTAAATCTAGCACAAAACAGACAACTAGTGACGTCGTGATCAGGGCCTAGGCATGAAATACAGTAAGAGTGGAAGTCCTTATGAGGTATTTGCTTCTCACAAGAAATAGTTATTAACTTTTTCTGACATCGGTCTGAGGCAAGAACAAAGTTTCCCCAACGGGGTACTTAGCTTTATTGAAGACTTCGGTTCTGAAATTCGACTTCGAAAATCTCAGGAGTCGGCTGACCGGCACTTGCGAACTGCTTTTGCTTCGGGCACCGCGCAGCAAGAAAGACTGAAGAAAATGGCGTCGGATGCATCTTTTATACCCCTGACGCACTGACGTCAGGGAGGAAGCGACAGCAACCGACGCCGGACCAAGACTTTGGAACTCTGGCCGACTACAGGACCGCCTGACGGCAGGATAACCCAAGTGTGATGACTGCAGCAGTGTAACACGATGAACATCTCTTGTTTACTGTTCTCAATTTCCTTCTTCTGATTATGGATCAAAAGAAGAGGAATCTGCCAGTTCTGTTACTCCTTTTGAAGAGATTTATTTTGGGGACACTATCTCCAGGATGATGGAGTTCTTTAAATGGGATTGTGCTCAGATTTCTGAAGTACAAAAAGGTATTATGAGTTGCTGCAGATGGATTCTCCTAGGCCTTCAGATGTTCCTCTTGTTTTGGCTGCCTTGTTGTGGATGCATTTTCCAATGCTTCTAAGGTTTCAGACTCTCAGCCCCCTCCCCTCAATAAACCTGATGGATTCTATAGGGTGCCTGAGGATTGTAAATGTTTTGTTCAAGTGTCGTCCTGTTGACCTCTCAATGGTGTCTGTAGCTTCTGACAAGCCCTCTCAATTGCTTTCTTCTCCCACGCTTCTGCCCCTCTGATAAAAATAGCAATATCATGGAAATACTAGGCTACCTTGGCTATCCGGGGCTGTTAATTATCAGACCCATATGTCCAGGTATTTTGTTGGCTTTCCTATCCCAGGCCTGTCAGGTTATTTCTGATCTTCCAGACTCTGAGGGTAAAACTTCTGCCCTTTCCCTTTTCGGGACTTTCTCCCAAGTGGCTCATTATTCCATCAAGTGTAATTATGATGCATCAGATGCTTCTTTAAGGGCTGCTGCTTTTGGGTCAGTGATGAGGAGGTATTCTTGGTTTAGGCTTCAACCTTTGCCTGATGATATTAAGGCTAAGTTGATGGCTGCCCCTCTTGATAATAAACACTTTTTTGTGAAGCTGCTGCTGCTTTAAGTCTCTTCAGGATAAGGGCAAAGTTTTACAGGAACTGAAATATGTGTTTGTCTCTCCTGTGCCTAAATTTTAGAGAAAGTACTCCAGTAAACCAGCTTTTGTTCATAGGCAATCTCTCCCTCCTCCAAATGGTAAAAAGGGTGGCAAGCAGGCTCCTCTTACAAAGGCTACTCAGATTTCTCTGCCTCAGAAGTCTCCTTTTACCAGCCACTGTCCTCTTTCTCTTCCTGCCTGGCTTTAGATTACTCAGGATTCCTGGGTCATGTTCTTTATCTACCAGGGGTATTTCATGGTCTGGAAATCCTTCCCACTTTTATGGGTATGTCTCAGACCCAGGTGCCTGTGCCTCAAAGGAGGGGGGGGGGGCTTTACTCCAGGATGTTTCTGGTGCCCAGGAAAGAGGTTACTTGGAAGACCACATGTTCTTTGTGTTTCACTGTTGCAGTCATCACATTAGGGTTATCTGCTTGCAGTAGCCCTCAGTTGGCCTGATTATCAAAGTCTTGGGTCCTGTGTCGGTTGCTGTCTCATGACGTCAGGTAGTCAGGGGTATAAAGCATGCAGCCGATGCCATTACATCAGTCTTTCTTGCTGTGCGGTGCCCGAAGCAGAAGCAATTCGCAAGTGCTGGTCGGCAGACTCCTGAAATTTTCATTTTCGAATTTCAGAACCGAAGTCTTCAACTAAAGCCTAGTACCCCGTTGGGGAAACTTTTTCTTGTTCTTAACCGATGTCAGTAAAAGTCAATAATTATATTTCTTGTGGAAGGCAAATGCCTCAAAGATTTTCATTCGTACCGTATTCCTTGCCTAGGCCCTGACCAAGACGTACCTCGCTGTCGGTTTTGTGCCTTATTTAAACCACAAACTATTCGTCGTCGGTACATTTTCGCTTCTAAATATTTTGGTGCTCTGTTCAATTATCCAGATATTCCTTCGGTAAGCCACCAGACTACCGACATTCCGAAAAAACGCAAAGATAAAGATAGGCTGCCTAGGTCCAAAGCTGCCGATGACGCTTCTACTAAGCTAGTCGCCAATTCGCCGGTACTCAGGCGCTTTCGCCGCCCCTGATACCCGTTACTGCAGATTCGCAGGCCTCTACTGAGACCCTTCAACTGTGGAAGTCTCTACCTTGGATGGGTCCGGAGCCGCTGCACAGGCACCGACTTCTGAGGGTGTATTCAGGCCTACTGACTTGCATATTAAACTGACGCCATCTTCTTCTAGGCCTAAAACTCGAACCATGCCTAGGAAATCGATGCCAGACCGCATGGTCAGTCCTCTATCCCTAAAAAACAAATAAGAATGACTGAAGACCTTATTACTTTAATCAGGGGAAGCCAACTGTCCCTCTCTAAGAGACCTAGGACAGAATTTGCTTATGATACTTCTGATGAGGATTCTGAAATTTCTGTCTCCTCTGATGACAAGGATTTACCCTTATCTACCTATGAGGATTCTGATGCAGAGGACTCTATTCCCTCTGCTTCTACCCAGAGGATTTTTTCTTTTGGTGAAACCTTGCATACTGTTAGGGAGCATTTTCACTGGGAAAGCCAGGATTACTCTAATTCTAAAAAGAGGCTTAGAGATTTCTTACTCCTGCCCCAACACAGGCCTTTAGCTATCCCTCCTGTGCTGGACATTGTTGACGATGCCTTTTCGGAATCAAGCTTGAGCCCTGACTCTCTACCTCCTGCTCCAAGAAACCCTGATAGATATTACTGGGTTCCTGATTCTCACAAGTTCCTTTTTAAAAATCCTACTGCGGATCCTGAGACCATTTCACATGGACCCAGGGGCATTACGGCTACTACTGCCAAAAATCCTACCCCCCTCTGATAGAGATTCCAGGGCCCTGGACAGATGGGGTAAGAAGGTATACACCTCTGCAACCTTGGCCATCAGGGCCATAAAGTGCCAGTTTCATATGTTAAAGTATCAGCAGCATATTATTGGATTGCTTAAACAGAAAATGATGTTGATTCCTGATTGTGCTGAAAGTAAGGATTTAATGCATTCTGCTGAACAGGTTGGAAAACATACTTTGCAATGTTGTTTTGATTCACTGGAGGCATCTTGCAGGGCTGCTGTCACCGGGTCTCTACTTATAAGGCAAGCTTGGCTTAAGGAGCAATCTTTGCCAGATCATGTTAAAATTAAATTGCTGGATGCTCCCTTAAATCTGGACCGCCCATTTGGTGACAAAGCAGAAGTTGTTCTTAAAAAGATAGAGGAAAAACCTAATCTATAGAAACTGTTAAATATTTCTTACAAGTGCAGCCTCCTAGATTTAGTAGGCATTGGCCCTCAAAAAAATTGGTCCTTTCCTGCCTCTTCCAGGCCTTCTCAATTCAAACCCAGAACCAGTAGAACACCCAGGCTTCAGTCCCAGGGTGCGTACAGGACTAAGCAGTGGGAGGCTCCCACTTCCAAATCACGGAGTAGTAAGACCCCCCCCCCCCTTGTGGTAAGCTGTCTCAATGACTTAACTTTAGAACTTCCAAGCACTTCTCAACTAACTGCTCCTTTAGGGGGAAAGATTGCTCTGCAAGCAAAAAACTGGGAACTCATTACCCAGGACAAATAGGTTTTAAACATAGTTTCCAAGGGATACAGATTTCACTTCCACACGTTACCAACCCCAAAAGGTTGGCCAGATCTGCCCTCAAATCAGTGGGCAGAGGCTCAAAAGCAAGTACTCTCTCCAAGATTAAAGGCTATTCAGACTGTACCAGAAGAAGAAAAGGGACACTGTTTCTCCTCAAGACTTTTCCTGGTACCCAGAAAAGACAACTCGTGGCATCCTATCCTGGACCTGTCTATCCTGAACATCATTTTGGTGATTCCAAAATTCAAGATGCTAACTCTTCACCATTTACTTCCCATGATAGACAAAGATGCCTGGTTGGCAACACTGGATTTAAAGGAAGCCTACCTGCACATCCCAATCAGAGAATCTTGCAGAAAATACCTACGCTTCAAAGTAGGCTGCATGCACTATCAGTTCTCTGCACTGCCCTTTGGCTTATCTACTGCACCCAGGGTATTCACAAAGTGCCCAGCTCCAGTCATTGCATCTTGCAGGCAAAGAAATATTCAAATATACCCATACCCGGACGATTGTCTAATTCAGGCAGAAAGCCAGGACATACTTCTGAATCATCTGGCATTTGCACAAAAGGTATTAACATTTCTGAGTACACCATAAACGAAAAGAAGTCACATCTGGTACCCTGTCAACAAATTATATTCCTGGGAGCAAGCTTGAACACAACTTCCCAGATGGCTTTCCTCTCGCCAGAGAAACAGTGTCATTTGGCAACTTACTTCAAACTAGTGGCCACAAAACCCCTACTATCTGCAAGTCAAATACTGCAAGCCTTGGGGTTCATGGCCTCCTGCATTCTGCTAATTCCATATGCAAGACTGCTTATGAGGAAGCTACAATGGTATTTAAAAAGCCTATGGTGTCAACATTCTCAGGATCTAGAAGCAATGATTCCTATCATACCTTGCCTATGGTTAGAATTCCTTTGGTGGGCAGAAGCCTGCCACCAAAACAAGGGACTATCATTCACTCTACCCCCTGCCGCCCATACCCCAAGAACATATGCATCAGACTGTGCATGGGGGGCTCACCTGGCACGGAAGTGCATTCAGGGCAAATGGAACCCAAGTCAAATGCACCTGCATATCAATCAAAAAGAAATGTTAGCTGTACAGAATGCGCTGACAGCCTTCAAGGACCACATTCTTCTAGGACAATTAATGGTAAAGACAGACACCACTGTTATGTGGTACATAAACAAGCAGGGGGGGGGTACCCATTCTTACCCCCTTTGCAGACTAGCCATGGCTCTGTGGAACACAGCCTTGAGTTACCAAGTGCATCTACAGGCTCAATTCCTGCAAGGAAAACTAAATACTCTGGCAGATAAACTAAGCAGAAATCTCATGGACCCACACGAGTGAAACTGGACCCAAAGATTTTCAACATGTTGATCAGCAAATGGGGGATCCCAGATAAAGACTTGTTGCCTCCCCCCAGAACTACCAATTGGACAAATTCTGCACAAGGACTCCCCACAAACAAGCTTGGTAAAATGGATGCTCTGTCCTTCAGCTGGAAAAATCTACTAGTTTATGCCTTTACTACTAAAGATCAAACAGGACAAACCAAGGATGATACTGATTGCACCAGACTGGCCACTCCAAAACTGGTACCCCCTCTTGCGCATTGCTTCACAGCTGACCCCATGGCACCTACCTCAGACCCCTACCTTGCTCTTTCAGCAGGAGAGCCAGATTCTGCACCCCCAGCTTCTAACCCTGAACCTGGCAGCCTGGCTAATTACCTAATTTCTCTGTTACCATCCCTCAGTAAACAAGTGGATGTCATTTTGGAGGCAAGGAGGCCTAGTACTAGAAAATCTTATGCTGAAAAATGGAAAAGATTCTGTGCCTGGAACCAAACTCAAGTGAAGGCCACAGCAATGCTCAATTTAACTCAGATTCTTCACAAGGGCCTTTCCTTTTCCATCATCAGAATTCACGCCTCAGCCATTTCAGCTCATTACAACACAGAACCACCACTCTTTACTCACCCACTGCTCAAGCAGTTCCTCAGAGGGGCCAAAAACTTAAGACCATCCAGGAGAGCCCCAACTCCAGCCTGGGACCTTAATTTTGTATTGGAAAAACTCACTCTTCCTCCTTTTGAGCCAGCTGCAACTGCAGAGTTAAAATTCCTTTCTTGGAAAACAGCTTTCCTTTTAGCAATCTGTTTAGCAAGAAGGGTATCTGAATTACAGGCCCTTATGACAGTGGAGCCTTTCATCATCTTTCATGTGGACAGGGTGTCCCTCAGGACCAATCTCTCATTCATGCCCAAGGTGGTATCCTGTTTGGCTCTTAAGCAGTCCGTTCATTTGCCAACCTTCTTTTCTAATTCACAGAACAAAGGGGAACATATACTGCTCTCCTTAGATGTGCACAGGCAACTTAGATTTTACTTGGACAGCACTAAACCTCAAAGGAAATCTGAACAACTGCTGGTGGCATTTGCTGCAGGGGCAGAGGGGAAGGCTATTTCAAAGCAAACCATTTCAAAATGGATAGGCCATTGCATTAATTTCTTCTGTAAGCACCATGGAAAACCTATCCCACAGGGAATTGGACCCCATTCAGCCAGGGCTGCATCTACCTCTACAACCTTTCTTAGACGTGTCCCCTACCAGAGACATCCTAGAAACTGCTACCCGGAGTTCTCTACATACTTTCACCAAGCATTACCATTTGCCAATTTTCTCTAAATCCAGAGCTGGCTTTGCCACTGCAGTCTTGCAGGGCCTTATAGCTGGTCCTAATGCTATCTAAATTCCTCCTCCCATCCTTAGCTTTGGGAATCTACCCAAATGTGATGACTGCAGCAGTGAAACACGAAGAACATAGTACAGTTGTGTACACTTACCATAAATGTAGATTGAGTGTATTCACTGTTGCAGTCCTGGTTACCCTCCCTCCAGCCCCCTGACTTCTTTTGGCTATATCTCTATTCTCCTCTACTATACTTAAAAGCTTTTTGGTGTATTTGCTTTTTTGTTGGAGGTATAACCTTGTGTATTTATATTTAATTTCTTCCCATTAAGGGGGGCACCTGACATCTGGGGCAAGAAAAACTGATATAATGACGTCGGCTGCATGCTTTATACCCTGACTACCTGAGGTCACCGAAGATGAGACAGCAACTGACGCAGTACCCAAGACTTTCATTATCAGGCCAACTGAGGGCTACTGCAAGCAGATAACCCTAATGTGATGACTGCAACAGTGAATAACACTCTGACATCTACATTTATGGTAAGTTTACACAACTGTATTTTCTAAAGCTCTCTCATCTAAAAATACCTTTCTGAAGGTGCTCTTCTTTTGAATGTTGTCCCTTCAGATTTTGTTCCCTCTTCTGCTTTCTCAGGTTTGTATGGTGTCTCTGGATCTCAAGGATACTTAACTCCACATTCCAATTCATCCCATTGTTAGGAATTGTTTGTTTGTCTGTTGCTTCCTTGCATTTTCAGTTCTCTACTTTGCCCTTTGGCCTCTATACTGCCCCAAGGGTATTCACCAAATGCTTTAGTCCTGTGATTGCTTTTTGCAGGATTCAGAGGATCTAAATAGTTCCTTAGTTTGGATGACCTTCTCTTTCAGGCATCCCCTACAGAGATCCTGTTTCAAAATCTTCTTTTTGCCATTTTTGTTCTGCAAGGCCTGGGGTTCACAATAAATTTCAACAAACCTTTTCTGACGCCTTCTCAAGGCCATGTTTTTCTGGGGGTGCAGGATACAGATTGTGCCTATGCTGGCATCAATGTTTCCGTCAAAGGCTTTCTCATTTCCTTCTTTCAAACTCTTCCTGTGGCCTCTATAACAGCCAGGGAATTTCTGACAGGTCTAAAGTTCGTGGCATATGACATCCACCATCCCTATGCTTCCTCTAGCCAAACTCCACATGAGAAAGTTTCAGTGATTTCTGAAGTCAGTTTGGCTTCAGCATGAGCATCTCATAGAATTTGTAGATGTTCATAGTGTTTCACTCTTGCAGTCATTACACTTGGGTTATCCTGCCGTCAGGCGGTCCTGCAGTTGGCCAGAGTTCCAAAGTCCTGGTCCAGCGTCGGTTGCTGTCGCTTCTTCCCTGACGTCAGTGCACCAGGGGTATATAAGATGCAGCCGACGCCATTTTCTTCAGTCTTTCTTGCAGCGGTGCAAGCAAAAGCAGTTCGCAAGTGCCGGTCGGCCGACTCCTGAGATTTTCAATTCGAATTTCAGAACCAAAGTCTTCAATAAAGCTAAGTACCCCATTGGGGAAACTTTTTCTTGCCTCAGACCGATGTCAGTAAAAGTTAATAATTGTATTTCTTGTGGGAAGCAAATACCTCATAAGAATTTCCATTCTTACTGTATTCCATGCGTAGGCCCAGACCACGACGTCACTAGTTGTCGGTTTTGTGCTAGATTTAACAAGCGCACTATTAAACGTCGGTTTGACTTTGCTCGCCATTACTTTGGCCGAAGGTTCAATTATACCATGCCGTCGGAACAACCGATGACCGGAATACACAAAAAAACGCAAACACAAGGATAAGGACAGGCATCCGAGGCCCAAAATTGACAATGAAGCCTCTTCTAGGCCAGTCGCCGGTTCTCAATGAGGCATTTTCGCAGCCCATGACACCCGCTACCTCAGAACCACAGGCCGCCTCCGACTCACATGTAGAGATGGCTAGGCCTCTGGAAACTCAAGGTATTGGGCCTACAGAAACTACCCCCTCAGATGGGTCCAGAGCTGCTGAGCAGGCATCGGCTTCTGAGGGTGTATTTACACCTTCACAACTTTCCATTAAATCTACAGCCAAGGCTAAAACTCCATTAAAGAGACAGAAGCAACTACAGCATTCACCTGGACAGGCCCCCATGCCTAAAAAACAGATGCTTAAAATGGCCGAAGACTTAATTACTCTGATCAGAGGTCCCCACCCCCCCCTCCAGATAAAAGGCCTAGGCAGGATACAGACTATGATTCCTCTGACCAGGTTTCCATTTCTTCGGATTCCTCTTCAGACTAGGGATACTCTTTACCCCACTATGAGGACTCTGATTCTGAAGAATCAATTCCTTCAGCCTCTCCTCCCGAGGATTACTCTTTTGGGGAAACTTTACATACCTTGAGGGAGCATTTCCATTGGGAAGGCCAGGATTACCACAAAAACAAGCTCCTGGATACAGACACTGAATAGCAGGAAAACTGGAACACAACACAAACAGCAAAACCTGTTGAAATGTCTTTTAATTCCGGTACCTCGGCCTTCGCCTTCTCATGGAATACATTTTATTAAACCAACAACACCCCTTTTATAACACATCTATATCATTTGCATAAATAATTGATTCAACAAGACTAATTGAGTCATGCATCTCATTGCTTCAAGCACAATTCAGTATAAAATTTCCACATTTGAAAATTCTGACTTCACCTTTGCAATATCATGCTTCTTAATTTGTGCAAGATGTGGTGTATCAACTATATATATTTAAACATTAAATTTCAAGTTTTCTTCCATGAAAACACAAAATTCTTTACATTAAAAAACATTAATTTGATGCACCTCATCTCCTATGTTTAAACACACCTTGACTTAAAAACATATGATAAATCACAAATATCAAACTTGTAACATTTTGTTATGTGAAAATTATTTTCTACATTTCAATATTCAAACCATTCGGAAAGAGAGTCTTATAATTTATAATGAATCTGGACTCCATTTCCAATAATTTATTATGAAAAACTGCATCATCACCAAGACACTTGGGCTTCCCCAGGACACAAAAAATAAACCCTTCAGGAACCCCCATGTGCTGTTCACAAAAATGCTTAGCCACCGGACTTTCTAATCTTTTATGCCTAATGTCCCCCAAATGCTCCAAAATTCTGAGCTTGACTTTCCTGCTGGTTTGACCAATGTACCATTTTGGTTTAACACAACCACACCCAATGATATAAACTACCCCCGTGGAATTGCAATCAAAATATTCCATAGCCCTGTACAAAACATTGTTGATTTATATTACATCTAAACTCCTGATTCTGGAACAAACTTTGCAATTCCCACATCTAAAGGTGCCTTTCTTGATGTTGTCTCTACGTACTTTTCTAATATTTAATATTTCTTTTAAATTAGGATATCTACCATAAGAAAAAGTCACTTTGGTTGGAAACAATTTTCCAACGTTATCATCCCCGGTGACAATGGGCCATAATTTTGAAACAGTTTCTCTCATCATCCCAGAAAATTGTGAATATCTGGTGACAAAAAATATTTTTTCTTTTGAACCTTCCGCTTCAATGTTGTCCATCTGTACATTTGAACATCTACCCATATGCATTCGGCCCCGTCTATCTAAACTCCTTAAACCAATTTCCTGTTCTACTTTGGTTCTAGCTAACTTAATTCTTGCCTTGGAATAACTTTTCACTGAGTTTTCTCTCAATTTTATCAAACTCCATGCTAATACTTCCAAGTTCAGATGTATTAGAACCGATACGTTTGAATTCCCCTAGAGGTAAGGAATCTATGAGATGATCACTGTGCATGCTAGACGCATGCAAAAAATTGTCAGCTGCTGTAACCTTATGAAAGGGTTTATATTGTACCCTATTATCAGTACCTACATATAATTCGATGTCCAAATACTGGATGTTCCTTTCACTAACCACATACGTAAAATCCAAACCACATGGATTTTCCCTCATTTCCAAAACTAATCCCTCAAATTCTTTAGGATCACCTCTGCACAAAAACAAGAGATCATCTATGAATCTCTTGTATTTTACTACTTTGTTTCTGAAAAACTCACTTGGATAAATGAAGGAATTCTCGAAATGGGCCATAAAAAGAATTGCATATGAGGGCGCAAATGGTGCCTCCATGGCCGTACCTTCCCTTTGCAGAAAAAAAATTTCCTTCAAATTCGAAACAGTTATGTGTCAAATAAAGTTCCAAAAGATTTAGAATATAACTAGTCCTGGGCCCTTCACCCAATATCTTACTAATGGCTTCCAACCCCCATTGTTTATTAATGCTAGTGTATAAAGATTTTACATCCACACTGGCCCAATAGAAATTGTGTTCCCAAATGAAATTCTTTACTTCCCTACAAACTTCTCTTGTGTTCTTTGTGAGATTGTACTCTATGTAAATGGCATTTCAACATGGAGTCCAAGAATATCTCAATGTTTTGCAAATAACCCCCTTTGCCTGAGACAATGGGGCGGCCTGGTGGGTTCATGATGTCCTTATGAACCTTCGGTATGATAAAAAAATCTGGCATTCCTTGGATTTTTTTATGTGTAATTTCTTTGTCAGCTGACGTAAAGAAACCCAATCTCTCCCCTCTCTCTAAAAGTTCTAACAACAAACCATTGTATTCTTTACAACAATTGGAAGCTAGCTTGGTATAGATATTAACATCATTTAATAATCCCAAAGCAATCGAGTTATACTTTTCCCTAGGTAAAATTACCCAATTGCCTCCTTTGTCAGCCTGGGTGAATACATAATGTTCACTAAATTCCTTTAACTCTGTTAAGGCTTTCCATTCTTCCTTGTTTAAATTATACCTTTTCTCACCCCTGCTAAACTTTCCATGCTCTTCTTCCAATTGTTTAAACAATGTTTTTTTCAAAAATACAAATTGCTGCATTACTTTTAGGTGGAATGAAGTTACTTTTGTAGGGAACCTTGGGAACAACTAGCCTACCGTATCCAGTGTGGAATTCAAAACCAATAGAATCACCACAAGTTTCATCGTTTGAAAAAATATCAATAAGTTCATTTTCATGTAAAGTCATATTCATCAAAGAATTATCTAGACTTGCATCAACTTCATTATTATCAACATTACCACTTTGCTCGGAGAAAAATGTTCGCAAATGCAATTTTCTACAAAATTCCTTAGCATCTAATAAAATGTCAGCCAACGAGGGAAAACGCACTGGAACAAACTTCGTTCCCTTGTGCAAAACCTGTTTGGCACAGTCAGTGATAACACAGTTAGACAGATTCAAAATACGAAAATGCTCGCTTCCATCCAAATGTAAAAAAGAAGTGCCAACCAACCCTTGATCATGCTGCAAATGAAAATTCCCATATGAACCATTGTCCAAAAAGCTGTTTTCGGAAAAGTTCCTATTATCTTCTCCTTCCCTTGCCTTGAAAACGACGCCCTCGCCCCTTGGTCTGGATCGGACTTTGACCTGAATTATTGACTCCTCCATTCGACCCTAAAGCCGACTCCTGCTCCACATTCAAATCCTCGAAGGAAACGCTCTTTCTGCTGCTGGATTCCATCTCCGTAGAAGACGCCGATGTATCTCCAGCTGCGCCTGACCTCAGGCCCCCTCTGACGTCACGACTTGCGCTACGCTTCCTCTTAAAGCTGTATTGCCAGGAAAAGAGCTTGCCAGAATCGTGGTCCCTAGTGTCACAAAGAAATTTTCTTTTTTTACGTAGAATAACTTCTGCTTCGACCTTTGAGACCCTGCCTTTGATTTCAACCATGTTCTTTTCAAAAACACTGACGGAACTCTCCACGACAAGAACTTTTTGCAATTGTAAAATAGAGGCACGAACTTTATCCAGAATTCTTACATTTCTTTTAACCAGTACACCAAGCCAGCTTAAAGTACATTTTAAAGAAATAGTTTTCCATTCAGAGGATAAATCAGCTTCCTCCTCTGTAAACTCAGAAGCAGGCAAACGTTCCACCCTCAAGCCTCTTGATGTGATGTTGGAACTAATGTATTTTTCCAAAAGTTTTAAATCATAAAAAGTTGTTACCTCCTTGATCATTGCCTTTTCAAGCTCTATATTTCTCTGAATAGTCATTGGCAGCACCTGCCCAAGGGTCATTGAGTGCCAATTTTTCCTCTTTTTCCTTCCAAATCGAAACAAAATTAACTGGTTGAAGGCCAGGATTACTCAGAATCCAAGAAAAGGCTCAGAGACTTTCTTTTATTGCCTCAGCACAGGCCTCTTGCTATTCCGCCAGTGTTAGATATTGTGGATGATGTGTTCTCTGAATCCAGTTTAAATCCTGATTCTTTGCCCCCTGCTCCAGTCAAGCCAGACAGGTACTGCAGAGTCCCTGACTCTCACAAATTTCTTTATACAAACCCTGTTGCTGACCCAAAAACTATTTCCCAGGGTCCCAAAGGGGTAAAGGCTTCCACAGCTAAAAATCTAGTTCCCTCTGACAGAGATTGTAGAGCATTAGACAGATGGGGGAAGAAAGTTTACACTTCTGCGTCTTTAGTAGTGAGGACTTTAAATTGCCAGTTTCACATCCTTAAATACCAACAATATTTAATGTCTCTGTTAAAAAAGAAAATGCTTACAAGTTCAGAACATCCTGACTATAAGGAAATGCAGGATTTATTGCATGCAGCTGAACAAGTGGGAAAGCATACTCTGCAATGTGGTTTTGATTCATTAGAGGCTTCTTGTAAGAGCAGCAGTTACAGGATCTGTGATACAAAGGCATGCTTGGTTAAAAGAACAAGGTTTACCTGATCATGTTAAGGCAAAATTATTGGATGCTCCTTTACAGCAGGATATTTTATTTGGTGTTAAGGCAGAATAGGTATTAAAGAAAATGGAGGATAAGGCAAAATCTGTGCAAACAATGAAGGATTTTTTACAGGTACAGCCACCTCGATTTAGCAGAAATTGGCCCTCCAAAAATTGGTCATTTACAGTGTCAGACAGGCCACAAAGAGGCAGATACAGACGCCCAAGAGGCAGATCTCAGCCCCAAGGCTCTTACAGACCACAACAGTGGGGTGCTTCAACCCCAAAAGGAGGGAAGACAAGTCATAACCTTATAGGAAACAGTCCCAATGACTTCCCCCTTCAAATGCCAAGCACTTATCTTTTGGAAGCTCCCTTAGGGGGAAAACTAGCACTTTTTTCACAAGATTGGCATACAATCACCCAAGACAAATGGGTTCTCAATATTGTGTCTCAAGGTTACAGGTTCCACTTTCACTCTACCAAGGCTAAAGGGAATGCCAGACCAGCCACCAAATCAATGGGCAGAGGCACAAAAAACAAATTACAGCCCTCATGGACATGAGAGCTATTCAAAGAGTGCCACAACAGGGACAAGGATTTTACTCAAGACTTTTTCTGGTCCGCAGGAAAGGGCAAAGCCTGGAGACCCATACTGGACCTTTCTGCTCTAAATACTTATCTGGATTTTCCGAAATTCAAAATGTTGACTCTTCAGCAGCTTCTTCCCATGCTGGGCAAGAAGGCTTGGCTTGTTACTTTGAACCTTAAAGAGGCATACCTGCATGTCCCTATCAGACAAAATTGCAGAAGATACCTCAGATTCATAGCTGGTTCAATGCATTACCAATTCTCTGCACTGCCCTTTGGCTTATGTACTGCGCCCAGGGTCTTCACAAAATGCCTGGCACCAGTAATTGCATTTTGCAGACAAAAAGGAATTCAAATATATCCATACTTGGACGACTGCCTTATTCAAGCAGAGAGCAAGGACATTCTTCTACAGCATCTGGCGTTTGTAAAAAGATTGCTAGTTTGCCTAGGGTACACAGTAAACGAAAAGAAGTCAAAACTAGTGCCCTCACAAGAGATAATATTCCTGGGTGCCAGCTTAAATACAACGGTCCAGAAGGCTTATCTCATGCCAGACAAGCAAAGACAACTGACTCAGTACTTCCAATTGATGGCAACAAAAACCCAACTCCCTGCAAGAAAAATTCTGCAGGCCTTGGGGTTCATGGCATCCTGCATACTATTAATACCATATGCCAGACTGCATATGAGGAAATTACAGTTGTACCTAAAAAGTGTTTGGACTCAACACTGTCAAAGTTTGGAAACAGTAATGCCTCTTATTCTCTGCCTACAAGTTTTGGTGGTGGGTTCAGGCATGTCACCTCAACAAAGGACAGCCTTTCACTCCAGGCAGACACAACAGATGCGTCGGATTACGCCTGGGGAGCACATATGGCAGGGAAATGTATTCAGGGCAAGTAGGCCACAGACCAAATGCATCTTCACATCAATCAAAAAGAGATGCTAGCTGTACAAAATGCCCTAACAGCTTTTAAGGACATTCTGCATCCAGGACAACTACTACTAAAGACAGACAACACCACAGTTATGTGGTACTTAAACAAACAAGGGGGCAGTCATTCTTATCCCCCCTGCAGGCAAGCCATGACCTTGTGGAACACAGCTCTAACCTATTAAGTTCATCTGCAAGCACAATTCCTGCCAAAGAAAAATACTCTGGCAGACGACTTAAGTAGAAACATCATGGATCCTCACGAGTGGAAATTAAATCCACAAGTATTCAGCATAACACAAAAATGGGGGACCCCAAACATAGATCGTTTTGCCTCCCCAATGAATTGCCAACTACAGAATTTCTGCACATGGACTTACCACACACAAGCATGGAAAGTGGATGCTCTCTCGTTCAGCTGGAAAAGCCTAAAAGTTTATGCCTTCCCACCACTGCTTCTCCTTTCAAAGGTACTCCTAAAAGCCAGACAAGAAAAGCCAAAAATGATCCTGATTGCCACAGACTGGCCACGCCAGCACTGGTACCCAATCTTAAAGAACTTAGCTCAAGGCCCACCATGGATTTTACCTCAAATTCCACATCTTCTGACTCAACAAAACAACCAGATCCTGCACAGCCAACTCAAAACCTTAAACCTGGCTTCATGGCAGATTCCTTAGTCAAGCAGACAACACCTCTCTCTAAGGCTGTTATGGATGTCATTTTGGAGGCCAGGAGGCCTAGCACAAGGAAATCCTATTCAGAAAAGTGGAAGAGGTTCTGTGCCTGGAACCAGACTCAAAGCTTTGACCCTCTTGTACCAAATATTCCTCAGATATTACAATACTTAACTGAGATGCTGGACAAAGGCCTATCCTTTTCATCGATTAAGATCCACGCCTCTGCCATCTCGGCTCATTACAACACAGATCCTCCTATTTTCTCTCATCCATTGCTAAAACAGTACCTCAGAGGGGCTAAAAACATAAGACCGCCCTGGAGAGCACCAACTTGGAACCTCAATTTTGTCTTGGAAAAACTAACTTTACCTCTTTTTGAGCCAGCCAATACAGCAGAATTAAAATATGTGTCATGGAAAACTGCTCTGCTTCTGGCAATAACCTCAGCTCAGAGTCTCAGAGTTAGGCACTAATGGCAGTGGAGCCTTTCATCATTTTTCACCAAGACAGGGTTTCTTTAAGAACAAACCCTTCATTTATGCTAAAGGTTGTCTCCAGTGTGGCTCTTAACCAAACTATTCACTTGCCAACTTTTTATCCAAATCCCCAGAATAAAGGGGAGAGACTTCTGCATTCATTGGACATACACAGACAGCTACGTTTCTACTTGGACAAAACAAAAGCTTTCAGGAAAACTGAGCAATTGTTTGTAGCATATGCTGCAGGATCACAGGGAAAGGCTATTTCAAAGCAGACCATTTCAAAGTGGATAGGACACTGTATCCGTTTCTGCTACACACAACATGGGAAAATGGTACCTGGCAACATTAGGCCACATTCCACCAGGGCAACAGCCAATTCAACTGCCTACCTTAGAGGAGTACCTACCAAAGATATCCTGGAAGCTGCAACTTGGAGTTCAGTGCACACCTTTACCAAACATTATCACCTGCCTCTTTATTCTAAATCCAGAGCTGGCTTTGCCACTGCAGTGCTGCAGGGCCTCATAGCCACCCCAAATCCTCTATAGAACTAGCCACCCTACCTCAGCTTTGGGATTCAACCCAAGTGTAATGACTGCAGCAGTGAAACACGATGAACATAGTACAATTTTGTACCTACCATAAATGTAGATGTTAGTGTATTCACTGCTGCAGTCCAGGTTACCCTCCCACCATCCCCTCTTTCTTAGCTGGAACTTGTCTATACCTTTCTACCCTATACTACCTATGTGGTGTATTTGCTGGTAACTGAAGGTTTTGCTTTTATCTTTTATGTATGTTTTATTAGCAATTTGTATTGCCTACCTATTTGGGGGCACCTGACATCTGGAGCAAGAAAAACTGAAGAAAATGGCTGCATCTTATATACCCCTGGCGCACTGATGTCAGGGAAGAAGCGACAGCAACCGATGCTGGACCAAGACTTTGGAACTCTGGCCGACTGCGGGGACCGCCTGACGGCAGGCTAACCCAAGTGTAATGACTGCAGCAGTGAATACACTCGAACATCTACATTTATGGTAGGTACAAAACAGTACTTTCCTCTTCTACCTTGTCTCAAGAAGAAACTTAACTGGTGGATACAGCAGTTGAATGTAGGGCTCCCTTTTCATCCCCGTCTTCCCTCTCGGGAGCTTTTCACAGATGCTTCAGACATGAAATGTGAGTAGCTTTTGGCTCTCTAAAGGTGCATGGGGGTGTGGTTGTGTTTTCAACAGAAAGAGCTCTTCTGCTGCCACTTCAGGCTTTTCACCCTCTCTTCTCCCCAGGACCTCTCAAGGTGTTCACAGACAGTGCAACAGTGATGTAGTATGTAAACAAACAAGGGGACAAGATTTCATCTTTTTGCCAGTTGGCACTCTGTGTCTGATCTTGCTATCCAACATCAAGTGACTCTTAGGCAGTTTACATTCCCTCATGTCAAAACACTATGTCTGACACCCTCAGCAGATGCTTAACTCAATCCCACAACTGGATGCTTCACTGGAATGTATTTCTGGACATTGTCCACCAGTAGAGTCCTCCTCAAGTAGACCTTTTTGCCTTTCTGAACAGACAACTTCCTCTACTTTGTGCCAGTGTCCCAGGTCCCCTTGTTTGGAAGTTGGCCCTCTGTCTTTTTCTTGGAAGTGGATGTTTCTTTACGCCTTCCCTACCCTTCCCCTTACTCCAAAAGTCCTGTTTAAAATTCTACAAGATAATCCCAAAATCTTTTTGGTGATTCTCTTTTGGCCGAGAAAGCATTGGTCCCCTGTTCTTCTGCATTTAATCAAGGACATTCATCACCAGTTACCTCACAGGGTGGACCTAGTCAGACAATACGAGGGATCTCTCATCCTTCCCCACCTCTCTACTCTTCAATTGACAATGTGGATGATAGTATTTTGATTCCCTGTAGACACCTTTTTTTCTGAAGATGTGCTTAGAGTCCTGCAGGAGGCCAGAAAGCCCAATACTTTTAACCTGTATCCTCTTTTTGTGGATGTTCCTTGGTTTTTGTTTTTGTGAATTGCTCATTGCTGGGTCGGCATATTCATCTGTTAAGGACAACTTCTCAACTATCTCTGCTTACCTCCCTTTATCTCTTTGTTTAGCTTCTAGATTTGAAGCTAAACATTTCCTTAAAGGCATCTTTCATATTCCTCCTCCCTGGGATCTTAATTTTGTTTTGGAAACATTGATTCAGGCTACATTTTAGCCTTCAGTCTTAGCTTTCTTGCAGCATTGCTCTTGGAAGACTGTTCTGTTGTTAGCCCTTCTGCCAGACAGGTGTTTGAGCTTCGAGCACTTATGGCTTATCTTCCTTTTTTGGTGTTTCATAAGGACAGGGTGTTGTTGCGTACTGATCCTTATTTCATGCCCAAGATGATGCATGAGTTGTCCCATAATCAACTTATTCATTTGCCCACTTTTTTCCACACACTGCAATCTGCCAGTGAGAAGGTATTGCACATTGGATGAGCATAGAGAAATCAGATTTTGTTTGGATAAGACTAAGACCATTAGGAAATCTGATCAGCTGTTTGTTTCCTTTCGTCCTAGGTTGTTGTGATTTGCTGTATCCAAGCAAACTATTTCTTCTTGGATAAAGCTATTTTCTTTTGCTATTCCTTTCATGGTAAGAACCTTCTTTTTTCTGTTAAGGCTCATTCTACTAGATGTTCTTTGTGTTTCACTGTTGCAATCATCACATTTGGGTTATCTGCTTGCAGGTAGCCCTCAGTTGGCCTGATTATCAAAGTCTTGGGTCTTGTGTCGGTTGCTGTCTCATCTTCCATGATGGGTAGTCAGTGGTATAAAGCATGCAGCCGACGGCATTACATCAGTCTTTCTTGTCGTGTAGTGCCCGAAGCAGAAGCGGTTCGCAAGTGCTGGTCGGCCGACTCCTGAAATTTTTGTTTTCGAGTTTCAGATTAGAAGTTTTCAACTAAGCAAAGTACCACGTTGGGGATCCTTTTTCTTGCTCTAAACCTATGTCAGTAAAAGTTAACAATTGTATTTCCTGTGGAAAGCAAATACCTCATAAAGATTTTCATTCGTACTGCATTCCTTGCTTAGGCCCAGACCATGACGTACTTAGCTGTCTGTTTTGTGCCTTATTCAAACCTCATGCTATTCGTCGTCTGTTCTTTATCGCCTCTAAATATTTTGGTACTCAGTTCAGTTATCCAGAAATGGCTTCGATAAGCCACTTGACTACCGACATTCTTAAAAAAAAAAGCAAAGATAAAGACCGCATAGGTCCAAAGCTGCCGACGACACTTTTCCTAAGCTAGTCACCAGTTCGCCGGTACTCAGTGAGGCACTTTCGATGCCCCTTATACCCACTACTTCAGATTCGCAGGCCTCTACTGAGACCCATTCGGAGTCCGGTATGCCATGAGATACTTCTTCGACTGTGGAATCTGCGGATGTCTCTACCTTGGATGGGTCTGGAGCTGCTGTACAGGCACAGGCTTCTGAGGGTGTATTCAGGCCTACTGACTTGCATATTAAACCTTCATCTTCTTCTTCAAGGCCTAAAACTCGATCTATGGCTAGAAAACTGATGCCCAGACTGCATGGTCAGGCCTCTATGCCTAAAAAACAAATAAGAATGGCTATAGACCTTATTCAGGGGAAGCCACCCTTCTCTCTCTCTGAGAGACCTAGAACTGATTTTCCTTCTGATTCTTCTGATCAGGATTCTGAAATTTCTGATGTTCGTGTTTCACTGTTGCAGTCATTACACTTGGGTTATCCTGCTGGCAGGCTACCCGTAGTCGGCCTGAATTCCAAAGTCCTGGTTCGGCGTCGGTTGCTGTCACCTCTTCCCTGACGTCAGTGCGCCAGGGGTATAAAAGATGCAGCTGACGCCATTTTCTTCTGTCTTTCTTGCCGCGTGGTGTCCGAAGCAAAAGCAGTTTGCAAAGTGCCTGTCGGCCGACTCCTGAGATTTTCGAAATCGAATTTCAGATCCGAAGTCTTCAATAAAGATAAGTACACCGTTGGGGAAACTTTTTTCTTGCTCCAGACCAATGTCAGAAAAAGTTAACGATTGTATTTCTTGTGGGAAGCAAATACCTCAAAAGAATTTTCATTCTTACTGTATTCCTTGCCTAGGCCCTGACCACGATGTTGCTAGCTGTCAGTTTTGTGCTAGATTTAACCAACGCACTATTAAGCGTCGGTACGATTTTGCATTTCATTACTTTGGTCAAAGGTTTAATTATATAATGCCGTCGGAACAGCCAACCGGAGTTCATAAAAAGCGCAAGGAAAAGGACAGGCATCCTAGGTCCAAAACAGACGAGGCCTCCGCTAGGCCAGCCGCCGGTTCTCAGTGAGGCGCTTTTGCAGCCCCTAACACCCGCTACCTCAGAGCCACAGGCCGCTTCCGACTCCCACATGGAGACAGCTAGGCCTCTGGATACTCAAGGTATTGGACACTCTGAAACTATTCCCTTAGATGGGTCCGGAGCCGCTGAGCAGGCATCGGCTTCTGAGGGTGTTTTCAGACCTACACAGTTATATGTCAAGCCAACCTCAGCTTCCAAGGCAAATATTAAAACAGCCTTAAAGACAAAGAAACAAGTACAGCATTCTCCTGGACAGACTTCCATGCCTAAGAAACAGATGCTTAAAATGGCCGAAGACCTAATTACTTTGATCAGGGGTTCCCATCCCCCTCCTGATAAGAGGCCTAGGCAAGACACTGAATATGATTCTTCTGATCGGGTTTCCATTTCCTCTGACTCCTCTTCAGAACAGGGATACGCTCTTCCTCCCTATGAGGATTCTGATGCTGAAGAATCTATTCCTTCAGCCTCTCCTCCTGAGGATTATTCTTTTGGGGAAACCCTGCATACCATGTGGGAGCATTTTCAGTGGGAGAGCCAAAATTACTCAGAATCTAAGAAAAGGCTCAGAGACTTTCTTTTACTGCCTCAGCACAGACCTCTTGCTATTCCACCTGTTCTAGACATTGTAGATGATGTATTTTCAGAGTCTGGCCTGTCTCCGGATTCTTTACCCCGTGCACCCGTTAAGCCAGACAGGTACTACAGGGTTCCAGATTCTCATAAATTTCTATATAAAAACCCTGCTGTTGACCGAGAAACTATATCTCAGGGTCCCAAAGGGGTCAAGGCTTCCACTACAAAAAACCCTGTCCCCTCTGATAGGGATTCTAGAGCACTGGACAGATGGGGCAAACAAGTTTACACCTCTGCTACCTTGGCTGTTAGGGCTTTAAATTGTCAGTTTCATATGTTTAAATATCAGCAATACCTAATGTCTCTGCTAAAACAGAAAATGTTGACATTCTGAATGTTCTGAAAATAAAGAAATGCAGGATTTATTGCATGCAGCTGAACAAGTGGGAAAGCATACTTTGCAATGTGGTTTTGATTCACTGGGGGCCTCTTGCAGGGCCGCTGTTACAGGCTCTGTCATTAGATGGCATGCTTGGTTAAAGGAACAGAATCTGCCTGATCATGTTAAAGCAAAATTATTGGATGCTCCATTACAACATGATACTTTGGTGTTAAGACAGAAGAGGTGTTAAAGAAAATGGAGGATAAAGCGAAATCTATGCAGACAGTAAAGGATTTCTTGCAGGTACAGCCACCCAGATTTAGCAGGAACTGGCCTTCTAAGAATTGGTCCTTTCCAGTGTCAGACAGGCCACAAAGAGGCAGATACAGACACCCTCGATGCAGATACCAGCCCCAAGGCTCATACAGGCCTAAACAATGGGGTGCTTCTACCTCCAAAAGACAAATCACAGCCATACAGGAAACGGTCCCAATGCCTTTCCACTGCCAGTGCCAAGCACTTATATTTTGACAGCACCCTTAGAGGGAAAGCTAGCACTTTTTTCACAAAATTGGCACACGATCACCCAGGACAAATGGGTTTTGAATATAGTCTCTCAGGGCTACAGGTTCCACTTTCACACCCTTCCAAAGACAAAAGGTATGCCAGACCTGCCACACAACCAATGGTCAGAGGCTCAAAAGCAAGTTTCCTCTCTCATGGACATGAGGGCAGTTCAGCGAGTACCACAGCAAGAGCAGGGACAAGGATTTTACTCAAGACTTTTCTTGGTACCCAGAAAGGACAAAGCCTGGAGACCAATACTGGATCTGTCTATTCTAAACACTTTTCTGGACGTTCAAAATTCAAAATGTTGACGCTGCAGCAGCTTCTGCCCATGCTGGGCAAGAAGGCTTGGCTGGTAACTTTGGACCTCAAAGAGACATACTTGCATGTCCCAATCAGACAATCTTGCAGAAGATACCTCAAATTCATTGCTGGCTCAATGCACTACCAGTTGTCTGCACTGCCCTTTGGCTTATCTACTGCGCCCAGGATCTTCACAAAATGCCTGGCACCAGTAATTGCATTTTGCAGTCAGAGGAATTCAAATATATCCCTACTTGGACGACTGCCTTATTCAAGCAGAGAACAAAGGCATTCTACTGAAGCATCTGGCGTTTGTAAAAAGATTACTAATTTGCCTAGGGTACACAGTAAACGAAAAGAAATCAAAACTAGTCCCCTCTCAAGAGATAATATTCCTGGGTGCAAGCTTAAGTACAACTGCCCAGATGGCTTATCTCATGCCAGACAAAGGCAACTGACTTCTTACTTCGAAAAGATGGCAACAGAGACCCAGCTATCTGCAAGAAAAATTCTGCAGGCTTTGGACTTCATGGCATCCTGCATTCTGCTAATTCCATATGCAAGACTGCATATGAGGAAGCTACAATGGTATCTAAAAAGTGTTTGGACTCAACATTGCCACAGCCTGGAAACATTAATTACCCTCATTCCCTACCTGCAACAAGAGTTTCGATGGTGGGCACAGGCCTGTCACCACAAGTGGCAGCCATTCACTTTACCCACAGCCAGGCAAACACTAAGAATAGATGCATCAGATTATGCCTGTGGGGGCCCACATGGCAGGAAAATGTATTCAGGGCACATGGCCCGCAAGCCAAATGCATCTTCATATCAATCAAAAAGAGATGCTAGCTGTACAGAATGCTCTGACAGCCTTCAAGGATCTAGTCCATCCAGGACAACTGCTGATAAGGACGGACAATACTACAGTCATGTGATACATAAACAAGCAAGGAGGCACACATTCCTATCCCTCTGCAGACGAGCCATGACTTTGTGGAACACAGCATTGACTTATCAAGTACACCTGCAAGCACAATTTCTGCCAGGAAAGACAAATACTCTGGCAGACAACCTAAGCAGAAACCTCATGGATGCTCATGAGTGGAAACTAGATCCACAAGTCTTCAGCATGATTACAAGGAAATGGGGATGCCCAGACATAGATCTATTTGCCTCCCCTCACAACTGCCAACTACAGAGAATATGCACAAGGACTTATCACAAACATGGAAAGTGGATGCTCTTATCATTCAGCTGGAAAACCCTTACAGTATATGCCTTTCCTCCACTGCCTCTCCTCCCCAAAGTACTCCTAAAGGTCAGACAAGAGAAGCCAAAAATGATACTGATTGCCCCAGACTGGCCACGCCAGCACTGGTATCTAATCCTAAAGAACCTGTCTCAAGGCCCAGCCTGGACTTTACCTCAAATTCCTCATCTACTGACCCAACAAAACAATCAGATCCTGCACAGCCAACTCAGAACCCTAATCTGGCTGCATGGTGGATAATATAACCACTCAGAACACTCCTCTCTCTAAAGCAGTTTTGGATGTTATTTTGGAGGCCAGAAGGCCCAGCACCAGAAAATGTTATGCAGAAAAATGGAAAAGATTCTGTGCTTGGAACCAGGCACAAGGAATTGACACGCTTGTACCAAATATTCCTCAGATTTTACAATACCTAACTGAGATGCTCGACAAAGCCTATCCTTCTCATCAATTAAGATCCATGCCTCTGCCATTTCAGCTCATTACAATACGGACCTACCTATTTTTTCACATCCACTGCTAAGGCAGTACCTCAGAAGGGCCAAAAACATAAGACCTCCAAGGAGAGCACCAATACCTACATGAGACCTCAAGTTTGTCTTGGAAAAGCTCACACTGCCTCCTTTTGAGCCAGCCAGTACAGCCGAGAGAAAGTTCTTATGGAAAACAGGTCTGCTCCTAGCAATAACTTCAGCAAGAAGATTCTAAATTACAGGCATTAATGGCTGTGGAACCTTTTATTATTTTCCATCTGGACAGGGTTTCTCTAAGAACAAACCCAACATTTATGCCTAAGGTAGTGTCCATTGTGGCTCTTAACCAAACCATTCATTTTGCCTACCTTTTATCCAAACCCACACAATAAAGGGGGAGAGACTTCTGCATTCTTTGGACATACACAGACAGCTACGCTTCTACTTGGACAAACTAAAGCTTTCAGAAAGACTGAGTGACTTTTTTAGTGGCATATGCTGCAGGATCACAAGGAAAGGCCATCTCAAAGCAGACTATTTCAAAATGGATAGGCCACTGCATTCGTTTCTGCTATTCACAACATGGCAAATCAGTGCCTAAGGGCATTAGGCCACATTCAATCAGAGCAGCAGCCACTTCAGCAGCCTTCCTCAGAGGAGTACCAACCAAGCATATTTTGAAGGCTGCAACTTGGACTTCAGTGCACACTTTTACAAAGCACTACCACTTACCTTTTTTCTCTAAATCCAGAGCAGGCTTTGCCACTGCAGTTCTGCAGGGCCTCATAGCCACTCCTAATTCTATTTGGGCCTAACCACCCAACCTCGGCTTTGGAATTCAACCCAAGTGTAATGACTGCAACAGTGAAACACGATGAACATAGTACAGTTGTGTACCTACCATAAATGTAGATGTTCGAGTGTATTCACTGTTGCAGTCCAGGTTACCCTCCCACTTTCCCCCTTTCTTTGCTGGGACTTATCTGTACTTCTCTTTTCTATACAACCTATGTGGTGCATTTGCTTGCAGATGAAGGTAATGTTTATGTTAGTGCATGCATTTTTATAAGCAGAATTTTTAGCCTACCCTTTTGGGGCATCTGACATCTGGGGCAAAAAAAAACTGAAGAAAATGGCGTCGGCTGCATCTTTTATACCTCTGGCGCATTGACGTCAGGGAAGAGGTGACAGCAACCGACGCCGGACCAGGACTTTGGAGTTCAGGCAGACTGCGGGTAGCCTGCCAGCAGGATAAACCTGATAAGACTACAACAGTGAATACACTCAAACATCTACATTTATGGTAGGTACACAACTGTACTTTTTCTCTGACCAGGATTTGCCATCATCTACCTATGAGGATTCTGAAGCAGAGGACTCCATTCCCTCTGCTTCCCCTCCAGAGGATTTCTCTTTTGGTGAAACGTTGCATACTCTTAGGGAGCATTTCCGTTGGGAAAGCCAGGATTACTCAGACTCCTACCTCAACACAGGCCTTTAGCTATCCCTCCTGTACTGGACATTGTAGATGATGCATTCTCTGAATCTAGCTTGGCCCCTGACACTTTACCTCCTGCTCCAAGAAAACCTGATGGCTATTACAGGGTACCTGACTTTTACAAGTTCCTTTTTAAAAAATCCTACTGCGGATCCTGAGACCATTTCACAGGGACCCACAGGCATTAAGGCTACTACTGGCAAAAACCCTACCCCCTCTGATAGAGATTCCAGGGCCCTGGATAGATGGGGGTAAGAAGGTATACACTTCTGCAAGTTTGGCCATTAGGGCTTTAAACTAGCAGTTTCACATGTTAAAGTATCAGCAGCATATTATTGGATTGCTTAAACAGAAAATGATGTTGATTTCTGACTGTGCTGAAAATAAAGAATTACAGGATTTTATGCATTCTGCTGAACAAATTGGAAAACATACTTTGCAATGTGGTTTTGATTCATTAGATGCATCTTGCAGGGCTGCTGTCACTGGGTCTGTACTTCAAAGGCATGCTTGGCTTAAGGAGCAATCTTTGCCAGATCATGTTAAATCTAAATTACTGGATGCTCCCTTAAACCAAGACTGGCTGTTTGGCAACAAAACAGAAGTAGTACTTAAAAAGATGGAGGAAAAAGCTAAATCTATGCAAACTGTTAAAGATTTTCTGAAATTACAGCCTCCCAGGTTTAGTAGGCATTGGCCCTTTCCTGCCTCTTCCAGGCATTCTCAGTCCAAACCTAGAACCAGCAGAACACCCAGGCTTCAGTCCCAAGGTCCTCGCAGGCCTAAGCAGTGGGGGGCTCCCACTTCCAAAGCAGGGAGTAGTAAGAGTCCCCCTATGGTAAACTGTCTCAATGACTTAAGTCTTCCAAGACTTGCTCAACTGACTGTTCCTTTAGGGGGAAAGATCGCCCTGCATGCAAAAAATTGGGAACTCCTTACCCAGGACAGATGGGTTCTAAATATAGTTTCCCAAGGATACAGAGTCCACTGCCACTCCTTACCAACCCCAAATCAGTGGGCAGAGGCTCAAAAGCAAGTTCTCTCTCTTCTAAGCATCAGGGCTATTCAACCTGTCCCAGAAGGAGAATGGGGGCAAGGTTTCTAATCAAGACTTTTGCTGGTACCCAGAAAAGACAACTCCTGACATCTTATCCTGGACCTGTCTATCCCAAACACCTTTTTGGTAATCCCAAAATTCAAAATGCTAACTCTTCATCAGCTGCTTCCCATGCTAGGCAAAAATGCCTGGATGGCAACACTGGATTTAAAGGAAGCATACCTACACATCCCAGTAAGTGAATCTTGCAGGAGATACCTACGCTTCCGAGCAGGCTACATGTTCTATCAGTTCGGTGCACTGCCCTTTGGCTTATCTACTGCTCCCAGGGTATTCAGAGTGCCTAGCTCCAGTCATTGCATTTTGCAGGCAAAGAAATATTCAAATATATATCCTTACCTGGACGATTGTCTAATTCAGGCAGAAAGCCAAGGCATTATTTATTATTTATTTGCATTTGTTAACCGGGTTGGCATTTGTAAAGAAATTACTAACCTCTCTGGGGTACACCATAAACAAAAAGAAATTGCATCTTGTACCCTGCCAAGAAATTGTATTCCTGGGAGCAAGCTTGAATACAACTTCCCAGATGGTCTACCTCACACCTGAGAAACAAGTTAATTTGACAGCCTACTTCAATCTACTGGCCACAAAGACGCAGCTATGTGCAAGGAAAATACTGCAAGCCTTGGGGTTAATGGCCTCTTGAATTCTACTAATTCCATATGCAAGACTGCATATGAGGAAACTACAATGGTATCTAAAAAGCCTACAATGTCAACATTCTCAGGATCTATCATACCTTGTCTAAAAATAGAGTTATTTTGGTGGGCGGAGGCCTGTCACCAAAACAAGGGACTGAGGTTCACTCTACCCCCCAAACCCTAACAACAGACGCATCAGACTATGCATGGGGTGCTCACTTGGCAGGGCAGTGCATTCAGGGCAAATGGAACCCAAGTCAAATGCACCTGCATATCAATCAAAGAGAGACGTTAGCTGTACAGAATGCTCTGACAGCTTTCAACGGCCATATTCTTCCAGGACAATTATTGGTAAAGACTGACAACACCACCCTTGTGGTACATCAACAAGCAGGGGGGAACCCACTCTTACCCTCTCTGCAGACTAGCCATGGCTCTTTGAAACACAGCCTTGAGCTACCAAGTGCAGCTACAAGCTCAATTCCTGCCAGGAAAGCTAAATACACTGGCAGACAACCTACTCATAAATCTCATGGACCTACACGAGTGGAAACTGGAAACAAACATATTCAACATGTTGAGAAACAAATGGGGGAGCCCAGAGATAGACCTATTTGCCTCCCCTCAGAACTACCAATTGGACAAATTCTGCACAAGGACTCCCCACAAACAAGCTTGGAAAGTGGATGCCCTGTCCTTCACCTGTTTATGCCTTTCCCCCTTTGCCTTTCCTCTCCAAAGTGCTACTAAAGATCCAACAGGACAAATCAAGGATAATACTGATTGCACCAGACTGGCCACGCCAACATTGGTACCCCCTCTTGCGCAGTGTGTCACTGCTGACACCATGGCACCAGTCTCAGACCCCTGCCCTGCTGTCCCAGATTCTGCACCCACAGCTTCAAACCCTGAACCTTGCAGCCTGGCTAATTACCTGATCTCTCCGATGTTCATGTTTCACTGTTGCAGTCATTACATTTGGGTAATCTGCTTGCAGGTTGCCCTCAGTCGGCCTGATTAACAAAGTCTTGGGTCCTGCGTTGGTTACTGTCCCTTCTTCCATGACATCAGGTCGTCAGGAATATAAAACATGCAGCCAACACCATTAAATCATTCTTTCCTGCCGTGCAGTGCCCGAAGCAGAAGCAGTTCGCAAGTGCCGGTTGGCCAACTCTTGAAATTTTCGTTTTCGAGTTT
Source organism: Protopterus annectens (assembly GCF_019279795.1). NCBI lineage: Eukaryota > Metazoa > Chordata > Ceratodontiformes > Protopteridae > Protopterus > Protopterus annectens. The sequence goes on along the minus strand of NC_056744.1, from coordinate 1,082,657,293 downwards.
CAGAACCAAAGTCTTCAACTAAAGCTACATACCCCGTTGGGGAAACTTTTTCTTGCTCCTTAGCGATGTCAGTAAAAGTTAATAATTGTGTTACTTGTGGAAAGCAAATACCCGAGAGAGATTTTCATTCGTACTGTATTCCTTGCCTAGGCCCTGACCGCGACGTACCTTGCTGTCTGTTTTGTAATTTATTTAATCAGCGCACTATCCGTCATCTGTATATTTTTGCCTCTAAATATTTCGGTTCTTGGTTTAATTATCCAGAAATGTCGGTTAGCCGTCCGACTACCGCAATTCTGAAAAAACGCAAAGATAAAGGCAGACAGTCCGCCGAAGTCCAAAATTGCCGACGACGCTTCTCCTAAGCCAGTCGCCAGTTCGCTGGTACTCAGGAGCTTTTGCAGCCCCTGATACCCGCTACTTCTGATTCGCAGGCCTCTACTGAGACCCATTTGGAGTCCTGTATGTTGCGAGATGCTTCAGCTATGGAACCCGCAGATGTCTCTACCTTGGATGGGTCTGGAGCCTCTGTGTAGGCACCGGCTTTTGAGGGTGTATTCAGGCCTACGGACTTGCATATTAAATCAACGCATCCTTCATTACTTAGGCCTACATCTCGATCCATGTCTAAAAAATCGACGTCCAGGCCACATGCTCAGACCTCTTTGCCTAAAAAACAAGAGTGGCTGAAGATCTAATAATTCTAATCAGGGGTAGCCAACCCCCACCCCCCTTCTAAGAGGCCTTGGATTGAGGTTGATTATGAATCTTCTGATCAGGATTCTGTTTTTTTCTGACTGTTCTGATGCAGAAGACTCTATTCCCCTTGCTTCCCCTCCTGAGGATTTTTCTTTTGGGGAAACCTTACATTCTCTAATAGAGCATTTCCACTGGGAAAGCCAGGATTTTTCTGATTCAAAAAAGAGGCTTAGGGATTTCCTTCTCTTACCTCAGCATAGGCTTTTAGCTATTCCTCCTGTACTAGACATTGTTGATGATGCTTTCCCGGAATCCATTTTGGCCCCTGATTCCCTGCCTCCTGCTCCCAGAAAACCTGACAGATACTAAAGTGTCCCTGAGTCCCACAAGTTCCTTTTCAAAAACCCTATTGCAGATCCAGAGACTATTTCACAGGGGCCCAAGGGCATTAAGGCTTTTACTGCTAAAAATCCTACCCCTTCTCGTAGAGACTCCAGGGCGCTGGATAGATGGGGTAAGAAGGTTTACACTTATGCACCCTTGGCCATTAGGGTTTTCAACTGCCAGTTTCATATGTAAAAATATCAGCAACATGTTATTAAACTGCTTAAACCGAAAATGATGTTGATTCCTGACTGTTTGGAAAGTAAAGAATTACAGAATTTATTGCATTCTGCCGAACAAGTTGGAAAACATACTTTGCAATGTAGTTTTGATTCATTAGTGGCCTCTTGCAGGGCTGCTGTTACTGGGTCTGTGCTCAGAAGGCATGCCTGGCTTAAGGAGCAATCTTTGCTTGGTCATGTTAAAGCTAAAGTGTTGGATGCTCCTGTAAATCAGGATCGCCTGTTTGGCAACAAGGCTGAGGAAGTTCTTAAAAAGATGGAAGATAAAGCTAAATCTATGCAAACTGTTAACGATTTTTTTACAAGTTCAGCCTCCTAGATTTAGTAGGCACTGTCCCTCTAAGAAATGGTCCTTTCCAGCCCCTTCCAGGTCTTCTCAAGCCAGACCCAGACACAGCAAAAACCTCAGGTTTCAGTCCCAGGAGACTCACAGAACTAAGCAGTGTGGGGGGGTCTCCACTTCCAAGTCTGGGAATAATAAGACTCCCCCCTATGGTAAACTATCTCAATGACTTCCTTTTAAAATCTCCAAGCACTTATCTGACTGCCCCTTTGGGGGGGAAAGATTGCTCTTCATGCAAAGAATTTGGAACTCATTACCCAGGACAAATGGGTTTTAAATATAGTCTCTCAGGGATACAGATTTCACTTCCACAAATTGCCATCACCAAGTGGGTGGCCGGACCTACCACCAAATCAGTGGGCAGAGGCCCCAAAACAAGTACTTTCTCTCTTAAGCATGGGAGCTACTCAACTGGTACCAGAAGAGGAAAAGGGACAAGGTTTCTACTCAAGACTTTTCTTGGTGCCCAGAAAAGACAATTCATGGCGTCCTCTCCTGGACCGGTCTACTCTAAACACCTTTTTGGAGGTTCCAAAATTCAAGATGCTTACTCTTCACCAATTATTTCCTATGCTAGGCAAAGATGCCTCGTTGGCAACACTAGATTTAAAAGAAGCATACCTGCACATCCTAATCAGGGAATCTTGCAGAAGATACCTACACTTCAAAGCATGCTACATGCACTATCAGTTCTTAGCACTGCCCTTTGGCTTATCTACTGCGCCCAGGGTATTCACAAAGTGCCTAGCTCCAGTTATTGCATTTTGCAGGCAAAGAAATATTCAAATATACCCTTAGCTGGAGGATTGTCTAATTCAGGCAGAAACCCAGGACATACTTTTCAATCATCTGACCTTTTTAAAAGGGTTATAACTTGTCTGGGGCACACCTTAAATGAAAAGAAATCACAACTGGTACCCTGTCAACAAATTATATTCCTGGGAGCAAGCTTGAATACAACTTCCCAGATGGCTTACCTCACGCCAGAAAAGCAAATTCATTTGACAACCTACTTCAAACAAGTGGCCACAAAAACTCTGCTATCTGCAAGACAAATACTGCAAGCCTTGGGGTTCATGGCCTCCTGCATTCTTCTAATTCCATATGCAAGACTCCATATGAGGAAACTACAGTGGTATCTAAAAAGCCTATGGAGTCAAAATTCTCAAAACCTAGAAACAGTGATTTCTATCATACCTTGCCTATGCCTTGAGTTCCTTTGGTGGGTAGAGGCCTGCCACCAAAACAAGGGACTACCTTTCACACCTCCCTTGCCACCCAGACCCTAACAACAGATGCATCAGACCATGCATGAGGGCTCACCTGGCAGGAAAGTGCATTCAGGGCAAATGGAATCCAAGTCAAATGCACCTGCATATCAATCAAAAAGAAAGGTTAGCTGTACAGAATGCTCTGACAGCCTTCAAGGACCACATTCTTCCAGGACAACTAATGGTAAAGATGGACAACACCACTGTTATGTGGTACATAAACAAGCAGGGGGGGGTACACATTCTTACCCCCTCTGCAGACTAGCCATGGCATTGTAGAACACAGCCTTGAGTTACCAAGTGCACCTACAAGCTCAATTCCTGCCAGGAAAATTAAATACACTGGCAGACGGACTAAGCAGAAACCTCATGGACCCACACGAGTGGAAACTGGAACCAAGGATTTTCAACATGGTGACAAGCAAATGGGGGATCCCAGATGTAGACCTGTTTTCCTCTCCCCAGAACTACCAATTGGACAAATGTTGCACAAGGACTCCCCACAAACAAGCCTGGAAAGTGGATTTTCTGCCCTTCCGCTGGAAAAACCTATCAGTCTATGCCTTCTCCCCATTCCTCTGCTCTCCAAAGTACTACTAAAATTCAAACAGGACACACCAAGGGTGATTTTGATTGTTTCAGACTGGCCATGCCAACACTGGTACCCCCTCCTGCGCAGTTTGTCACGGTTATCTCCATTGCACCTGCCTCAGACTCCTTCCCTGTTGTCTTGGCAGGAGAACCAGATTCTGCACCCTCTGATTCCACACTGAACAGCCTGGCTAATTACTTAATCTCTCCTTTACCATCCCTCAGTAAACCTATGATGGATATCATCTTAGAGGCAAGGAGGCCTAGTACTAGAAAATCTTATGCTGAAAAATGGAAAAGATTTTGTGCCTGGAACCAATCTCAAGGGATGAGCACAGCAGCACCCAATTTACCTCAGATTTTACAATACTTAACTGAGATGCTTCATAAGGGCCTGTCTTTTTCCTCCCTTAAAATCCACGCCTCAGCCATTTCAACTCATAACACAGAACCTCCCCTCTTCTCTCATCCACTGCTCAAACAGCTCCTCAGAGGAGCCAAAAATTTGATACCACCCACGAGAGCTCCAACCCCAGCCCTGGGACCTTAACTTTGTCTTGGAGAAACTCAGTCTACCTTTTTTTCGAGCCAGCTGCTACTGCAGTCTTAAAATTTCTTTCTTGGAAAACAGCTTTCCTTTTAGCAATCACTTCAGCTAGAAGGGTATTTGAATTACAGGCCCTTATGGCCTTTCATCATCTTTCATGTGGACATGGTGTCACTCAGAACCAATCCATCCTTCATGCCCAAGGTGGTATCCAGTGTGGCTCTTAATCAGTCCATTCATTTGCCAACCTTATTTCCCAATCCACAGAATAAAGGAGAACAGATACTGCATTCCTTAGATGTGCACAGACAACTTAGATTCTACTTGGACAAGACTAAACCTCAAAGAAAATCTGAATAACTGTTGGTAGCATTTGCTGCAGGGTCAGAGGGGAAGGCTATTTCAAAGCAAACCATTTCTTAATGGATAAAGCTATTGCATTAATTTCTGCTATAAGCACTGTTGAAAACCTATACCCCAGGGCATCAGACCTCACAGCACCACGGCTGCATCTACCTCTACAGCCTTTCTCAGAGGTGTCCCTACCAGGGACATCCTAGAAGCTACTACCTGGAGTTCTGTACATACTTTTACCAAGCATTATCATTTGCCAATTTTCTCTAAATCCAGAGCTGGCTTTGCCACTGCAGTCTTGCAGGGCCTTATAGCTGGCTCTAATGCTATCGAAACTCCTCCTCCTCCCAGCCATTGCTTTGGGAATCTACCCAAATGTAATGACTGCAACAGTGAAACACAAAGAACATAATACAGTTGTGTACACTTGCCATAAATATAGATGTTAGAGTGTATTCACTGTTGCAGTCCTGGTTACCCTCCCTCCAACCCCCTAACTTCTTTTGTCTATACCTCTGCTTTCCTTTACTATGCTTAAAAGCCTTTTTGGTGTATTTGCTTTTTTGTTGGAGGTATATCTTTGTGCTTTTATGTTTGCTTCCCATTATTAGGGCACCTGACATCTGGGGCAAGAAAAACTGATGTAATGGCGTCGGCTGCATGGTTTGTACCCCTGACGTCATGGAAGAAGGGACAGCAACCGATGCAGGACCCAAGACTTTGTTAATCAGGCTGACTGAGGGCAATCTGCAAGCGGATTACCCAAATGTAATGACTGCAACAGTGAATACACTCTAACATCTACATTCATGGTAAGTGTACATAACTGTACTTTACCGTCCCTCAGTAAGCAAGTGATGGATGTCCTTCTGGAGGCAAGGATGCCTAGTACTAGAAAATCCTATGCTGAAAAATGAAAAAGATTCTGTTCCTGGAGCCAGACTCAGGGGATGGGCACAGCAGTGCCCAGTTTACCTCATATTCTTCAATACTTAACTGAGATGCTTCACAAGGGCCTTTCCTTTTCTTCCATCATAATTCATGCCTCAACCATTTCAGCACATTACAATATAGAACCACCACTGCTGAAGCAATTTCTCAGAGGGGCCAAAAACTTAAGACCACCCAGGAGAGAGCCTACTCCAGCCTGGGACCTAGACTTTGTATTGAAAAGCTCACTCTACCTCCCTTTGAGCCAGCTGCAAATGCCGAGTTGAAATTTCTTTCTTGGAAAACAACCTTCCTTCTAGCCATCACTTCAGCAAGAAGGGTGTCTGAATTGCAGGCCCTCATAGCAGTAGTGCTTTTCATCATCTTTCATGTGGACAGGGTGGCCCTCAGGACCAATCCTTCCTTTATGCCCAAGGTGGTATCCAGTGTGGCCCTTAATCAGTCCATTCATTTGCCAACCTTCTTTTCTAATCTACAGAACAAAGGGGAATGAATACTGCACTCATTGGACGTGCACAGACAAATTAGATTTTACTTGGACAGGACTAAGCCTCTCAGGAAATCTGAATAGCTGCTGGTTGCATTTGCTGCAGGGGCAGAGGGGAAGGCCATTTCAAAGCAAACCATTTCTAAGTGGATAGGCCATTGCAGTCATTTTTGCTATAAGCACCATGGAAAAATTACCCCACAGGGGATAAGACCACATTCCACCAGGGCTGCATCTACCTCTACAGCCTTTCTCAGAGATGTCCCTACCAGAGACATTCTAGAAGCTGCTACCTGGAGTTCTGTACATACCTTCACCCAGCATTACCACTTGCCAATGTTTTCTGAATCCAGAGCTGGCTTTGCCACTGCAGTCTTGCAGGGCCTTGTAGCTGGTCCTAATGCTATCTAATTACCTCCTCCCATCCTTAGCTTTGGGAATCTATCGAAATGTGATGACTGCAACAGTGAAACACGAAGAACATAGTACAGTTGTTTACACTTACCATAAAGGTAGATGTTCGAGTGTGTTCACTGTTGCGTCCTGGTTACCCTCCCTCGAGCCCCCTGACTTCTATTGACTATACCTCTATTCTTGTTTACTATGCTTAAAGCTTTATGGTGTATTTGCTTTTTTGTTGATGTAACCATGTATATAATTGCTTCCCATTATGGTGGCACCTGACATCTGGGGCAAGAGAAACTGATGTAATGATGTCGGCTGAATTCTTCATACCCCTGACTACCTGACATCATGGAAGATGAGACAGCAGCCGACGCAGGACACAAGACTTTAATATTCAGGCCGACTGAGGGCTACCTGCAAGCAGATAACCCAAATGTGATGACTGCAACAGTGAATACACTCAAACATCTACATTTATGGTAAGTGTATACAACTGTACTTTCTGTGGCTTCTTCTGTGCTTTTCTTGAGGGTTTAGATACTACCTTTATCTTTGAGGCTGCTACCAGGACTTCTGTGCATACATTTACCAAGCACTACAAGTTGGGACGGAATTTCCAGAGTTGGTTTTGCAAGGACCATCTTTCATGGCTTCCTCGAAGGCTCTGCTGGTTCCTCCTGCTAAGTTTCTTCCTGAGCTTTGGCACACTCCCTAATGTAATGAATACCGTAACTGTAGATGTTCTTCTCTTCACTGCTGCAGTATTCACTCCCTCCTCCTGGTCCATTTGTCTTCTGGATGTATGGGCTCCCTCTTTTTTTCCTTGGACTGGCATTCCTACTTGGGCTCTCAGTTCTGAAGATGGTACTTCAGATGTCACCTTTATGCTTTTCACAATGCAAGGAGCTTACATGTGACGTACAGTATACCGTAAAGCAACCTAAGACTTTGGTTTACTAGCCGGACATTGGGTCACCTTTAGCAGGGGGATCCTTAATGTAATGAATACTTCAACAATGCAGAGAAGGCCATCTACCGTTATCGTAAGATTTTGCACAACTCTACTTCTAAACCATGAAGAAAACAAGAGTTAGATGATATATTTGCTCAGACCAGCATTAACATTTGGAAAGGAAAAGGTGTGCAAGTCGAACCAGAAGTGACAATATATATATATATATATATATATATATATATATATATATATCTATAAAGATCATGACCCAAAAGAAAGGGGAAAATGGAAAGCCCAATAATCTGATGTTGCCCTTTTCATTCTTCCTCCAACCCCTGTATTCGGATCCGACTTAGTTGCATACTCCAGACTTCAGATCCAACTCTTGAGCTGCTCCCTCTACCCTTAATGCCTTAGCCTATCCCCATTACCTCAGATCTTGTTTGCCACCATTGTGCTCAGATGCAAGATCCTCTCTTTAGCTAGTATATCCTGAATATTTGTGAGTTAATCTTTTTATTCTACTTTTCTGTTTCTATTCATTCTCCCTTTTAGTTTCTTGCTGGCATTAGGACTGCTGCTATTTTTATATAAAGTACTCTCTCTTACTGTAGTTATTTTTATAGAGAGTTTCTTTAAATTACCATTATTGGAAGTTTTCCACTTCTGTCTACTTTCCCTTATTTAAAAAAAATGCCTTTTTCCTTTCACTGTATTGCTTTTTTTATGTTGATAGCCTGTACTGTTGGTGTTTTGCCTTTTCCACCATGTCAGATCAACTGACAGGTTCCAAAAAATACAACTCTTGTGGGCATAAGATTCCTCATTCAGATGCTCACAAGGAGTGCATTTATTGCCTTGGAGACAGTCACCTGGGGTGCAACAAATTAATATTAAAGGGACTTCTTCCTGCTACTGCTACATCTTCAGGGGCTCAAACCCCATCCAGAGTGGTGAAATCTACTCTGACGGAGTAAAGAAGATGCACCCTGCTGAACCCCACCCCCACCCCAGGTGGTCTTCGGAGTTGCTGCTAAGAAGCAGTACAACCTTCGGATCCGAAACCTTACGATTTGAAATCTTTGGTTCCGATAATTATATCAGCAAGTCTGACAGTGCCGCCTTCGGATCCTAGGACCTCATATCCAAAACCTGGCAGCTCACAAAGTGGTCATTCAGCAAGACTATATCATTAAACCTATATATCGTACTCTGGTCTCCTTTGTCGCAAACCCATAAGAGATATTCAAGACCTCCATCCCCTACATCCTGCATGTCCTCCAGAAGTTTATCAGAAGCGGATGTGGATAGGATGATGTGATAATTTCTCAGATCCAGATGGGGATCATATTGACTCCATCCCCTATAGGATCCGTGCACCTACCCACATCATCCCACACTATTTTTTCTCCGTCTTTGATCCATCTAGTAGTTTCTTAGTCCAAGGATCTGAAGTCACTGAGAGGTCCGAAGTCGGATCCGAAGAAGATTTCTTCTTCAACTCCAATGGTATCCCTGACTGGTTCCGCTCCAATACCATCTGATGTGAACAAGTCCCGGAGCCAAAGTGTTGGAATTGGATTCTTGGAGCTGGGATCAACTCCAAAGCTGTTGTATCTTTCCCTGCCCCTTGGAGCCTTTGTCCTGGATAGTTCGGGTCTGGTTCCATCCTCAAGGCACAGATCGGAAGTTGGTTTGAGATCTACCTTCACTGGGAGCTTTGGATCCAGCTTGGCTGATTGAGGCTTCTCTGCATCAATCTGCCTTTGAGATCATGGAAAGGACTTTTTCTCTATCTAGACATCTACCTTCTCATTTTTTAGCTCCTACCCCTTTTCCCCTTGTCTGCTCCGAGCTGTGATTCGATCAAACCTGTTCTACAGGGACAGCCAGTTCCAACAAGTATCCAATTGGTTTCGGTAGAGGAACTTCACTGCTCTTCCACTACCTCCTCTAAACATACCAGAAAGGAAGTGCATTGGAAGAGAACATGCCAGAGGAGGCAGGTAGACTCCCAGATAGTCTCTCATGGAGTATACTGCTTTTGATGGTGAAGGGTCCCGTAGATTGCCACCGGTTGACAACTTCTTCAGAAACATTTTAGAAATCCCTAGACAAAAATGTGGCTTGTCTTCTGAAAACCCCTGTCTGAAAGAATCTGTGTTTTTGGAAGCTTTTGGTTCTGGCCTGTCCCCCCCCCCCCGGGCGAACACAATGATTGATATAGTTTCCCCTCTGTGCTTGGAAGGAACCAGATACTGTTGAAACCATTCCGAAAAGATGCAGAAAAATTCTTATCCCCTCCAACAGACAGAACCCACTGGAGCAAAGGAGTTCCGGTTGATGCTATGGTGGTGGCAGCCACCAAGAAAAAGCTTGTAGGACAGAGCTCTTCTGTCCCATCTGCCAAACAGGGAGTCTAGTTGTACCGATTCAGAAAGTGGGTCTTTGCTTTATCGAACTTTGCCCTGAGGTCTCTTAATTACCAGGCACACTTCACAAGGAGAGCGATATAACCAAAGAGCCATCAAATATTGTCTTGCTCCATGTTTGCAGAGAATTTCAAAAGAATGTCCTCACAGCTGGCCACTCTGTTGTCTATATAAAACACTTCAGTGAGGTTGATTTCTCACACAACTAAAGGCAATTCACATGCAGCTGGGTCGGGTATTGCCATATTGAGGCCTGCCTTGATACAGCCATGTGACTTTGCAGAGCCTTTTAAGACATTCTTTATCAGTGCCCTATTCGATGGCAAATCCTTATTTGGGCCATCAGTAAAGGAGATGCTTACCAGCTGTGAACTAGATGGAAAGACTGTGTCTGCAATGGGAATCAAGTTTTCTACCTTTCAACAGACCTTATCCAGGAATCAGAGAGGCGGTAAGAAGATATGGTTCCAAAAATCTCTGGGACCTTTCTGAGATCTGTGTGGGGATAATTCCTCCAGAGGCAGAGGAGGAAATTCTAATTGGAGATGTCACGGTAGAGTTGGAGGAGTATGGCAGAACCAGTGATCTGATGTCAATCTGCATTCAATCTTGACTGTTGGGTCACTGTTCCGACCCTTGGAACTGACTTGGCCGTTATATGAAGCTCGCGCCAGCCAGAAACTCGCAAGCCAATGCTATCCATACTACCCCCCCCATCTCGTTTGTGTTAAACATTTTTTTGATATATACCTGTACATAGGTGTGTGTGTGTATGTGTATATGCATGTATATATATATATATATATATATATATGTGTATATATATATATATATATATATATATATATATATATGTATATATATATATGTAAACATATAGACACACAATTTCTTTATTTGTTGCCCGTTTGGTAATTGCTGTTTTTTGGTGAGAGTGTTTCTATATTCCTTCTTCCTTTACCCTGTCTGTAGTTTCTCTTCCCATCATTGGTATAGGCCCTCTCTTCCCTTTACTTCTAGTAAATTCTTAAATACCATTGCTGGTATCCCTACTTCCCTTCTTTCTTCTCCTTACCCTTTTTGGGGTAATTTTCTAACTACCATTGTCGGTACAGCCTTCAAAATAATAAAAAAAACCTGTACGCTGCCTTTTTTTATATTGGTTCGTGTGTGTGTGTGGTGCGCGTGCCCTTCTTGTTTTTGGAAGATGGCAGGAAAAGGGCAAGGAACCACAGGGCTCAAGCAGTGTGAGATATGTGACAGAAAGATGCACATCTTTCATGCGTTTATTGTTTGGGGGTGCCACATTTGGAAATTCAGACCGTGTGAACTCTGCAAGGGTTTCTGTGCTCGAACCCTTGCAGAGAGACATAATAAACTTATCCTGAAGGGGCTGCTATAATGCCCTTTTAGTGAGGCTTTGTCTGAGGCACAGACATCCAAGTCCCCCAAAAAATAATCCAAGAAAAGGAGTCATCCTGTTCCTACATCGCCTAAAGTACATAAAGCTACATCTTCTAAAGCCCAGGTGCTGACTCATCCCTCGGAACTGAGGCCCAAGATACCAAAATCTGCACAGACACTTGCTCTGGCACCAACACCTGTCACATCCCCCACGGTGTTGACACCTTCTGAAATTACCAAAACTCCTATGGCACTGACCATTTCATCAGTACTGGTGACCCTCTTATCACCAGCAATAGTCTCCCCTAGCATTCTGGTTACCTCTCCCCTGTAAAGCCAACTATTGGTTAACCGACCACTGTGCCGAAGGTCGAGATTACACTCAGGACTAAGTACTCTCCATCTACAGACCCCTTTTTGGGTCAGCAGTTAAGTCCATTTCTTGAAAGGCCAGAATCGCCCTCTGCGATGTCCGTCCGTTCTACCAGGAGCCTTTCAGAGCTTGATGTAGTCAGATTAGAGGAGTAGCTCTTGGCGACCAGAGGCCTTCCTGCCCCTTCTAGGACTCTTCCCACCTGGAGCCGAGGGTTGCTCTCCTAGGACTCCCACTTATCTTCCTCCTTCAAACTTTCCGCAGGTATTGGAGCCCTTGACTTCAACGTTCTCGATGCCAGTGGTGGACCTCACCTTTGTTCTGGAGCAGACTTTGTGGGCTGCGGCTCCCTCTGAGCCAGTTCACTCACAGGACCATGATTTGGCTTCTGGCTTTGGGATCCTTGGATCTGCTTTGAATTTTTCCACTGCTCCGTCCACTGCTCCTGATGCCCTGGCAGTATTGAGTAATCTCATGGCTCCTACTCCAGAAGTAGGCTCATCGGAGCTGGGTGTGACCCTGGTTCTGAGGTTGTCTTTGTCGGTTCTAGGCTCCCATCCCTCTCCGGCTGGGGCTGCCTTCCAGATTATGGAGAGAGCCCTGGCCTCGGCAGGCTCACAGCTGGCACCATCCCAGTCGGAGTGTTATGTCTATATATCCTCTGGCTCGCAGATGTCACAATCTGCTATCCTTGGGCAGTAAGACACCCTGTTCAGGGTCCCCTCTTTTCCGAGTCCTCCTCTGATCTTCCCCCTGAGGAGTCACCCGTATGAGATTGTGCAAGAGGAAGCCCCTGGGCTCTCCAGAAGAATTGGTCACTGAGGATACAGATTTTGATGAAGGGGAAGGGTCCCTTTGGTGATCTCCTGAAGATGTCCTTCAAGAATGCAACTGCAGTCATAACATATGGGTTGTCCTGCCTCAGGCAGCCCTCGGTCGGCCGGATTCCAAAGTCTGGGTCCGACGTCGGCTGATGTCGCATTTCTCTCCGTCAGAGTGGCTGGAGTATATAAGCATCAGCCGACGCCATTTTCTTCAGTCTTTCTTACCGCGTGGTGCCCGAAGCAGAAGCAGTTCGCAAGTGCCGGTCGGTCAACTCCTGTATTCTTCAAATCCGAAGTCATCAAAAAGCTAAGTATCCCATTGGGGACCTTTTCTTGCCTCAGCCGAAGTCAGAAATTACTGAAAAAGTTAACAATTGTCTGTCTTGTGGTAAACAAATACCTCATAAGGATTTCCACTCTTACTGTCTTCCTTGCCTTGGCCCAGACCACAACGTCTCGGCCTGTGTCGCCTGTGCTCGCTTCAACAAGCGCACTCTCAGGCGCCGGGCGGAGTTCGCTGAAGACTTTTTCGGCAATAAATTTGCTTATACAATGCCGTTGGAACTTCCGACATCGCAGACTCCTAAGAAACGAAAAGACCGGGACCGACATCCTCGGCCCGTGTCTTCCACCGACTCCACGCCAAAACCTACCGCGAGTGCTCCGGTTCCCCATGAGACTGTTATTTCACCGCTCCGAACCGAAGACACCGCATTACCGATACCTCCGATACCGGAGGCCACACCGACGCCAGTTATAGATTTTCCTCCGGGTACTGAAACCGAGGAAATGCCCGAGACCATTGCTGTAGATAAGGTCACTCCACGTGGAGCTGCTAGGCCCCCTATGGCCATGTCTATTAAGGCCTACACACGTGCTAAGGCAGCCAGCAAGACCAAGCACCTTACTGCTAAAGCCTTACCTCAGCCTACTCCTGAAACACAAATCATGACTATGGCCGCAGACTTAATTTCCATGATTAGAGGTTCACAGGCCCATCCTGAGAGAGGATCCCAGCCTCCTCCTGATAAGAGGCCCCGGGTTGAACCCTCTGACCCTATCCCTTCAGATGAAGATTCTGAGGACTCTGTTCACTCCCATTACCAGGAAGAGCTCTTCCAGACCTATGAGGACTCGGATGCAGAGGATTCCATCCCCGCGGCCTCCCCTCCTGAGGATATTTCTTTTGGGGAAGTTCTGCATACCATGAGGGAACATTTTAAGTGGCAAGGCCAGGAATATTCTGATTCCAGAAAGCGCCTTCGAACCTTCCTTAAAAAGCCCCAACACAGGCCCCTGGCTATACCTCCTGTGCTTGATGTTTTGGATGACCTATACTCTGACTCCAGTGTTACCCCAGATGCTCTTCCTCCTGCTCCAGCCAAGCCTGACAGATATTATAGGGTCCCAGAAACACATTCTCATTTCTTTAGGACCCATGCTGTTGATTTAGAAACTATTTCTCAGGGACCTAAAGGGGTTTCAGCATCCACCTCCAAAAATCCTTTGCCTTCCAACAGGGAAGCTAGATCATTAGAGAGCTGGGGGAAAAAGGTCTACACCTCCACTACTTTATCTACGAGAGCTCTGAATTGCCTCTTTCATATGTTTCAATATCAGGATTACCTGTTAGATGATTTACAGAAAACATTGGCCTCTCCTGAACCTTTAGACAGGAAGTCTTTGCAGGAAGCTGTACATAATTCTCAGCAACTCAGCAATCACTTTCTGCAGTGTGGATATGATGCATTGGAAGCTTCATGTAGGGCAGCTATGACAGGGGTGGTCATTCGTAGACATGCATGGTTAAAAGAACAACCTCTACCAGATCATGTTAAGGCAAAACTTCTTGATGCAACCTTGGAAAAGAACAAGCTTTTTGGTGCTAATGCTAAAGATGTGTTAAAGTCCATCGAGAAAAAAGCAAAATCAGTTCAGACGGTCAAAGATTTCCTCCAGGTTCAGCCACCCAGATTCAGCAGGAATTGGCCTTCAAAAAACTGGTCCTTTCCTAACCCTGAAAGATTTCAAAGGGGTAAAAACAGGCGTGGCCGAGGAAGAGGACAATACAGAGGTTCTTACAGGGGACGACAATGGCAACCAGCAAACCAAAGAAGTGACACAGGGGTCTCCTCTACCCCACAGGGACAATCTCAATGACTTTCCTCTACTTCCGCTGACCAAGGAACAAATAGAAGCTCCCTTGGGCGGAAAATTATCTCTGTTTTCAGACAATTGACACAGATTGACAAAGGACAAATGGATTTTGGACATTATAGACCAAGGTTACAGGTTCCACTTTCATACCTTACCAAGAAAACAAGGCATGCCAAACCTACTACAAAACCAGAGGGCAGAGGCTATCAAGCAAATTTCTCTGTTTGCTCAGATCAAAGCAATAGAAAGAGTTCCACAACAAGAACAAGGCCAGGTGTTTTACTCAAGACTGTTCCTTGTTCCAAGAAAAGAAACTCAATGGAGACCAATACTGGATTTGTCCGCATTAAACACTTTTCTCATAGTACCAAAGTTCAAAATGCTGACTCTACAGCAACTCCTTCCCATGCTGGGCAAGGGGTCTTGGCTGATTACTCTGGACCTCAAGGAGGCATACCTGCATGTCCCTATCAGACACAGCTGCAGAAGATACCTCAGATTTCTTGCAGGGCCAGAGCATTATCAATTCTCAGCATTGCCATTTGGCTTATCTACTGCGCCCAGAGTATTCACAAAATGCCTGGCTTCAGTAATTGCTCATTGCAGGCTCCAGGGGATCCAACTTTACCCGTACCTGGACGACTGCCTCATACAAGCGGACGACAAATTGATTTTGACAAAAAACTTGAACTATGTCATACAATTGCTACAGGCTCTGGGATACACAGTCAACTTCCAAAAGTCAAGACTTCAGCCATCCCAGCAAATAACCTTCTTAGGAGCCAATCTAGACACAGCCTCTCAAATGGCTTACCTGACAGAAGACAAGCAAGAGAAGTTAACAAATTATTTCAAAGGTTTGGCAAAACTCACCCAGATGACTGCAAGGAGATTCCTACAGGCCCTGAGTTACATGGCATCCTGCATTCTCCTGGTTCCATTAGCAAGACTACACATGAGAAAGCTTCAATGGTACCTAAAAAGCCTATGGTCTCAGCACAGTAACAACCTAGAGACAACCATACCGCTCATTCCATGCCTACAAAAGGAATTCCTATGGTGGGCCTCGGTAAGCCAGGCAAACACAGGTATGTCATTCAAAAAACCTCAGATAACACAGACCATGACCACAGACGCCTCAGACCTTGGATGGGGGGGCGCACATGGAGGGCAGATGTATACAAGGACAATGGTCTCCAAAGGAAACACATCTGCATATAAACCAAAAGGAAATGCTGGCAGTAATGCATGCCATCGAGGCCTTTCGACAACAACTTCAGCAAGGCCATCTACTGATACGGACAGACAACACCACTGTGATGTGGTACATAAACAAGCAAGGGGGCACCCATTCTTACCCCCTTTGCAGACTGACAAGGAATCTTTGGGAAAAATCACTGAGCCTAAACATACAGTTGCAATCCCAGTTTGTTCCAGGCAAAGACAATGTGCTGGCGGACAGCCTAAGCAGGAATTTCATAGATCCACACGAGTGGAGGTTACATCCGAAAATCTTCACACAACTCACCGCGACATGGGGCAGGCCAGAAGTAGACCTATTTGCCTCCCACCTCAACCATCATCTACAAAAATTCTGTTCAAGGACATATCATCCACAAGCTTGGAAAATAGATGCTCTCTCATTCAACTGGAACTTCCTAAAAATCTATGCATTCCCACCTCTGCCACTGATGACCACAGTATTACTAAAGATCAAAGCAGAGAGGCCCAAGGGGATCCTAATAGCTCCAGACTGGCCAAGACAACACTGGTATCCACTACTACGGAGCATATGTCACAACAAAAAGTGGGCCCTTCCCCAATGGCCCCTACTTTTGACTCAACACAACTTCAAAACAGTGTATCCAAACCTTCAGACGCTGCAGCTAACAGCCTGGGAGATCCCATGAATAACCTCAATCTATCTCTCTCCAAGGAAGTTCAGCGGATATTAACAGAAGCTCAAGACCATCCACCAGAAAGGTTTACTTAGCAAAATGGAAGAGATTCAGCATTTGGAATACCAGCAAGGGACATGATGCATCATTATTGAACATCCCACCCATCCTGGAATATTTGGCAGATATGCTACAGAATGGACTCTCATATTCTTCCATAAAGATACATGCTTCAGCTATTTCAGCTAGATATAACACTGATCCGCCTGTGTTTTCACATCCTTTAAGGCAATTCCTCAGGGGAATCAAGAACATTAAGCCACCAAGAAAGGCTCCAGTGCCAACTTGGGACCTCAACTTTGTCCTAGAAAAACTGACTCTACCTCCCTTTGAGCCAGCAGCTTCAGTGGACTTACAATTTCTCTCATGGAAGACCGCTTTCCTGTTGGCAATTACCTCAGCAAGAAGGGTTTCAGAACTACAGGCCCTAATGGCAATACCACCGTTCATAATCTTTCACAGAGACAGGGTCTCCTTAAGAACCAACCCTACTTTTATGCCAAAGGTGGTATCTAGGGTTTCTTTAAATCAAGCTATTCACCTGCCTACTTTCTTCCCCAATCCTTAGAGCAAAGGGGAAAGACTGTTGCATACCTTGGACATTCACAGACAACTTCGCTACTACCTGGACAGAACCAAGACCAGTAGGAAGTCTGATCAGCTTTTTGTCGCTTACGCCCCTGGAGTACAAGGAAAAGCAATTTCCAAACAGACTATTTCAAAATGGATTGGACATTACATCAGATTTTGTTATTCCTTCCATGGGAAGAATGTTCCAGCCAATGTCAGACCACACTCCACCAGAGTACAAAACTGTACTATGTCTCCTTTGGAGATATCCTGGAAATTTTAAAACAGAGGGGTGATTGGAAGTCCACAAACCTATCCTCAGAGGCAACTGTTTTCTTGCAGGCTTTTAGTGCCAGGTCGTCTTCTACTTTGGGTGAACCCACCTGCCAGTGAACTGGTCAAACTCGTGCAATGTGCGTGGAAAGCCCATGATACTGTGCAGCCAATTCCCCAGAGACTGGACAAAATTACTACTGCGTCAGAGGATCAGCCTCAGTGGTCAAAATCTCTAGCAGTAGATGCCATGGTGGTGGCAGCTGCCACAAAGAAGGAACTCACCGAGGAGAGTCCAACTGTGCATCCTTCAAACCGAGAGTCCCAGATGATGGACAGATTCAGGAAGTGGGTTCTGCCTCCTCAACCTTCGCCATACAGTCCTTGAATTTTAGGCACATTTTACACGACTCAAAAGAGATCTGATAACAGAGCTTTCAGCAACTTTAGCAGGAGCAGTGTCTGATGAGGTCCATGATAAGGTTGCCTCTCAGCTTGCCACCCTAGAGCCACTCTCCAACTTGTCCATGTGGCTTATAGCACATGCAGCTGAAGGGACATCCAGGGCAGCAGGTACAGGCATTGCGATTAGGCGTCACGCCTGGATGTGCTTATGTGATATTGCGGACCCCGTCAAGTCTTCCTTTGTTAATGCTTCCATTGATGCTTCATCACTATTTTGCCCAAAGGTCAGAGACACATTAGCCAGGTGTAAGAAGGATGGAAATACCCTTTCTGCTGCGGGCATGTTTCTCCATTCCTCAATGACCTTACTCCAGGAATCAGAGGAGTGGAAAGATGTAGTTCAGAAAGTCCCAAGGGCCTTTTTGGGACACACATGGTGGGCATTCCTCCCTTGGCCGAGGGGACGCTCTTCTGTAAGATGCCCCTCTTGTGGCAGAGGCGGCCCGTATAACCAGGGTTCCAGGGCTTCCTTCTCTGGACAACCACACCAGCACTCCTGAGGAGCAGCCCAATTGCTTACCTCTGGAAGCAGTCGGTTGTGGATTCTCTCTGCACCACACAGCCTGGCACACACTCACGTTAGATTCTTGGGTGCAAACAGTAATTACCAGAGGTTACCATATCCCCTTCAATCTTTGTCCCAGACTACAAAGATGAATCCCCGATGTTCCACCCAGTCATGAGGATATAGCAGCACTCGAAATCCAAAAGCTGCTTCAAATGAGTCATCCAAACAGTCCCACCAGACCAAATAGGATCTGGATTTTACTCCAGATTCTTTAGTGCCAAAAAAGTCAGGGGACTGGAGGCAAATCTTAGACCTCAGCTTACTGAACAAGTTTGTTCAACCAATAAAATTCCGGATGGTGATAGTTCAGTCTATCCTTCCGTTTCTGCAGAAAGATGATTGGATGTGCTCCATAGGTCTTCAGGATGTGTATAACCACATAAAAATGGGCAAACACTCCAGAAAATACCCCCATGTCTGGCTAGGGCCAGTCATTACCAATTTCGGGCACTGCCCTTTGGTCTCACCACAGCCCCAGGGTGTTCACCAAATGCATGGCAGTGGTAGCAACTCACTTAAGGCTACAGGGATTCTGTGTGTTTCCATATTTAGACTACTGACTCCTCACCGCCCCCACCAGGCATCTGCTGCTTTCTGACTTGGACTCCGTTCTAAGGCTTGCTGAGTTTTTGGGCATTTCGATCATCAGGGGCAAGTCAAAGGTATCCCCCACACAGCACAGAGAATTAATCGGTTCAAGACTAAACACAAAATCCTGCTTGGCTGCTCTTCCACTTCACAGACTGGAGAACTTGAGGTTGCAACTTCAAGTGATACTCTCTCAAGACAAAGTTCTGGTTCTCCAAGTCTTACAGCTCCTTGAGTCCATTACAGCGACAATCACCTTAGTTACTCTGGTGAGATACCACATGATACTATTTCAGTGGCTTCTGGCATCACAGTGGTTATTGTTAACTCATCCAATGTCCCACCCAATCTGAATAACCAACTGGTACAAGCAGGATTTATATTGGTGGATGAAGCCAGATGACAAATTATGGAGCCGCCCCTTTTCCCCCTCTCAGCCCAAGGCCATAGTGACCATGGATGCATCCCTGGTGGGGTGGGGGGTGCATTTTTAGGGAAAGACCATCCAAGGCACTTGGTTCCCTTCAGAGGCCAGTTTGCATATCAACATTCTAGAACTGAGGGCAGTGCTCTTAGCGTTGCAAGCATTCCAATCTGCCCTCCCTTCAGGGATAATTGCTGTTAAGTCGGACAACATGTCAGTATTCTGGTACATCAACAAACAGGTGGAAACAGATCCAAAATGAAGCCCCAAGTGTTTGGCAATGGGTGATCACCTCCAACCACTTTCTGATAGCAACCCACATTCTGGGGAAATCCAGCGTGATTGTGGACAAACTGAGCAGATGCACTTTCCTGCCTCAGAAGTGATATCTCAATTCCAATGTTGCAGTGAAGATTTTTTGTCAATAGGGTCAGCCTTGCAATCTGTTTACCTCTCCCACAAACCACAAATGTAGCAGCTACTTTCCCCTGGTTCTCCCTCGGGGAGGTCCCAGAGAGGTGCTCTTCTCCATGATTGGCACCTTGGACTTTTTTATGCCTTTCCACCAATCCCTCTAATGCCTCAATTTCTGAATTCTCATTGCACCTTATTGGCCCTGTCAAGTCTGGTTTTCCCGTTCTCTGGCCATCTGGATTGGATCTTTGGATCCATCCCCAGACCTGTTGTCTCATTTGCAAAGCCTGGTCCATCCCACTTTACAAAATCTCAAGGTAACAGCTTGGTTTCTCCACTTCTAATAATTGCCAGGTGGAATAACTTGTCTTCCCTAGTACAAAAGATACTTCTGGCTTCTCATATACCATACACCAGAAAACTTTATCTTAGCAAATGGAAGAAATTTGCGCTTTGGTCTGATGAAAAGGGTACTTGTCTTTTTTCAGCCTCGATTGACAAGGTCTTGGAATATTTATCCACTTTATTCCAATTGGGAGCCTCTACTTCTACTGTTAGAGTTCATTTAGCTGCCATTTCATATTTCCATAATGGTTTTGATGACCTTTCATTGATGCCCCACCATCTCTGCAAAATCTTTGTTAAGGGCACTTTGCATTTGAAGCCACCTTTCAAAACTTGCACCTTGGAATTTAATGTTGGTCTTGCAAAGTTTCGTTAATCAGCCTTTCATGCCAGCAGCCACCTGTGATATCAAGCTTTTATCTTGAAAGCCTCTATTCCTGGTAGCTGTCACGTTGGCCAGGAAAATCTAAAAATTGCAGGCTGTGTGTGTAAAGCACTTGTATATCATTTTTCACAGAGAAAATATCACTCAAAATTAATCCCTCCTTTTTGCCAGAAGGTAGTGTCAGATTCCAGTATTAATCAATCCATAGATCTACCACTTTTCTTCCCAAATTTCTCAAACAAGGGAGAATATTGTTTACATTTGTTGGACGTACACAGACAATTACATTTTTATTTGGATAGAACAAAATCTTTCAGAAAATCGGACCAGTTGTTTCTATCCTTTTTGGGTACTAGACTGGGCAAACCAGTTTCAAAAGTTACTTTGTCAAAATGGTTGAGAGAGTGTCCATCACCTTTATCAACAAAATAAGCCAGACTGATTGACAAATGTTAGTGCGCATTCTGCCAGATTTGTTTCCACTTCAGTAGCCTTTCATTCCAGAGCTTCTATGTATGACGAATGTGCAGCCACGACTTGAGCTACTCTCCATACCCTTATCACTCATTAAAAATTGGATATGGTCTCCAGGAGAAGAGCATTCTTTGGCTCTATAGTACTCAGGAATATCCTTCCCTAGGGCCTTCAAAGGTCTAAAGTAGTAAGGGACTCTGTCCCAACCGTCAAGAATGAATGAAGATTGACAACATCAGATAAAAAAAGTTATGTTCTTACCATAACGTTCCATCTGTGTTGTCAATCTTCATTCATTCTTGCCATCCCACCCACCTCCCCCTCCCCCTCCAAAGACTCCTGGAGGTTTGGAACTAGTCCTGGGATCCTAGTAGATGTTCATCGTGCATACAGCTGCAGTCATTACAGATGGGTTATCCTGACGTCAGGCGGGTCCTCGGTCGGCCGAATTCCAAAGTCTAGGTCCGGCGTCGGTTGTCGTCGCTTCTTCCCTGACGTCAGTTCGGCAGGGGTACAAAAGAGGCAGCCGACACCATTTTCTTCAGTCTTTCTTGCCGCGCGGTGCCCGAAGCAGAAGCAGGTTCGCAAGTGCCGGTCGGCCAGCTCCTGAGATTTATGAAAGTATTTCAGCCGAAGTCTTCTTTAAAGCTAAGTACCCCGTTGGGGAAACTTTTCTTGCCTCAGACCGATGTCAGACAAAGTTAATTGCATTTCATGTGGGAAGCAAATACCGCATAAGGATTTCCACTCTTTCTGTATACCTTGCTTAGGCCCAGACCACGACGTCTCGGCCTGCTGTTTTTGTGCTAGATTCAACAAGCGCACTATTAAGCGCCGGGTGGAGTTCGCCCTTCATTATTTTGGCAAAAAATGTAATTATATCATGTCGTCGGATACTCCGACTCCAGTTTTGAGCAAAAGACGCAAAGATAAGGACCGACATCCAAGGTCCGCACCGAGTACTGAGACCACGCTTAGGCCGGCTACCGGTTCTCCGGTTCTCAGCGAGGCGCCTACGCAGCCCCTGAGTACCGATGAAACTACATTACCGGTGACTTCAGTACCCGAGGTCGCAGGCTCCTCGGTCCCCATTCCTACTGCAAATACCGACGCCACTCTTGGCGGGGAAACTCAGAATTTATATAGGCCTGCCGTTTCTGAAGGCGTCTTCAGGCCTTCCTCCTTCTCTATTAAATCTTACACTAAATCTAAAGCAGCCATGAAAACCAAAAAACATGGTCCTCAGACCTGCTCTCAAGGCCCCATGCCTAAAAAGCAGATGCTTAAAATGGCTGAGGATTTGATTACTCTTATCGGGGGTTCTCAACCCCCCTCTGACAAAAGACCTAGATTAGAGGAAGACTACCCTTCCTCAGATCAAGCTTCTATTACCTCAACACTTCAGGACCAGGATTACGCCTATTCCCCTTTCAAAGACTCTGATGCTGAGGAGTCTATTCCCTCAGTCCCCCCCCCCCGAGGACTACTCTTTTGGGGAAACCCTGCATACATTGAGGGAACACTTTCACTGGGAAGGCCAAGATTACTCAGATTCCAAGAAAAGGCTCAGGGAATTTCTACTGCTCCCCCAGCATAGGCCCCTGGCTATCCCTCCTGTTTTAGATATTTTGGATGATGTGTACACAGAAGCCAGCCTTAATCCAGGTTCTTTACCTCCATCTCCTGTTAAACCAGACAGGTATTACCGGGTTCCTGATTCTCACCAGTTCCTATATAAAAGCCATACTGCTGACCCAGAAACTATTTCACAGGGTCCCAAGGGAATTAAGGCCTCTACTGCTAAAAGCCCATTACCTTCAGAGAGAGATTCCAGAGCATTAGAAAGGTGGGGGAAAAAGGTGTATACCACGGCCACTTTAACCATGAGGGCATTAAACTGTCAATTCCATATGTTAAAGTATCAGCAGTTTTTGTTATCTCAGTTGAAAAGCAAAATGATACAACCAGAACAACCAGATTTGAAAGAGTTGCAGGATTTGTTGCATGGTGCAGAGCAAGTGGGTAAACATACCTTGCAGTGTGGTTTTGATGCTTTAGAGGCCTCATGTAGAGCTGCTGTTATGGGGTCTGTTATACGTAGACATGCTTGGCTCAAAGAGCAAACCTTACCAGATCGTGTCAAAGCAAAATTATTAGATGCACCACTTCAAAAAGATGTATTGTTTGGTGTTAAAGCTGAGGAGGTACTAAAGAAAATGGAGGAAAAAGCGAAATCAATGCAAACAGTGAAAGATTTCCTGCAGGTACAACCTCCACGTTTCAGCAGAAACTGACCTTCAAAAAATTGGTCCTTTCTAGCCACGGACAGACCTCAAAGGGGCAGATACAGTCACCCAAGGGGTAGAGGGCAACCTCAAGGATCTTACAGAGCAAGACAGTGGCAAGCACCAACCCCAAGAGGTGGAGAAGATAGATCACAGTCATTTAGAAAACTGACACAATGACTTCCCCCTATACCTGCCAAGAAAAGCTTTAATGGCAGCACCTTTGGGCGGAAAACTGGCATTATTCTCAAAAAATTGGCATATTGTTACAAAACACAAATGGATTCTGGACATTATAGACAGAGGCTACAGGTTCCACTTTCACACCCTTCCAGAAATGAGAGGCATGCCAAACCTGCCACAAAATCAAAGGGCAGAGGCACAAAGACAAATTTCCGCTCTCATGGACATGAAAGCGATTCAAGAGGTACCTGCAAAAGAACAAGGTCAAGTATTTTATTCCAGACTATTCCTGATACCAAGGAAAGACAAAGATTGGAGACCTATCTTAGACCTATCCATCCTTAACACATATCTACAGGTGCCAAAATTCAAGATGCTCACATTACAGCAGCTTCTTCCCATGCTGGGCAAGGAGTCTTGGCTGGTAACATTGGACCTCAAGGAGGCATACCTGCATGTCCCTATCAGACAAGATTGCAGAAGATACCTCACATTTCTTGCAGGTTCAACCCATTACCAATTCTCTGCATTGCCCTTTGGCTTATCTACTGCGCCCAGAGTGTTTACAAAATGCCTGGTATCAGTAATCGCCTTCTGCAGACTACAAGGAATACAAATCTACCCATATCTGGACGACTGCCTGATCCAAGCGGACAGCAAGGACATACTATTGCAGCATCTGGCGTTTGTAATAAAACTGTTAAACTTCCTGGGATACACGGTCAACAAAAAGAAATCAAAACTAATACCCTCTCAAATAATTTTCCTGGGTGCCAGCTTGAATACAACCACCCAGATGGCCTACCTCACGCCAGACAAACGAGGGCAACTGTCTCAATACTTCAGCAAAATGGCAACTTTCACCAGGCTAATTGCAAGGAAATTCCTGCAGGCTCTGGGATTCATGGCATCTTGCATCCTACTAATCCCCTGTGCAAAGCTGCATATGAGGAAACTTCAATGGTGCTTAAAAAACTTATGGTCTCAACACAGCCACAGCTTGGAAACAGTTATACCACTCATTCCATGCCTTCAAAAGGAATTTTTGTGGTGGGCTCAAGCATGCCAAAGAAACACAGGTCTCCCTTTCTGTGTACCTCAAGCAACTCAGATCATCACAACAGACGCCTCAGTCTACGCCTGGGGAGCACACATGGCAGATCAGTGCATTCAGGGAAAATGGTCCCAAAAAGAGAAGCACCTACACATCAACCAAAAGGAGATGCTAGCTGTGCAAAATGCTCTTATGACCTTCAATGACCTACTGCATCCAGGCCAGCTATTGATAAGGACAGACAGCACCACAGTGATGTGGTACATAAACAGGGGGGAAACTCATTCATACCCCCTGTGCAGGCAAGCCATGACCCTATGGAACACAGCACTGGAATTGCAAATTCAACTACAGGCACAATTCCTGCCAGGGAAGGAAAACACACTGGCAGACAACCTAAGCAGAAATATGACAGATCCACACGAATGGAAGTTGCATCCTCAAGTTTTCACAAAGATAACTCAGGCATGGGGACAGCCAGACATAGATCTATTTGCTACCCACAGAAATTACCAGTTGAAAAAATTTTGTTCAAGGACCCATCATCCACAGGCTTGGAAAGTGGACGCACTCTTTCAATTGGACAACATTGACAGTTTATGCCTTCCCGCCTCTTCCTCTACTGACCAAAGTTCTATTAAAAGCCAGAGCAGAGAGGCCGCAAGTGATTCTCATTGCTCCAGACTGGCCAAGACAACACTGGTATCTGCTCCTGAAGAGCCTGACACAATCCCCACCATGGATCCTACCTGTAGTCCCTCTTCTGTTGTCTCAGCACAACTACAAAACCCTTCACAGCCAGCTCAAAACCCTAAATCTAGCTGCATGGAGAATTCCTTAATTTCCCAACAGACTCTTCTCTCCAGGGAGGTGCAGGATGTCATCTTGTAGGCCAGAAGACCTTCTACTAGAAAAGCCTACTCCGCCAAATGGAAATGATTTTGTGCCTGGAATCAAGAAAAGGGCCAGAATCCTTGGGTAATAAATATACCTCAAATTTTACAGTACCTAGCTGAGATGTTAAACAGTGGCCCTTCCTTCTCCTCCATCAAGATCCACACTTCAGCCATTTCTGCACAATACATCACAGGTCCTCCTTTATTCTCCCATCCTCTCTTAAGGCAGTTCCTCAGATGGGCAAAAAATATAAAACCTCCAAGGAAACCACCAGTCCCTGCTTGGGACCTCAACTTCGTATTGGAAAAGCTGACCCTTCCCCCCCCCTTTGAGCCAGCTTCTTCAACAGAACTACAATACTTGTCATGGAAAACAGCCTTTCTTCAGGCTATCACCTCAGCAAGCAGGGTTTCGGAGCTACAGGCCCTCATGGCTGTGCAACCATTCATCATTTTCCATCAGGACAGAGTTTCCTTACGAACCAACCCTACCTTTATGCCAAAGGTAATATCCAGTGTAGCTTTGAATCAGACTATCCACTTACCTACCTTTTATCCAAATCCACAAAACAAAGGGGAAAGACTACTACATTCCTTGGACATTCACAGACAACTTCGTTATTATTTGGACAGGACAAAGCCATTCAGGAAATCCGAGCAACTCTGTGTTCTATGCTACAGGTGCTCAAGGAAAGGCTATTTCCAAACAGACAATTTCAAAATGGATAGCCCACTGCATACGCTTTTGTTACTCATTTCATGGAAAAACTGTGCCTGCATGCATCAGATCCCACTCCTCCAGGGCCACAGCTACCTCTGCAGCTTTCCTCAGGGGGGTCCCTACGAAGGACATTTTGGAAGCAAACACTTGGAGTTCAGTGCACACTTTCTCCAAGCACTATTACCTTCCACTATACTCTAAATCTAGAGCGGGTTTTGCCACAGCAGTCTTACAAGGGCATCCTCGCTCCTCCTAGTTCCACTTAGTGCCTACCACCCTTACTTAGCTTTGGGATTCTTCCCATCTGTAATAACTGCAGGTGTATGCACGATGAACATAGTACAGTTTTGTACCTACCATAAATGTAGATGTTCGAGTGCTCATACAGCTGCAGTCCAGGTTACCCCCCCCCCCTCCGTCCCCTCTTAGGACAGGCCTTATGACAAACACCTTATCATTCAACCTATTTGGGGTATTCTTTTATGGTGTATTTGCTTGCAACTACTGTTTTTTGATTTTTCTATATTGCATGTTTGCATAACATTATGTTTTGCCTTCCTTCTGGGGGCACCTGACATCTGGGGCAAGAAAAACTGAAGAAAATGGCATCGGCTGCCTCTTTTGTACCCCTGCCGCACTGACGTCAGGGAAGAAGCGACGACAACCGACGCCAGACCTAGATTTTGGAATTCGGCCGACCGAGGACCCGCCTGACGGCAGGATAACCCATCTGTAATGACTGCAGCTGTATGAGCACTCTAACATCTACATTTATGGTAGGTACAAAACTGTACTTTTTGTTGCTCATAAAAAGCTTTCATCATTTTCTACTCTGTGGGCAAAAGTCAATCTGAGGGGGAGGTGGAGAAGAGAGGCAGTATGGGTAGCGTTGGCTTAAGTTTCTGGCTTGATGCGAGCTTGATATAACGGCCGAGTCCGTTCTGAGGGTTGGAAATGAGACCCAACAGTCAAGAATGAATGAAGATCGACAACACAGATGGAACATTATCGTAAGAACACAACTTCTTTTTTCCAGGATTCTCTTCAGGACAGACCCTTCCTTTGCATCTCAAGTGCTGCCTGACTGTCCATCTCTGGAGGCAGTTGGAAGACTATTTTGTCACTTGAGAAGATTTGCATGGTGAGAAGTAATGGATGCTGTGAAGTCTAAAAACTGCAAGGCAATAGTTTTGAGCCTGTCTTTTGGTATATGCTTTGCGGAGTTCAGACAGTATCCATACTATTTTTTTTTTTTTTTTGTAAAACTGCCCTCTTGTATTAAATATTCATTTGATTTCTTAGACAAATTAAGTGAGGTTAGGTGGGAGAAAGATATGTACTTTGTTGTAATAGATGTGGTTAGTCTGTATGCGAATATTAAACATACTTTTGGGATAGAAGCCCTAGAATTCTTTCTAGGTAGTAGCCCTAGAACTGAATATATGAAGTAATTAACCCTCTTTTGTTTAGAAAATAACATTTTTGAATTTGATGATGTATTATATAAACAGATGCAGGGAACGGCGATGGGAGCAGCATTTGCCCCATGTATGCAAATCTCTTTATGGTCTAGTTTGAAAATTTATACATCTATCATAATATGTTTTATAGAAATGCACTTAGACATAATAGATTTATAGGTGATTTCATTTTTATATATAAAGGGGCTTTTAAAAAGGTGGAGGGAATTTATAGTGAGCCTAGAGAAGAACAGGTTTGATATAAGTTTTGATGGTTTACAGAAAGGAACGGTGGTTAATTTTCTGGATATCACCTTGGAAGGTAGTAATAAGGGAGAGGTTAGAACAAAAGTTTATAGGAAATTTGAAAGTCAAGCCCATATATTACTTGGTACTAGTTGCCACCCTCCCCATGCTATCAAGTCAATTCCATATGGAGAATTTATGGGGATAAAAAGAATATGTAATAATATCAAGGACAGAAATATTGAAATAGAAAAGGCAATAAATATGTTTTATAAGAGAGGATATGATGGGGAACAAGTTAATGAAGGAATAAAGAAAGTAATGGTTAGTGAGGGAAATAATATTAATAAAAAAATATTTTGGTAAAAGTAGGGCGAAAAAAGAAGACATTTACTTTATATCCAAATATATATTCCCTTTTCATTGGAATTAGAAAGTATAGTAAAATACTGCTGGGAAATTTTGAGAAAAGAACAACAAGTAGTGAAGGATTTCAAGCTAAAATTTACATATAGGAATGGGAGAAGTATAAGGGATTTACTGGTACATGGAACGTTTGAGAGACCTTTAAATACAAATTCACAAGTTTCAATAGAAAAGGGTACGTTTCCTTGTGGAAACTGTGTGGTTTGTCAATTTATTGTGAGAACCTTTTCAGAGATTAATGGTAAAAGGTTCCAGGAACAAAGTTACTTCACCTGAAATAGTGTAAGGATAGTGTATGGGCTTAGATGCCCGTGCAATAAATATTATATAGGTGAGAGTAAGAGAATTTTCAACCAGACTTAAAGAACATATAAGAGATATAAGCAAAGGTAGGCTAGTTAATCCAGTAGCAGAACATTTTTGCAGCCACCATAAAGGGGACCCTGAAGGATTGCAAGCAACAGTATTAGAACTGTGCAGGGAAGGTTTCTTAGCACCTGAAGGGTTGAAGTATAAATTAAGACAAAAATAATCTACCTTCATTCTAAAATATAGCACTTTATGCTCTAAAGGTCTAAATAAGCAATGTAATTGGAAAAGTTTTTTATAGTGTTCCTTTAAGATACATTAATGTATAATTGGGGTGTGTCTCCTCTTTTTAGTATTAAAGAAGTGTGTGTTTTGTTGTGGAAATGCTGTGGAAGCCGAGGCGCTAGAGGATTTGGTTTGTTTTATATCGTCTAAGAAATCTTTGCTTGTTACTAATTTTTTAATTAAAGAAGAAAAAGGAAAAAAAGTCTGGTGTGGTTCGTGCAACTTTTTTGTGGTTCCTGTGGGATTCACTTTTGGTGCATGGTAAAAAAAAAACTATTTCTCTTCAGTGTGGTTTATATATAGTATCAGTACTATTTCTGGGCCTGAAACCACACATTGAATTCAGTGTGGTGCATTTGTTTAGAAGCTGAAGTAGTTGTGAATGAATGCATTTTTTTAAATGTTTGGTACATGCGAAGAAAGATGCAGGATAATTCCTTAATGCATCTGGGGATTTTCTTCATGTTTCACTGTTGCAGTCCTGACTATTGTGGATTTCCTGCTCTGAAAGCCCTCTTCTTGCCTGACTACCAGAGAAAAGTTTTTCCAGCTTCCAGGCTGGAGGACGCTCAGACCAACATCAGTACACCCAGTTATACAGGTAGCCAGCCGGCATCAGAACACCAGTCTTTTCTTGCTGTGGATGACCTGAAGCACCAAAGCAGCATTCAAGTGCATCGATCAGTTCATACCAGAGAGAAGTGTCGTCAGACAGTTAAGTACCCCATTTGGGAATGTTTCCTTTCCTTGCTCATGTCAGATAAACCAAAATACCACGAACCATAAACAGAATAGCCACGTAACTCCAAGAAAACAGACCAAGGCCAGGAATACAGGACCACAGTCAAAATCCTGGTCTTGGTTTGTTTTCTTGGAGTCATGTCAGATGAAGTCAATAATTGTCTCAAGCAGATCCTACATATAGAGACTTTCACTCCCTTTGTGGTACTTGCCTAGGCCCTGATCACGACGTTGCTAACTGTCGCTTTTGTGAGCACTTTAATTGGAGAACTATCAGGAGTAGGGCCGGTTCTTGCAAAGTTCCTTAACCAACAATCTGTTCAACAATCGTTTAAGATAAGAAACAGAAGCATAGTCCTTCGGACGACAATCCATCTCTGCCGGACTCTCCTTCCAGGCTTGTAATTCTTGAACAAGGTGAGGTGCGTATGCAGCCCACTTTGCTTCCAGATCTGATGACTCGAGCCTTTGTCGAGACCCTTTCGGAGTCCGGTACACCATCTTCTCCCATCCACTTCCAGACAAGCCTTTGACAAAGACTCGACAGTTGGGTCCATGATCATTCAGCAAGCTTTGGCTTCTAAAGAGCGTGCAACGCTCGGAGACGATGCATTGAGGCCTTGGCCCACTACAACTCCGGTGCATTTTCAGCTTCCTCGTGACAGATATGAGGATGCCTGACACTTCTAGGTCTAAGCCACTCCTAGGAGGCCTTCGGTAGTTAGGGCTTCTGGCTCAGTTCCACAGAGTTCTCAGCAGGACCTTATCAGACTGGCAGAAGATCTTTTTCTTGTCAGGTCTAGGCAAACTGTTGCAACTGGTAAAAGGGAAAGGGATGGACCTTCTCAAATTTATCAGGACCCCCCCCCCCCACAATGTCTGGAGACTCTGTATCTGAAGAGGGCCCTTCATACACTTCCTATGAGGACTCTAACTCTAAAGAGAACCTCCCTTCTGCTGCCTCCCCACCAGAGGATTTCACCTTTGGAGAGGCCCTCCATGCCATGTGGCAGCATTTCCAGTGGGAGGCTTAGGATTCCCCACAGGCTAAGAGGGTTGGGGATTTCCTGGACTTCCCGGAACATGAGCCTCTGGCTATCCCTCCACTTTTGGAAGTGGTGGATGATGTCTTCCAGGAATATTCTCTTAAGTCTCTCTCTACCCTGTGCCCCTCGAAAACCAGCCAGGTTTTACCGTGTTCAAGAATCCCACAAATTTCTCTGCAGGAACCCTTCTGCTGACTCCAAAGTGATCACGCCAGGATTTAAGGGAGCCAGAGCCAGTTCTTACAGAAATTTTCTTCCTACAGATAAAGAGCAGGGCCCTTAACAGGTTTAGTAAGAAGATCTATACCTCTGCCACACTCAATATGAGGGCTGTCAACAGCCAATTTCATATGATTAAATACCAGTATACTATCCTTGACCAACTTGGAGAAGGTGCCTGCCCTGGAGGACAAAAACCTCTCCAAGAAATTGTCAGAACTCTGTCATGTTAGTGCACAGGTAGCTAAGCATTCTCTACACTGTGGATATGATGCCATGGAAGCAGTTTGCAGAGCTGCCACTACTGGGTCGGTAATTAGAAGATATGCTTGGCTCTGAGAGCAAGCCCTTCTGGGTCATGTCAAATCTAATCTGTTAGATGCCCCCCATAACATGAATGTTCTTTTTGGCCCAAAAGTAGAAATAGCGTGAAAAAGATGGAGGACAAAGCCAAGTCTGTGCAAATGGTGAACGATTTCCTCCAGGTGCAGCCCCCCAGGTTCAGCAGAAATTTCCCTGCTAAACACTGGTCCTTTCCTTCCCTGCCTAGAAGTAAACAGAGGAAACCCCAAAGGGAAAAAATCACGTAGGCAGAGGTAGCTCCCTAAAAAAGGCAGACATTGGACCTCGGAAACCTCAAGACACGTGGGTCCTAGTCTCTAAGCCACTTCCCGAGAGATTCACAATGACTCAGCCACCCCACCCTCAACCCCACCCTAAAGCTAGGAGGAAAGCTTTCTTTATTCTCTATCTGCACCCTAATTCCCTCAGACAAGGGAGTTCTAGACATTATTGCAAATGGCTACAAGCTCACTTTCAAAGAGTAATTAAAATCCTCAGGTTTTCCAAATTTCACCCTAAATCAAATGACAGAGGCTATGGTTCAAATTCAAAATCTTTGTGTGCAAGGAGCAGTAGAGCCAGTCCCTCCTTTTCTGCAGGGAATAAGATTCTATTCCAAACTATTCTTGGTCCGCAGGAAAGAAGTCCCTTGGCGCTCTATCCTGGACCTGTTAAAACTCAACCAGTTTCCCTTGGATCCCAAATTCAAAAAGTTAACTCTTCAAAAGCTCCTTCCCATGCTGTCTCTGCAGGCCATCATGGTCTGTCTAGACCTAAAAGATGCCTACCTTCACATTCCTGCATAGGAATCCCACAGTAAGTTCCTTCACTTCAGGGCAGGATTCAGTCATATCAATGTCCTGCTCTGTCCTTTGGCTTATGTACTGCACCAAGTGTGTTCACAAAGTGTCTGGCTGTAGTAGTACCTTTCTGCAGGACCAGGGGAATACAAGTCTACCCCTACCTGGACGACTGCCTTATACAGTCAACAGATTCCTCCAAACTACTTCATGATCTCAAATTCACCCAGAACCTCCTATTTTCGCTTGAGTTCACATTGAACCCCTACAAGTCACCAACCCAAAGGATTGCTTTTGTGGGGCCCTCCTGGACCCCACTGTCCAGAGGACTTTTCCTCCCCCCAGAAAAATTGTAATTCCTGACAGATTACTTCCTAAGGATCGAAATGAAGGATCAGATTTCAGCAAGGGAATTCTTTAGAGCCCTGGCATGCATGGCTTCATGGCATCCTCATGTTTTCCCTTGCCAAACTGTATATGAGGAAGCTGTGCCAGAGTTCCCAAACAGGAGGGACAGAGATATACCCCTCATTCCTTGCTTCAAACTGGAGTTTGCATGGTGGGCACTGACTTGTGCCTCAACCCAGGCCTCCCCTTCATATTCAGTCCTCAGGGACAGACCCTTACAACAGATGCCTCAGAGGCAGCCTGGGCAGCTCACTTCCACAACCTACAAACCCAGGGGAATTTAGAAATCAACTTCGGAAACAGGCACATCAGTTGGAAAGAACTTATAGCGGTACAAAAAGGACTAATAGCTGTCAAAGAAAAATGGACTCAAGGCATCCTTCTAGTGAGGATGGACAGTACCATAGTTATGTGGTACATCAGCAGACAGGGAGGGACACATTCCTACCACCTGTACTATCTAGCAGTACAAATATGGGAAACAGCACAGTTTGGGACTGCATCTCATGGTATAGTACCTGCCAGGAGTGTTCAGAATGTTCTAGCAGACTGCCTCATATGGACCGTCACGAGTGGCACCTGCACCCTGGGATTTTCCAGACATAACCCAGTCGGGGGGGGGGGGGGGTCCCTCAAGTGGATCACTTTGCATACAAACCGAACATGCAATTGCAAAAATTTTGCATCAGGATCAAGCAGGAGGTGGCCTGGAAAACAAATGCCTTCTCCTTCCCATGGGTGCATCTATTAATTTACGCATCCCTCCCCCCCCCCCAATACCCCTAATTCCTCTGGTCCTGCTCAAGATAAGCAAGGAGGGACCAAGTGCAGCTGATAGCCCCAGACTGGCCAAGACAGCATTGGTACCCTCTCTTCCTCCTCCAGCTCTCCAACTAGGCACAGTGGATTCTGCTTCAGAGAGTGGAACCTCCTCACTCAAAATGAGGGAATGGTGGTTCATCCCAACCTGCCGATCCTCAGCTTGGCAGCATGGAGGATCTCTCAATGGCCTACACAGGCGCCACCTTAACTAAACGCGTGCTAGACATCCTCAGGGAGACCAAAATAACTAGCACTAGGAAATCTTACAAAGCCAAATGATTCACCCCAACCTGCTGATCCTTAGCTCGGCAGCACTGAGGATCTCACAATGGCCTTCACAGGCGCCACCCTAAGTAAATAGGTGCTAGACATCCTCAGGGAGTCCAAAAGAACTAGCAGTAGGAAATCTTACAAAGCCAAATGGAAAAAGGTTCTGTATATGGTGTAAAGACCACCACATAGAACCAGAGTCAGTTCACATTTCCAGCATCCTGGAATACCTAACTTCTCTTCTAAATCAGGGATTTTCGTACTCTTCAATTAAAATCCATGCTTCTACCATTTTTGCTTATCTGCCTTCACACACTA
Source organism: Protopterus annectens (assembly GCF_019279795.1). Classification (NCBI taxonomy): domain Eukaryota; kingdom Metazoa; phylum Chordata; order Ceratodontiformes; family Protopteridae; genus Protopterus; species Protopterus annectens. The sequence continues at coordinate 1,082,623,579 of NC_056744.1, read as the reverse complement.
CTGTCTTTTCCCACCCACTCTTTCTTGGGGGAAGTCATACACATTAAGCCTCCCAGAAGGAAGCCTCTGCCTCCATGGGACCTGAACTGAGTTTTAGAAAAATTAACTTTACAACCTCCCTTTGAACGAGTAGCATCTGTTGACCTCATGTTTCTGACTTGGAAAACAGATGTACTACTAGCTATCACCTTATCTAGGAGGGTTCTGAACTGCGGGTCCTTATGGCAGTTTCTTTTTCTTACTTTTCACAAGGATAGGGTTTCTCTTTGGGCCAACCCATTTTTCATGCCCAAGGTGATCTCTGACACTGCCATTAATCTGGCCATCCATCTACCAACCTTCTTTCCCAACCCTCAAAATAAAGGGGAGAGAGTTTGGCATTTCTTGGATGTTCACTGGCAGCTATGTTTTTTACCTGGATAAGACAAAAGCTTTGAGAAAAACTGACCAGCTTTTCATTACCTTTGCCGCTGGTGTGGAAGCAAACCAGCCTCTAAGCAAACTATTTCCAAATGCATTTCCCATTGTATCTCCTTTTGTTATAGCTTTCATGGCAAGGTGGACCTCCTGTTGGGATTAGATCTCACTCCACCAGGGCTACTGCTACTTTTGCTGCCTTCATCAAGGGGGTTCCCACCAAGGACATTTTAGAGGGATCCATCTGGTCCTTGGTGCATATCTTCAACAAACACTATCATTTACCATCCTTCTCCAAATCTAGAGCAGGGTTTGCCACTGCTGTCCTGCAGGGCATTCTCTCTTCACTCTAGCATGCTCTCACTCTCTTTTTCTGCTTTGGGAATCTTTCCAATAGTCAGGACTGCAACAGTATATTTTACTGTTAGGCCGCAGTGGTGTAGCGGCTAGCGTTGTCTCCTCACGGCAAGAGGTTCTCCCGTTCGATTCTCATTTGGAGTGTCTTCTGTGTGGAGTCTGCATGTCCTCCCCGTGGTCGAGTGACGTTAAAGACATGCAGGTAGGTGCGTACGTGAATGGGCGTGACTTCTTTGAAGGTTCGGCGTCGGGCTGGCAACTTGGCACCGTAAAATTCCACTGCCAATCTTGAGCGGACTGAAGTTCCGCTGTGGTGACCCCTAAACGGAAGTCAGGATTGCAACAGTGAAACACGAAGAACATCGTACAGTTGTGTACACTTTCCTTAAAGGTTGATGTTCGAATGTATTCACTGTTGCAGTATTCTTTCCCACCCTCTTAGCCTCCAAATAGGCTTCTTCTAACTGTGCAGGACCCTTCCTTGGCCTTTCCTTCTCTGCCAGGCTGTCCTTTGGGATAGTTCCAGTCTTCTCAGGACTTCTCTTATTGGGGAGGTAATAAAAGACTGGTGTTTTGGCACAGGCTGGCTACCTTTATACCTGATTGTACTGACATTGGTCTGAGCACCTGCCAGCCTGGGAGCCAGAAAGACTTTTTTTCTCTGGTTGTTGGGCCGACCAAGGGCTTTCAGGGCAGGAAATCCTCAATAGTCAGGACATACACTTGAACATCTATATTTATTGTAAGTATAGACAACTGTATTTTTCTCCATTATGCAAGGATACAATAATTGCCTTTTTCTAGCTTCTAGAATCATTGGCTTTTCAACCTGGATAGAATTAAAGAAATTTGATGTGCAGTAGCACTTGCAGAATAATTCACATGGTAGTTTGTCAGTTGAAGATGATCAGAGTTTCACATTACAGAGGAATCCGTACACTAAACAATGCTAAAGCACTATGAGGCAAAAACTACTCTTTCTCCTTTAAACCAGACTTTATTCTGGAAGAAAATTAAACATCTTACAGGGAAGCTTAACGTGAAATCTACTGATAACATGTACACCAGTAAATCTACTCCAACTTTACAACCTTTGCAGACAACTACAAGCAATTCCTTTTTTCCTCACTAAATTAAATTACCAACAAATTCTCTGCATCCATAAACAGTAACCACCTTGAAAAAAAAACCTCAATCCCAGTGCTATCCCTTAGCCTATTGTGCAGCCACCTTGCACTTCAGTGCATTAACTTCCAATAAAACAAAACTTTTTTTTTACTTAAAACTAAAAGTTGCAAAATTCTGTGTAATTCATTCTGCATTACTGAAATTAGCAGCTAAGAAAATGTATAAGTCTCACTATTATTTTTAGCATCTGTCTTACCACTGGACTAGTTCCCTCATTATTTAAGCGCTTTGTAACCACATCAGATGCATGTCCCATCACCAAAGCATTTGAAAAATTGCTGTATTAACAAGTACTTAAACACATATACAGCTAGGGGACTTCTGTGTGATCATGGATTAAGTAATGCCTTCACCACTCTTGCTGCCTTAATTTTAGGTGCAAATACGATCTATAACAATATTAATGATGGTCTTATTACAGAAAATGTATTTATTAATATATCTAGAGCATTCAAAACCGTTAATCACACCATCCTACTTAGAAACTTATCCAAATAACAGTGTGCTACTTTGTTCCAGAGCTACCCAAGGGACAGAACGTTTTTACTCCAATAATAAACTCTCAAGCCAAGCTGTTAACAAACACTGGAGTGTCCCGAGGATCTGTTCTAGGTCTCCTAATTATTCTCTCTATTTGTCAATGACCACTGCCTTAATCTCACCTTATACATTGATAATGTCCTGCTACTTGCATGCAACAGATAATTTAAATGTCTTCAACCATCAGTCTAATTTCTTAGAATTCTAAAGTGGAATAAGTCAAACTAGTACTCAAACCAAAGAAAACCAACCTTATGATTGTTGGTACCCAACAAAAGTTATTGTTACAACCACTGATGTAATATCATCTCTAGCCTTCTTGAACAGAAATACCCAGAATTTATGCTGGATCCATGCCTTACCTTTGCAGCACATACTGATCTTTACCACAAAGGTAACATCACAACTTCAGTTATGCTATTGTTTCTTGCACCTTCTCTCCTTCTGCTAGAACTGTCATAGAAAGAAATGTTCTCATACCAGAACTGGAGTATTGCTTATCCTGCTACGTTTCTTATCTTCTCATAATACTCCTTAACTTCAAACCATTGCAACATGCAGATTTGTAACCTTTTCCAATTCAGAAAACATCATTATGAGGTACTTAAGGCTATTTGCTGGCTTCCTGTTTTCTAAGTGCTACTCTCCTGATTAGTACACTGCTGTTACTGCCTGCCATTAAAAAAAATAATTGTCACTAAAGAAACGGACCTACTTCCTCAGAGGTAATACAGATCCAAAACAATGAGTACCAAGGTCACCCAGAACAACTGATCAGTAAAAACCTAAAAAAAAATGTAGCCAAGCTAGACCTTTCACTGTGTGATACCTTGAAACCTCTTGCTTTAGTGACAACATGGGTTTTATTGGCCTGAATTTTTCCATAACTGACTTAAAAAGAAAAAGTCATGGACATTCAGAATTGACATGAAGCTGAAACACTTGGGTGTCCTTATGGGGTCATTAGCATATATCCCATGTTGCCTCTAATGCAAGAGGTTTCAAGGTATCACACAGTGAAAAGTTTAGCTTGGCTAGATTTTTCTTTTACTTTTTTTCAAAAGTAATACAGAAGAAAACCTCCTCCTAGTCAGACCCCAGTGTAAAACTACCATTGGAGAAAGTGTTTTCCAGATTGGGCCCGGTCAAGTGAAGCAAACTTCCAGAATAAGTAAAAGAAACCAGAACAGCCTAGCAGCTTTCAAAACTAAATAAAAAAAAATCTGAAGAATTAAGCCATTTGTACCTTGTTCCAGAGATAATGGTAAAGCCTGTATTCACATTTAATGCTTAGGCTGTAAACTGAAAACTTATCCTTCAAAATTCTCCAATATGTGAATTCTATGCTTTCATTTTCAAAGTATTAATACTCTTGTGTATTGTGTGTACGTTATACTCTGCTGCATGTATCTTTTACTTTGCTTTGTTTCTGTTCTCTGAGCCCAGGTAATGACTGAAAAGGGTCAGTAGATAAGTTCACCAATCTGGTTAACAAGTAAACATATAAACAAGTGACTTGTTGAGCTTACTTGGAGGGTAAAAGCAAGACAGGCATGCATTTTAAGAAGTGTGACAGTCATTTGACTAGTTACTACTAGTCTTTTTATGACATGATCAAAAGTAAATGCCCCAAAACTGATTAATTTCCTCATTGTTACTCTGCTAGGCAATAGGAGGAGTAGAACTTTGCCCAGGATGTATGCAGCTTTTCTATATTTTGCCAGAATGTCTTTGAATTGTTTAAGTATATATGCTGTTTTGCAATATTTTTTTGTCTAGTGAGAATTGACTTTTTACTTGAATCTGATGTCTGTTTTTGTCCAGTTCAACCTTTGGGTTATTGGATCTGACCTCAGCACCTTTCAGAAGCTTTGAATCCAGGACTGTGACTCCCTCCCCTACATATAATCCTCTCTGTTCTCCAGAGTACCTTAGATCTTATTTGCTGCTTGATCCAGATAGACGTGGTCTTTTAGGGCCCTGACTCTTAGGCAGATAAGTGATTATCTGGTCTTTCTTTGGTTCCTGTTTAACAGTTTTAGCTAGCCATTTATTTCTGTTTATGCCTTTTTATTCTCATGATCCCTCTCCTTATAGGAAAACATAAAAAAAATGTTATTTTTCATCTTATCTATAGCTCCATTAAGTAATTAAGCATGGGGTTTCAACCCTCTTTTTATTGCCTTTGTGCTTAGACTTTTTGCTTTTTTCATTATATTGGACAGGGCCACTGGTTTCTAAATGTGTTTTGCCTGTGGCCACAAAATCCCGGCACAGGGCCCTCACATAATGTGTTTTATTGCTTGGGGGTAGCACACCTTTATATTTACTGTGAAGCCTGTGCTTCCTTTGCACCTGGATACAGATCATGGGGCTTGTGCTCCCTTTGGACCCAGAGCACTTCAAGGACATAGGGACATGTTAGTCCTAAAGGGCCTTCCTGCCCAAGCAAGGACGTCAACTCCATCATCTTCCAAGGTTCTGTCTCCAGCTAGAAGCCCAAGCTGGTGAAGGGAAATGAGAGGGAAAATCCAAAGAGGAGATGCAAAAGTCTTTAGAAAGAAAGCCAGAAAAACCTAGAAAGGGCTCACCGACTCCTTACAGACATTCTAGGTCTGGCTCAGAAAACACCTAAGCATTCAGATTAAACAACCACTCAGATCCAGTCTCTGCTTCCCCCCAATTTTTCACCGTAGCTGCCGAGTCCTATGTTTTACTCTTTCTTCTTGTAGAAGAGACATTCATCCCAGCCACCTTCAGTGGCTTAATCTTCGAGGTCCTTCCGCTCGACAAGGAGTCTTACAGAAATGGATGTTGACAGAATAATGCAGAGGTTCCACCAGGCAGAAATTCAGTTAGGGGTCCTGCAACACCTACCGCCTTGGAACTGCCAGTTATGGCCATATCTCTACCCCTACAGTGGTTTCTCTCCTATTCCAGTCTGACGTTTGGATCCAAAGACCATGGATCCAAGCCTTCCCAGAGTACAGACCTTGGAGCCAACAGTCCTCTTGACTTTGACTCTGGAGTGAAGAGACTAAATGAGGCTGCAGGTGTCTGAGACAAGACTTGTAGCAGAGGCTTGTGGAGGGAGGTTGATTCAGAAATTTTCAAATCCAACGCTTCCCCTCAAGTTCCTCTGCATTTGATAGCTCTGTGTCATTGTCGTCTTCTGAGCTGGGTTGGATCAGAGTAGAAGAGGTCCCTTCTATCTCTTTTTCAGCTTGGAGAAGCAGTTCTTTGGCTACAGTTGTGTCTTCGGCTTTTGAGGCATTTAAATGGGTTCTGTCCAGACTCTGAGAAAAGATGTCTCTGCCTTGCTCGTCTTCATCCCAACCTTCATTGGATCCTGTATTGGAATCCAGACATCATAGTCAACGGGGAATGATCAGCCTCCTTCAGCCTTGGGGGTTCTCATCATGCAAGTTCCCAGTCTGAAAAGTAAACATCCCAACTTCAGTTATGCTATTGTTTCTCTCACCTTTTCTCTCCCTCTGTTCTTTGGGAAATGGATATACGTTTCACCAACATTTGTACTTAGAGCACTGAATTATTACAATTTTTAAGAGGGACTTGAAGGATCTGGCTAAGTCCCCCTCAAGTAATATAATAAAGGACATCCAGAGTTCAGTGGAGTTTGTGTACCCTACAACTTGTCCATCATAGCCATACATCTGCTGTCAAATGGAGCTGATGGTATGGCCAGAGTGGCAGACACTGGTATTGCCATTTGCCAGCACACCTGGATGTGGTTGTGCAACTTTGTGGAGGGCTTCAAGTTGTCTTTCATTAAAGAACCCGTTTGATGGTTTAATTATTTTTGGACAAAAGGTGAATAAAATGCTTACCAGGAGGAAACAAGAAGGCAAGATCCTGTCTGTGGTCTGACTCAGTTTATCTACCCCTTAAAGGTCCTTTTCTAGGAACTAAAAAGGAGGGAGGGAAGAAACTGTGGTTTTAGAAATCCCAAGGATTTAACTAGGACATTGTGTGGACAGACCCACCTGGGGGGGGGGGGGTTAATTTTTAACAGATGTTGCTCCAGTTGAGAGAGAGAGAGAGAGGTCACAAAATCAAGAGTTTTGCAGTCCATTCGCAGATAAATACTTTCAGTGCTCCTGAAAGGTTTTCTTGACTGTTGTACTCTGGATGTAGTTGGGGTGCATATCCCTGCAATCTCAGACCTAGCAAACAACCACGCAAGATTCATGGGTGCATAGGATCATCTTCAGAGGCTGTGTTATTTCTTTTTGCTTCCATTTAACAGAAGAAAAGGATTTCAGACATGCCACCAGTCAAGTGGAATCTACAGCAGACAAAGTATACAACTGCAAGGCAAGAGTCATCCAGCAGATCCTCCAGACCAGTCAGGATCCCAAGTCTATTCCAGGTTCTTTTTAGTTTGAAAGAAAACAGGGGGCTAAGGTTGATCTTGGACTTAAACCATCTCTATCACTTCATGATACAGACAGTATTCCATATAGTCCCAGTTCAATCCACCCTACCTCTTCTGAGGAAGGATGACTAGATGTGCATAGCAGATCTCCAAGATGCCTATTGTCATATCAAGATGGCGAAGAAGTTCAGGACATTATTCTGTTTCCATCTAGGAGCCAGTCATTTTCAGTTTAGAGTACTGCCTTTTGGTCTCAATGCAGTCCCCCCCCCCCCCCCGGTGTTCACCTAGTGCATGCCAGTAATAGCAGCATATCTCAGGCCGCAGGATTCCAGGTGTTTCCATATTTATATGATTGACTCTTCTTCACCATGCCAACTAGGGATCTAGTGGCTCTGCACAGCACCCACAAACCAGGATAGTGACTGCATCAGGTGGCTTTTCGGGTTCTCTGCTACCCCTCTCCTCCCATCAGTTCGTGGTTGACCTCCCCTGTGGTTTCGTAAGTTTGACCATTCTCTCCATTACCACCAATAGCAACGGTCACCATGGATACCTCTCTCTTGGGGTGGAAGGTGCATTCCAAATGGAAGATTGTTCACAGTTCTTGGTCACCTACAAGGACCAGTCTTCACATCAATATCTTGGAGATGTAGGTAGTCCTACTAACATTGCAGGGCTTTCAGGGCTCCCCTGTCCAATGGCATGATTTCCATCCACACTGACTGAAAACATGAAGGTTGTCTGGTATATCAACAACCATTTGTATTCACTTTGGTAGGAAGCCATGAGAGTGTGGCAGTGGGAGGTGTTTTCCCAGTGTTTTCTCATTGCAATGCACATCCTGGGAACTTCCAGTGTTCTGGCATATAAACTGAGCAGATACTCTCTTCTGCCTCAGGAGTGGGCCCTCAGACACATGTTTTCAGTCATTGGGGCCAACCTTGCTGCAGTCTTTTTGCTTCATACCTGAACAAGTGAGCAGTTACTTGCCCTGATCCCTCCACAGGGTCAAACACAGAGGGATGCTCTAGCCCACAATTGGCCTCCAGGTCTCTTATGCCTTTCCTCCATTTCTCCTCATAACATAATTTCTTCAGAAAGCTGGAAGGTTCAAGGCAAGAGTTATCCTCCTTGCCCACTTCTGGCTCTGGCAAAATTTTCTCTTTCTGTGGCCTCATCTAGTATATCTGCACTGGGTGTTAGATCGTCACCAAGATCTAATGACTCACCCATCCGGTCAGCATCAGAGACCTAAAAACCATGAAATTAACCACTTGGTTCCTCCAGTTCCAACAGTGGCCAGAGATGCCAAGCCTTTTGCTCCAGTGGGCTATATTTTTACCCTTAAAAGCCAAATACTAGAAATATTTATCTCAGCAAATGGAACAGGTTTACCTGAGCTTCTTTCAGAAGGATAGATCCCTTTTCCACCTGTCTTTCATCCATTGTAGACTTCTTGATAGAGCTTTTCCAAAAAAAAAAAAAAAAAGGATCCAGCTTCTCAACCATCAAGGTTCAGTTAGTGGCCATTTCCAGTTTTCACGTGGAGCAAAATCTATCTTCTGTTGCTTTCCTAAAAGTTTCAAAAGCTTCTCTGAAGGGAACCTTTGTTTTTAGACCTCTTTTTAAAGGATCCAGTTCCCCCTTTGGGCATTACTGTCATATGTCAGGCTTTAACTCAAGCCCCTTTCAAACCTGCTCTTTTAATAGATTTAAAACTTCTTTCTTGGTTAATTCTCTTTCCTGTGCCTGTTACTCCTGCAAGAAGGATTTCAGAGCTGCACATCTTATCCTGTAAACCTCCATACCTGGTCTTTCATCAGAACAGGGTGTCGTTAAAGAATATTCTAACTTTTTTCCAAAGGTGGCATCTGAGACAAACCTCAGACGATCGTGTCTATATCACGTTATCGAAATTTTACTACATAGAATCAATAAAGGTCAAACTTTATTGATCGAAGTAAAATTTTGAATAACATAAAATAAATAAATCACTACAAAAAAAACGAACTAGCATAGGCAGGGGGGCAAGCCCCTCTGCACCCCCTACTTTAAATATACTAACTCCGAGACTGCACTACATTGAAGTAAACAGAAATCTCCCTCTTATGGAGATTTCTATTTACCTGCACGATGTTCTGGACTTTAGACATTGTCATGCCGACAATATCGTATTCGATATTGTCGGCTTACGACAGGGTGAACTAGACCCAGACTATCAGTCTGTTAGTATTCTTCCCAAAATTTTCACAGCAAGGAGAATATACTCTACATCTGCTAGATGTTCACTGACAACTCTGGTTTTACTTGGACTAAAGAATATCTGAAAATCTTTTTAATGCCCTGTCTAAAGCTAAAATTGGTCAAGCCATTTCAGAAGTCACACTATACAGGTGGCTGGCTGGCTGGCAGTATAATTGTGTACGAAAGTTTGGGACTACCTTTACATACCAAATCAAGGGCTCATTCAACTAGGGCAATAGCTACTTCAGCTGCCTTTATGGGTAAAGTTCCTATTGAGATTTTTGCTGCAGCTACTTTGTCTACTGTGTCATACCTTTGTGTCTCACTACAAGCTGGACGTCCAATCCAGTTCTTTTACGTCCTTTGGCTCCACTATTCTCAGGAATATCATTCCTTGATATCACCCAGGTAGCTTGGTAGAATCGGATGAAAGCAGACAACATTGGGTATGAAAGTTATGCACTTAGCGTAATGCTAGGTCTGTGTTGTCTTGTTTTTCATCTGGATCAACATCCCTCCCTCCATCCTCCAGCCAAAATTATCCTTTTTTTCAGTCCTCTCAAATGGTTGGACCTGACAGGAAGTCTTGACTTTGGACAATCCAGTGATTGCTGTTCTTCATATTACTACCAGTCTTGTTGGTGTCCCTCGCTAGACAGGCATGTGTAGATGTTCTTCGTCTCACATTGCTGCAGTCATAACCTGTGGGTAGTCCGCTGTCCTCGGTCGGCCCGAATATCAAAGAGTTAGGCTGGCGTCGGTCATGGTCGCCCGGTGCTGACGTCAGTACGTAGTAGTACTTAAGCGCATGACCGACCCCATATCCTCAGTCTTTCTTGCCGCGTGGTCCGAAGCAGAAGCAGCGTTTGCAAGTGCCGTTCGGCGTTCTGAAATTTTCAATTATCGAGTTTCAGACCGAAGACCAAGTTGGGCTAAGTACCCGTTGGGAAAATTTTGTCTTTTCTTGCCTCAGTTAATCCGGATGTCAGAAAAAGTTAATAATTGTATTTCTTGTGGAAACAGATACCTCATAGGGACTATCATTCTCTCTCTATTCCTTGCTTGGGGCTGAACACGTGGTGGTGTCGCTGCGCTAGATTTAATAAGCGCACCATTAAACGAAGATTAGACTGTGCCAGGCTTGTTTTCGTAAGCGTGTAACTACAACATGCCCGGATCCTCCGGCGCCGCTACCGCTAAAAACGTAAAGATAAATCTTTAAGGTCTAAACCGGATGAGTCGTCCGTTGGACGCCGGTTCTATGGAACCTCGGTTGAATCTGTGGATCCGCCGAGGTCTCGGCTGAATCCCAGGGGGAACCTTTACTTTTGCAGGAGTTGGCCTCTCAGGAGTTAGGCCAGGCCGAGGGTGCTTCTCAGGTATCTGTAGTTTCATCCTTACAAAAGGTTATTAGGCCTTCTACCTCAGTGGCTAAAGGCCATGCTAAGGCTAAACCTGGTCTTACTGGTACTGGCCATAGCCCTAGTTCTTCAGCTTCTGTTCCTAAAAAACATATGTTGAAAATGGCAGAGGATTTGATTACTTTGATCAGGGGATCTATGCCCCCCCCCAGAGAAGAGGCCTAGGGTGGAGACAGATTTAGAGGGAATGGAGCATTCCTCAGACTACTGAGTCCTCAGCTGAGGATATTCAGGATTACCCTCCCTATTCAGATTCGGATGCAGAGGATTCCTGTCCTTCTGCTTCTCCTCCAGAAGATTTTTCCTTTTCTGAAACTTTACATTCCATGAGGGAACATTTCAAGTGGGAAGGTCAGGATTTTTCAGATTCTCGAAAAAGGCTTAGGGAATTTTTGTTTTTACCACAACATAGGCCTTTGGCTATTCCCCCTGTCTTAGATGTTGTTCAGGATGTTTTTTCTGAAGCTTCACTTAATCCTGATTCTTTACCCCCTGCCCCTGTCAAGCCAGACAGATATTACAGAGTTCCAGAAGCACATAAATATTTGTATAAGAGTCCTAGAGCTGACCCGGAAATAAGAAGTTATGTACCTACCATAACGTTCCATGTTAGTTGTCTTCTCTCGTCTTCTTTCTTGCTTGATGGGTTCGGAGCCGATCCCTCGGCTCCGACTCGGCACTTGCTAAGCTCGAGAGTCACTTTTACCAGCTCGAGGCAGCCCCATATCCCATGATGCAAGGCGGTAAGTACCCAGATCTCGTTTGCTGACAGAGGGCAATAGCACCAAGCATAAAATACTTCCCAAAGGAAGAAAGAAACTTACAGATGGAAAAAAGGACCAGGTCTGAATGGTCTTTAGCATAACAGTTTCTTATACAAGGTCTGTCCAGGCCAGGGGGAAGGAGGGAGGGTCGCAAGAAAGAAGGCGAGAGAAGACAACTAACATGGAACGTTATGGTAGGTACATAACTTCTTAATGTTAAGTTGTCAATCTCGCCTTCATTCTTGCTTGATGGGACCGTCCTAGCACCTCTATCCTGGGTGGCTCAATGGAACAAACTCTTGAGGACTGTAGAGCCAAAACTGGCTCTGTCCCTGGAGGCCAAGTCCAATTTGTAATGGGAAACAAAAGTGTGAGGAGTAGCCCAAGTGGCCGCTGCACAAATAGTGTCCAAAGGAAGTCTAGCTTGAAAAGCTGTAGAAGTAGCTAAGCTCCTAGTTGAATGTGCTTTAGGTTTTGAGCACAGCTGTTTTCCCCTGAGCGTATAAATTTCAGAGATGACCGAAGAAAGCCATCTGGACAAGGTCACTTTAGAAACAGGAAGGCCTTTTTTATTATCCGCATAGGAGACAAAAAGTTGATCAGATTTTCTAAATTTTTTTGTTCTGTCCAAATAATATCTAAGTTGACGGTGGACATCAAGATAATGTAGCTTTTGTTCAGCTCTGTCTGAATAGTTAGGAAAAAATACAGGGAGATCAATGGATTGATTCAGATTGTTCTTTGAAGCGACCTTAGGTAAAAAGGTTGGATTAGTTCTCAAAGATACTCTGTCTTTGTGAAAAACTAAATAGGGGGGTCGAACCGAAAGAGCATGAAGTTCAGACACCCTCCTGGCAGATGTAATAGCCACTAGGAATAAAGTTTTCCAAGAAAGATATTTCAAGGAACAAGAAACAGCTGGCTCGAAGGGGAAGAATCAAGGATGTCAGCACTAAATTTAGATCCCACTGAGGAGGAGGATTCCTGATTGGAGGTTTTAGTAGGAAAATTCCTTTCAAGAAGGCCCTGCAGAGCCTATGGGACATAATATTATGATCTGCTATCCCGACATGAAAATTGGAAATAGCAGCCAATTGAACTCTGACTGTGGAAGAAGAGGAGCCTGCATGAAAAATCTCTGCTAAGAAGTCCAGAACTGCCTGAACAGGGGCAGTAAAAGGATCAATATTTTGGGCCTTAGCCCAATAAGAGAAACGTTTCTATTTGCTTGTGTAAATCCTCCTGGTAGAGGATTTTAGCGAAGCTACTATGATGTCTCTAACTGGGTTAGAGATCAAAGGAAGCCTGGCTAAGGAAGGAAGTGGAGCAACCATGCTGTGAGGTTGAGAGAAGGGATTGACCGGTGCAGCTGACCCGATTGGTGAATCAGAAGATCTGGCAATGGGTCCAGATGCCACGGCTGCACCAAAAGGTGATGATGGAGGAACGGGAACCAAACTTGTCGAGGCCAGTAAGGGGCAATGAGAATCAATTTGGCTCTCAAAACGGTAGCTTTCTGGATCACCTGAGGGATCAGAGGAAATGGGGGGAAGGCATAAAGAAGTCCCTGGGGCCAATCCTGGGTCAGAGCGTCTCTGGGGGGATGGCCTGATAGAGGGAAGAGGCTGAAGAAGTCTGGACATTTGCTGTTTTGGGGAGTAGCAAAAAGATCGCAACATGGACGACCCCATTCCAGAAAAATCTCTTCCGCTATATATTGCTTGAGAGACCACTCGTGAGGCATGAGGATAGCTCTGCTCAATCTGTCCGCTATAATGTTGGTTTTCCCAGGGATATGCGTTGCTACCAGAAACCGATGAGAGGAGATCGCCCATTGCCAAAGTCTGAGCGCTTCTCGACACAAGGGGTAGGACTTGGTTCCGCCCTGTTTGTTGATATACCAAACTACAGACATGTTGTCTGTGTGGACTGCAATTGTCCCTACGGGAAGAAAGTCGTTGAGGGCTTGCAACGTTAAAAGCACTGCTCTCATCTCCAGGACATTTATGTGCAGATGGTACTCGAACGGCTGCCACGTCCCATGAACCATCCTGCCCTGATAATGACCCCCCCACCCGATCAGGGAGGCATCCGTGGTGACAGTGGCTATCGGGGATGGGGGTACAAAGTACCTGCCTTGGTGAATCTGAGACGATGTGATCCACCAAGCAAGATGCTCTTTGCATGTCTGTGTCACCAGAATCTGGTGACGCATTGGAAGTTGCTGGTATGACCACTGTGTGAACAGCATCCACTGAAGAAGGCGCATGTAGAATCGAGCCAAGGGAAGAAGAGTAATGGCCGCAGCCATGAGACCTAATACCTTTAGAACCATTCTGGCCTGTATTTTCTTGCTGGCCAGAATGATCCTGACATGAGTCTGAATGTCTGAAACTCTTTGTTCTGTAAGGGTAGCTGACATCCGAACAGTGTTTAAGTTTGCGCCTATAAAGGTAATAGACTGGCAGGGCGATAAGGATGACTTTTGAAGTTGATTGAGATGCCCAAATGAGAACAAAGGTCTATTGTGTAATCCCTGGCTTGTATAAGCTGATGCCTGGTGGAGGCTGACAGGAGCCAGTCGTCGAGATACGGAAACACCTAGAATCCTTGACGTCTCAGGTGAGCCGTGACCACTGCCATGCATTTGGTGAACACTCTGGGGGCTGTAGTGAGACCAAAGGGCAGGGCTCTGAACTGGAAATGACTGGACCCCAGCCGAAAGCGGAGAAATCTCCTGGAGCGTCTGTGAATTTTGATGTGATAGTACGCATCCTGAAGATCTATTGAGCACATCCAGTTGTCCTTCTGTAAGAAGGGCAGAATTGACTGAAGAGTGACCATTCGGAATCTTGTCTTCCTGACAGACTTGTTGAGTCTGCTGAGATCCAATATTGGTCTCCAGTCTCCCGTCTTTTTGGGGACCAAAAAGAACCTTGAGTAGATTCCGGGCTCTGAATGGTCTATTGTAACTGGCTGAATGGCTCTTTTTTGCAGTAGTTTTGAGATTTCTGACTCTGCAACGTCCCTTAGACCGGGTGATACATCTGGAAGGGAACTTGAGGGGAAGGGACTTTCCTCGAAAGGAATTATGTAACCCTTGGATATGATTGACTGTACCCATCTGTCTTGAGTGAGGGAATGCCAGGCTTCTGGGTACAGTGATAATCTTCCCCCGACTGCCTCCAAGGAGGGACAGCCGGGCAACACCTCAGGGATGCTGAAAGGGCTTGTCAGAGAGGCTCCCTGCTTCCTCGGACCCCCCCCTGCCTCTAGAGCGGCGTCTGTTGTTGTTACCCCCTCTGCCTCTAGGGGTAAACTGACCACGTGAATCCGGCGTGACTCCTTGGGATTTACGGAACCACATCTTCCCGCCCTTCTGTCCTTTGGGATAAGGTCTAGAAGTGGTGGAAAAACGGACTCCAACAGCAGAAAGAGTCTTGCCGTCCTGCTCGCACCTGGTCAAGGTTTCCTTTACCTGAGGGCCAAACAAAGCTGACCCATCAAAGGGAGAATTTGTAAAGGACGCCTTAAAGGGATCCGCAAAATCACATAGCCGCATCCAGGCTTGGCGTCTAAGAGCCACACCTGTACCTGCGGCTCTACTCGCTCCATCCGCAGCATAAGATATTAGCCGCATGGAGGAGTTTGCAATGGAATTGAGGGTTCCTAGCTGCGAAGCAATTTTTTCTTGAGCCCCTGCAGCTGTAGGATCCTGAACTACTTCTCCCAGCTCCTTCAAGATATCCCTCTGGAGTCTGGTGAAGTGACATAGGTAATTCAGCGAGCATAGCAAAGGTCGCTGAGGAAAACATCCGCCACTGCATACCTATCCATGGTCCTAGAGTCCTTATTAGGAGGATGGACGGGCACGGAAGGATCTGCAAGTTCCTTTTGGTGGCCGCAGCCACCACCATGGCATCAGCGGGACACCCTTAGTAAGGAATTGTTTGTCACACGGGCAGTGATAAATTTTGAAGGCCTCCTAGGGACTGGCTCTACAGAGTCAGGAGCTGCCCACGCCTTCGTGCAATAACCTGCATAAGGGGTCGAAGGCGGAGACACCCAGGAGGTGGAGGGCCGAGATCCAAACGCCTCTAGGTATACTGACTCATCCTCAGAGGGATTGTTGGTGGGCCAGTTTCCCCTCTGTTTCAGAAGTTCTAGGATGTCTGAGAAGGAGACATCCTCAGAGGGGATCTAGGGATCCCTCTGACTCATCAAAGTCAGTATCAGTGACAGACTCGGGAGTCTACATGCTTCCTCTTACAAGTCCTCTTCCTAGGAGGATCTCCGAAACATCAGGAGAATCCTCGGAAGAGGGGAAATTCCCAATGGGGAAACCTGAGGCGGAGGATCTCTGGGTCCTGTAGCAAGAGAAGTGGCTGAGATGTCAACAGGTACTATAGAGGGAGGAGCTACGGGAACAGACTGCTGACTGATACCAGTGGCCAGAACACTCTTCATCACCTCGAAAGCTCCCCTCCCAGGCAGGTCCGAGAGAACCCGCTCAAGAGCTAGGAACTCCAGGGGCCACCGAAGGGAAGTCTCCGAGGCAGATGTCGGAGCCGAGCTCACCAAGGCCGAGGCTCCAAGGGAAGAGCGGGTTCGGACAAGGGTCCGATGCCACTCACCCCTCGGAGGAGACCATGGAAGCCCGACCACGAATCCCTCTAAGGAAGGTCTCAAGAGGAGATAAGAGTAGAGGCTGAAGGAACAGAAGGGGTATCCGTCCTCCAGCCGTAGCAGTAACCATTCGAAGACTCCAACTCCAAGCTCTGGGGTAGAGTTGAAGGAGGAACTGTAACGGGTGTGGACCAACAGTCGTCTGTTGAGACGGACTGTGTAACATTTGGGCCAGTACCTGTGACTTAAGTAATCTACTGACCACTCTCTAGGTCATGATCTGACAACCTGGATGACCTTGAAGATCGGCTCCGATGGCTCCGTTCCGATAGAAGAGGTGAAGCCGGAGCCGAAAGTATCGGCTCCAAGGAAGGAGACCTCGACCTCTTCCTGGAATGAGCCATCGGAGCCGATACTATAGATCCTGTCGGAGCCGACCTCTCGGAGCCGACAGGAAGCCTCGATGTATCGGCTCCAGCCGGAGCCGATACAGCCACCAAAGTAACGGTGTCGGAGCCGATCGGAGCCGACACCGATGCCTGTGCCACATGGGTGTCGGAACTGATCGGAGCCGACATCGGAGTGGTCAATACAGGTTCGGCACCGATAGCCATCGGTGCCGAAGGCTTTGTTAAGCCAGAATCGGCTCCAGCCGGAGCCGATCTCGACTCAGTACGAGTCGGAGCCGAGGCCGCAGGCTTAGGTACAGAAGCCTGGGCCTTGGAATGTTTAACTGATTTGGATGGAGCCGACTTAGCCGGAGAGCCCTCCGGCTTAAGAAGGCCCCTAAGGATCAGTTTATTACGTCTTTCCTGCAGGACTCTCTGGCTGAAGGAATGACAAATAGCACAGGAGTCCTGCAGGTGAAGAGGGCCCAGACAATACAGGCAAGAAGTGTGACCGTCTGTCAGAGACATCTTCTGACAGCACGAGTCACACTTCTTAAAACCTAAGACCCTCTCCTTTGACATGGTGCTTAAACACACACACACACACACCAGTCAAAAAACTAACTTAAATAAAATACCAAAAGGTATTCTATAAAACCAACACACACACCCTAACAGGGGGGGGATGGGATAGGTAAAAGTTTGACTAAAAAAAAATTAAGGAGACAGGGATTTTCTGTCAGAAAAAGTACAAAATAAGGTTAAAACTATCAATAAAGGTTTTTTTACTAAAAAGGGGCTTAAATCTCACAAAAGTGAATGACTTACCAGGAGCTGGTAAAAAGAAGACCTCCTAAGCGAAGCGGCAAACGAGATCTGGGTACTTACCGCCTTGCATCATGGGATACGGGGCTGCCTCGAGCTGGTAAAAGTGACTCTCGAGCTTAGCAAGTGCCGAGTCAGAGCCGAGGGATCGGCTCCGAACCCATCAAGCAAGAATGAAGGCGAGATTGACAACTTAACATCTATTATTCAAGGGCCGAAGGGTGTCAGGGCTTCTGTGGTTAAGAATCCAGTTCCTTTGGATAAAGATTCTAGAGCGTTGGATAGGTGGGGGAAAAAAGTGTACACCTCTTCTACGTTAGCTATGAGGGCTTTAAATTGCCAGTTTCATATGCTGAAGTATCAGAACTTTTTGTTAGGCCAATTGAAATCTAAGGTGGATGCTTTATCTGAGGGTGTAGAGTGTAAGGAATTGCAGAAGTTGGTTCATGCTTCAGATCAAGTTGGAAAACATTCTTTGCAGTGTGGTTTCGATGCTCTTCAGGCTTCATCCAGGGTGGCTGCTACTGGTTCAGTTATTCATAGACATGCCTGGCTTAAGGATCAAAATTTGTCAGAGCATGTTAAAGCTCGGATTTTGGATGCTCCTCTTCAATCTGAAGTTCTTTTTAGTTCTCCTGTGGAGTCAGTTTTGAAAAAGATGGAAGATAAAGCTAAATCTATGCAGACGGTTAAGGATTTTTTGCAGGTGCAGCCCCCTAAGTTTAGCAGGAATTGGCCTGCTAGAGGATGGTCCTACCCTTCTTCGGATTTTCAGTCTAAGGGCAGGTCTAGACGTGGTAGAGGCAGGGCTCACGCTCAGGGTTCTTTCAGACCTAGGACTTGGAGTTCTCCTGCACAGTCTTCTGGTGAGGGCAGGGGTCAGCCTTTTCTTAAACAGACCCAATGACCTGTATTTTCAGCTGCCAGATCCTTCTTTTCTGGCAGCTCCTCTAGGAGGAAAGTTGGCACTTTTCAAACAAAACTGGCATTTGGTCACCCAGGACAAATGGGTGTTAGAAATAATAAATCAAGGTTACAAGTTTTACTTTCACACTTTTCCTCCTTGCAAAGGCATGCCGGATGTACCTCCTCAGCAAAGGCTGGAGGCTCAGGAGCAAATTTCTTTACTTTTACAGATGGGAGCTATCCAGGTGGTACCTCCGTCAGAAGTAGGCCTAGGGTTTTATTCCCGTCTATTCCTAGTGCCAAAGAAAGGAAACACTTGGAGGCCAATTCTGGATTTGTCCATTCTCAATACCTACCTAGACATTCCAAAATTCAAGATGTTAACATTACAACAACTTCTGCCTATGCTAGGCAAAGATCACTGGATGGTAACCCTGGATCTCAAAGAGGCCTATCTTCATATTCCTATCAGGCCCAGCTGCAGGAGATTCCTGCGATTTCGGGCTGGTACTTCTCATTATCAGTTCTCTGCATTGCCCTTTGGTTTATCTACTGCGCCCAGGGTGTTCACAAAAGTTCTGGCTCCTGTAATAGCTTTCTTCAGACAGAGGGGAATACAAATTTATCCTTATCTGGACGATTGCCTGATTCTTGCTCAAGACACAGACAAGTTACTTCAACATCTGCAGTATGTAATGGCAGTTTTAAGGTGCCTAGGGTATTCTGTGAACGAAATAAAGTCCAGTCTAGTACCCTCTCGGGACATGTGCTTTCTGGGTGTGAGACTGAATACAGCTTCTCAGATGGCTTTTCTGACCCCGGACAAACAAAGAACTCTTCACCTGTACTTCCAGCAGTTATCAGTACTGTCCAGGCTGACTGCAAGGACAGTTCTTCAAGCCTTGGGGTTCATTGCATCTTGCATTCTAGTACTTCCCAATGCCAAACTGCATATGAGGAAGCTACAATGGTATCTCAAAACTGTATGGACTCAACACTGCCACGATTTGGACACTGTCATTCGGATAATACCGTGCATCCGGAAGGAATTCTTGTGGTGGGCGCAGGAATGTCACCTAAACAAGGGACTCTCTGTGACCCGACCAGAAGCGAGTCAGATCATAACGACGGATGCCTCGGACTTGGCTTGGGGAGTACACTTCAATGGGAAATGGATTCAAGACACGTGGCCTCCCAGACTACAACATTTGCATATCAACATGAAGGAGATGTTAGCAGTCCAATTTGCCCTGATGGCCTTCAAGGACCTACTTCAACCAGGACAGGTGTTGATTCGAACAGACAACACAACAGTCATGTAGTACATCAACAAGCAGGGGAGAACCCATTCTTACCCTCTTTGCAGACAAGCAATGATATTGTGGGAGACTGCTCTGAGTTTGCACATCACTCTTCAAGCACGGTTTCTGCCAGGAGCACAGAACTCCCTAGCAGATGTATTGAGCAGACAAATTGTGGACCCCCACGAGTGGAAATTGGATCCTCAGGTATTCCAACAGTTGACAGTGGCTTGGGGAACTCCAGACATAGATCTGTTCGCTTCTCCACTAAATTTCCAACTACCAAAATTTTGCACAAAGATGTTTCACCCAAAAGCTTGGAAAGTGGATGCTCTATCTTTCAGTTGGAACAACCTTCACGTCTATGCTTTCCCTCCTCTGCCTCTCCTTCCCAAGGTACTTTTGAAAGTCAGGCGGGACAAGCCTTGCATGATTCTAATAGCACCAGATTGGCCACGTCAGCACTGGTACCCTCTGCTGAGGAGTTTAATTCAGGAGCCTCCTTGGCCTTTGCCACAGATTCCTCACTTGTTGTCCCAGTCAAGCAATCATTTGCTCAATGTCAGGGTGCAGTCCCTGCATCTAACAGCCTGGCGTATTCTGTTTTAGAGCCTGTGGGGTCTCAGCTTCCTCAACAGGTTTTAGATGTCATTTTGGAAGCCAGGCCCAGTACTAGAAAAGTTTATGCTGATAAATGGAGGAGATTTTTTCTTTGGAGCACAGCAAAGGGCTTTGATGTCTCAGTACCTAATTTGAGTTTTACGCTACAGTACCTTACTGAATTGCTGGACAAGGGTTTGTCATTTTCCTCTGTGAAGGTTCATGCTGCAGCCATTTCTGCTCACTATGATTATGACCCTCCTTTATTTTCTCATCCTTTGTTTAAGCAATTTCTTAGAGGGGCAAAAAATATAAGACCCCCACGTAGAGCTCCTACTTCCTGGGATCTCAATTTTGTGTTGGAGAAGCTTACTTTACCTCCTTTCGAACCTGCAGCTACGTCTGAGCTGAAGGTTTTGTCTTGGAAAACTGCTTTTTTGTTGGCCATTACCTCTGCTAGGAGGGTCTCTGAATTGCAGGCACTCATGGCAGTTGAACCTTTCCTGGTATTCCATAAGGATAAGGGTGTCTTTGCGTACTAACCCTACTTTTATGCCTAAAGTGATTTCTAATGTGGCCTTGAACCAGTCTATTCATTTGCCTACTTTTTATGCTGATCCCCAAAATAAGGGGGAAAAAATTTTGCATTCTTTGGACATTCACAGGCAGCTACGTTATTATTTGAGCAGAACTAAAGAGTTCAGGCAGACTCAACAGTTATTTATTTCTTTTGCTCTGGCTTCTCAAGGGAAAGCTGTTTCAAAGCAAACTATTTCTAAGTGGATTGGTCATTGTATTGCTTTTTGTTATTCTCATCATGGGAAGAATGTTCCTGCTGGGATCAGACCTCATTCCACTAGGGCTACTGCCACATCTACTGCCTTTTGAGGGGGTAGCTACTAAGGATATTTTGGAGGCAGCTACTTGGAGTTCAGTACACACTTTTACTAAGCATTACCATCTCCCTCTTTATTCCAAGTCTAGGGCTGGGTTTGCCACTGCAGTTTTACAGGGCATGTTAGCAGCTCCTAATGCTTTTTAGTTTGCCAGCCTCCCTTTTCCTTTGCTTTGGGATTCTACCCACAGGTTATGACTGCAGCAATGTGAGACGAAGAACATAGTACAGTTTTGTACTACCATAAATGTAGATGTTCGAGGATCCACATTGCTGCAGTCCTATTTCCCCCCCCTATAGTTTGGGGTTGCTGTTTTTCCCTTTGGGATAATTGTTATTTTCTCACTTGGGGTTGTTGGGTATTTACTATTTTGGCTCTGGCCTTTCCTTTTTAAGGCCTTCTGACATCTGGGGCAAGAAAGACTGAGAATATGGCGTCGGTCATGCGCTTAAGTACTACTACGTACTGACGTCAGCACCGGGCGACCATGACCGACGCCAGCCTAACTCTTTGGTATTCGGGCCGACCGAGGACAGCGGACTACCCACAGGTTATGACTGCAGCAATGTGGATCCTCTAACATCTACATTCATGGTAGGTACAAAAATGTACTTTTAATTATCAGATGAAGTTATGTTTTAAGTAGGCAAACTTGATCTGATGTATTTTGGGGAACCAAGGGAATTATGAGATGGGGAGGAGTCTGAACCAAGGAACCAAAGCTTCTGAAACACACCAAGATTGGATCCAATAAGCCAAAGTTTGAACTGGATGAATAATGAGACAACGTGGAACTAGCATTATGGAAATTATATAACTTTTGATCTGATGTTGTCAACCTTCATTCATTCTTGATGAGTGGACTCTGTTCCGACTCCTCAGAACTGACTCTGCTGTTATACGGCTTGCACCAGCCAAAAAAACTCTCAAGCTAAGAATCTGCCTATGCCCCTCTCTCCATTATCTCAGATCTCGTTTTCCGCTCTGATAACTAGACGTGTCAGCTGATACTCTCCAGCTAAGTGCTTTAATTATATTTATACATTCCTTCTTTAAACTTGCGCTCTCTATTTTTTAAACTAGTTTATCTTTCTGTTATTTGTGTGTCTATAAATCAGTTCTCTACTCTATAACTATTAGGTAATCTCTTTAAACACCATTGCTGCTATTTTCCCCTCTCCTTTTACCGTTTCTTTGGTATTTCTTCCTACCATTGTTGGTAGGTTTCTTATCCTGTAAGAGTGTGTGTGTGTGTTTTTTTTTCTTTCTTTGAAATAGCGAAAAAGCAGAAAGAACGCATCAGCCTTTAAGCAGTGTTGAGATTGTGGAAGAAAGAGGCCCAATTCAGATGGGCATTTTTTGTGTGCATATTGCTTGGGTTTTAGTTCTAGAAGTTTGGCAGAGCACTGGAATAAGCTGATTTTGAAAGGATTGTTAAAAAATCCACCTTTGATGAAGCCTTGTCTAAACCAGAGTCCTCTTCCACCGAATCTGACCAAAAAAAGAGAAGTCATTCAGTGCTGAGCTCAACATCAGCACTGGACTCCAAAAGACATAAGTCTCCGGTTCTATCAATCTCCTCAGAACCGAAGAGTAAGGTTCCTGAACTAATTATGAAACCGCCTTCGGCACCAACAGTTATGACCCCCTCTGCACTAACAGTTTCATCACTGATTGACAACCTTGGCAACAGCAGTTTCGTCACTGTCACTGACTCTGACTATCTCGGCACCGGCGGTTTCGTCACTGACTACCTCTGCACTGGCAGTTTTGTCACTGACTTTGACAACCTTGACACTGGTGGTTTCGGGACCGACTTTGACAACCTCAGCACCGGTAGTTTTGGCACTGACTTTGACAACCTTGGCACTGACTGTTTCGCTGACACTGACCAAGTCTTGGCACTGACAATTTCATTGGCACCAGCGTCTTTGACTTCCCACTCTGTTTTGACTTCTCTGTCTGCTCAGAAGCATACGGTGCCGAAACCGGAAGCATTTGTACCTGCCAGAACAAGATACTTCCCTTCTATAGACCACTTTTTGGGTCAACTTCCCAGTCCATTCATAGATAGGCCAGAATCTCCCTCAGGGATGTCGGTCCAATCAACCAGAAGTCTTTCTGAGGTAGATGTGATAAGATTAGTAGATCAGCTTTTGGAGGCCAGGCATTTTCCTGCACCCACTCAGACCTCCCTCCCTTCTGGAGTCGAGGTCTTTTCTCCCAGGACTCCCGATGATTTTCCTGTTCTCACCTCCCTTCTAGGTTTGGAGCCCAGCATTTTGATTACCCAGTTCCAGCTGTTGTGGTGCCAACAGAAGCTCCTGCTTTAGTAACTGGATCGGCTCTGATGTCTTCAGTTCCCTTGGAACCAATGGACTTTGACGGTAGTTCGGCTGTTGGTTCGGGGCGGGGCTGTGGTACGGTACCAATTGTGTGCTTGGAGACTACCTTGGCTTTCAGAACCCTGACAGTTTCGGACTCGTCCCTGGCTCCTGTTTTGGAGGGCAGTCCTCCGTAACAGGGTGCGACTCCGGTTCTGAGGTTGTCTTTCCTGGTTACGGGCTCCCATCCCTCTTTGGATGGGCCTGCTCTCCAGGTCATGGAGAGACAGCTTTAGCCTCAGCAGCCTCTCAGCTGGCCCCATCTACATCGGATTGTCACATATTTGTACCCTCTTGTTTGCAGCTGCCACCATCTCTCATGTCGGGGCAGCGAAATGGCAAGATATCCCTGTTCAGGGTCCCTCTTCTTCTGAGTCTTCCTCAAAGTTTGCCACTGAGGAACCACCGCGTAAGACGACTTGCAAGAGGAAGTATCTGGATTCTCCTGAAAAATCTGTCACGGAAGACACAGACTACAATGAAAGGGAGAGGGTCCCCCCCCGGTCAATCCCTGAAGATGTTTAATTTGGAGATGATGCCCAATACTGGCCCAATAATCAAAGACTCTGCTTCCAACAATCAGAGTCATGGATAAAAGGCAAAATGCCAAGGTACCAGAATAAAGATAAGTAAAATTTTACCTATGGCTCTGATTTTTGGAAGCTGAGTTCTTCATTGTGTGTTTTTTGCCAATAATCAATGAGCCTTACTCCTCACTACTGGCAACAGTGGGGGATGTACACACTGGGTGGATGACAAGTACACACACAAAGTACAATTTCCCTTAAGAGCACACAGAGACCACAGTCGTTTTTGGGGCTGGTTTCTCCCACTGTCTCCAGATCCCCAGTAAGACTCCCCACTGGCATATCTATAGGGTTGAGATCTCAGCTGAGTGGCCAAGCCAAAACCTTCCAGCACCCTCTCTGTCAAAGCAGTGCTTTGTGTCCCTGCCCAAGTAGCTCACACACACACTGCGGTTTGATTTATATATAAACAGACACACACTCCTGGGAAAGGCTGCACAGGTTTACTAGCTATGCCCCCTTTTCCCAAGACTATAAGGTAGTTTCCACTGCCACCAACCACTCTTATCAGATACTTTAAGGCCCTTAACAAAGGGTGTCTAATCCTACTGTGTAATGTTACTGTTAATCCAAATGGTAGTCTGACCAAGAACAAGGCTATTTAGGAGTGGCTTGTACAGTATCACCAGATAGATATGCAAGTACTCTTAAGAGCTTAAATATCTCACAAATATCAGCCACAAAGATAGGTTTAAATATATAATAATAAATAAAAGAACAAGTCAATACTCAGTAAATCAACACAGTAACTTCACAGTTCAAAATCACAGGAAATATTTAAAACAACATTGCAGGACAGTCTCAAATCAATACAGAACGCATCTAAACTAATCTTTACTATATTCCTATCTGAATCTAAAAAGAGTTACTATGCCCTAGAAACTTACAGCAAGGCAAGTGTAGAAGGTGGTGAAGAATGGATGTTCTTGCTACATCCAAGACAAAATACAAAATGCCCAGTCTCTCTCTGAGAGAGTTCTTAAATTAATATCAAATATTACTGCTGGGTTAGCTTGGATGGCATCACTTTTTGTAACCTGACTTCAGTTCCCAGGCTAAACCTCCTTTTGTCAGAAACTAACCCAATTTAATATCTCTCTGTGAAAAATTCTTCTCGGATGTTTGCTCAGAGCTGTGCAGCTGCTAGGAAGTCATAAAGTAATAAAGCACTTCTGCATCTCAGACTTTGCAATTACTTCTCATCCAAGACGATACAAAAACTTCTATTTCTAGACATTGTGTCTGCTACTGAACTGGAACTGAGAGATAACATCTTTTGTTTATCGCCCAGCTGTAAAGTAACTTAACCTCAACTATTCTTAAGTTTTGCAAGTTAATCTTCTATGTTCCAGTAGGGTACACTGTGGATATATCTTTGAAGCTCAGTACTGTACAAACCCTGTTCAACACATACTTTTGTATCAGCATTTTAATATACATGTAACATACAGTTCTAATAACTATGTTTGTGTCTTTCGGCTTTTCCCAGTTAGGGGTCGCCACAGCAGAACTCCGGTCCGCTAATGATTGGCAGTAGAGTTTTACGTGCTGGCTTGCCGGGCCTAACGCACAACCTTCAACGAAGGAACGCCCATTCACACATGTCGCCACACAGAAGACGCTCTAACTGAGAATTGAACGGGCAATGTCTAACTGTGAGGCGACAATGCTACCGCAGCACCATTCCAGATAACTGTGCTGGCAGTTCCTTCTGTCAACTTCTATACAAGTCATATCAATATTCACAAATGATTTAGAATTAATTATAAAATTCCAGATAGCTGGGCTGACAGTATTGTCCTATGTCACAGGAGACATCCTGGAAATCTTAAAATGGGGTGATTGGAAGCCCACAAACCCATCCTCAGAGGAATCTCTGTTGCAGGCGTTTGGTGCTCACTCATCTACTCCAGGAAGGATGACCCCACCCACTGACTAATGTATTAAGCTAATCGCCCAGCGGGCATGGAAGGCCCCTGATTTCATAGAGTCGATCCCCCAGAGGCCAGGCAAAATTTTATCAGCTCCAGAAGACAAACCATGTTGGGGAAAGCATTTAGCAGTAGATGCCATGGTGGTGGCGGAGGCAGCCACCAAAAAGGAACTTGCAGAGAAGAGTTCCACTGTCCACCCTCCTAACTGTGAGTCTCAGATGATGGACAGGTTTGGGAAGCAGGTCTATGTGTCATTGAGCTTTACTCTTGGGTCCTTGAATTTCATGACCCACTTCACTAGACTCCAAAGGGA
Source organism: Protopterus annectens (assembly GCF_019279795.1). NCBI lineage: Eukaryota > Metazoa > Chordata > Ceratodontiformes > Protopteridae > Protopterus > Protopterus annectens. Next base: position 1,082,597,488 of record NC_056744.1, on the reverse strand, counting down.
TCTGATTAAGGAGTTATTGGATACCCTCGCCTAATCTGTCTGATGAGAGGAGCAGGATAAAGTTGTCTCTCAGCTTGCTACCCTGGAGTCTATATTGAATTCGTTCATGCAGCTTGTTGCTCATGCACCCGAAGGAATGACTAGGGCAGCGGGTTCAGGCATTGCCATGATGAGCTACGCCTGGATGCACCTGTGACGTTGCGGACCCCTTCAAGTCTTCCTTTGTCAGTGCTCCTATTGAGGGGTCTTCCTTGTTTGGCCCTAAAGTCAGAGGCACGCTAGCCAGGTGTGAAAAACATGGAAAGACTCTCTCTGCTGTGGGCATTCATTTTTCTACTCCTCAGCAATCCTACTCTAGGATTCAGGGGAATGGAAAAATGTGATTCAAAAAGTATCAAGGGGCTTTTCAGGACACGCGTGGTGAATACTTTTCTCTGGGTTGAGGGAGGAGTTCTAATGGAAGACATCCACCCCTAGGCAGAAGAGGTCTGCAAAATCAGGGCTCCAGAGACGACTCCTCTGGACAACAGTACCATTGCTCCTGATTGTTTATCTCTGGAAGCAGTCGGGGATGATTTTCACTGCACCAAGACAGCATGGCTATTGATAACTTTGCATACTTGGGTCCAGAGAATTATCACCAGAGGTTATCACATTCCCTTTACTCTCTTTCCATAGTCCCAGATGTTCCACCCAATCAGAGGGACCAAGCAGCCTCAGAAATTCAAAAGCTGCTGGAGAAGTTCCACCAGACCAAAGAGGATCCGGATTTTACTCGAGATTCTTTAGTGCCAAGAAAGACAAGGGACTGGAGACCAATTTTAGATCTCAGCCTTCTGAACAAGTTCAGTCAGCACACAAAATTCCGGATGATCACGGTTCAGTCTATACTTCCCTTTCTAGAGGAAAACAATTGGATGTGCTCTATAGACCTTCAGGACACACATTACCACATAAAGATAGACAAATGCTCCAGAAGCTTCCTCCACGTCTGGCTGGGAGCCAGTCATTTCCAGTTCAGAGTGCTGCTCTTCAGTCCTACCTCAGCCTCCAAGGTGTTCACCAAATGCATAGTGGCAGTAACAGCTCACTTGAGACTACGCAGATTCCAAGTGTTTTCATACTTAGATGTGTGGTTTCTCACTGCCCCCCACCAGACATCTACTGCTTCAGGCCACAGACTTCATATTGAATTTTTTCCAGTCTTTGGGCATTACGATCAACAGAGAGAAATCCCAGCTGACTCTCGACACAAGATGTAGAATTTGTAGGAGCATGTCTCAATACAGTTTCTTGTGTAGCTTCTCTGCCTCTACACACACTACAGTAAAATATGGTTGCAGACACAACTCATATCCAAAGACAAAGGTTCCTGCTCTTCTCATCCTACAAGCTCTGGGATCTATGGCAGCCATCATAGGCTTAGTGACCCTTGCTAGGTTTCATATGAGGCTGCTTCAATGGCTCTTGACTGTGCAATGATCAATACTGACTCAGCCAATGTCTCATCCGATTTTGATAATAAATCACTTCAAGAAGTATCTGTCCTGGTGGATGAAGTCAGAAGAAAATCTGAGGCTGCACCTTCACTCCCTCTTCGCCCACCGCCGTAGTGACCACAGATGTTTCACATATCGGATTGGGGGGATTAGCAAGGCACTTGGTCCCTGCAAGAGGGCAATCTACACATTAGTGTTCTAAAATTAGGGGCAGTGCTTATAGCGTTGCCTTCAGTCTGTCCTTCCTTCGGGGACAATTGCAATCCAATCTGACAACATGTCAGTAGCATATCACTAGTCTGGTACATCAACAAACAAGGTGGAACCAGATCTTACCCCCCCGTGTCGGGAAGCTTTTAGGATATGGCAATGGGCTATCGCTTCCAACTGCTTTCTAATACCAATGCGCATCCCGGGAAGCTCCAATGTGATAGCGGACAAACTGAGCAGATGCATCCTCCTACCCTTACGAGTGGTCTCTCAATTCAAAGGTAATTTTTTCTTCGCTGGGGCCACCCTTGCTGCAATCTCTTTGGCTCCCCAATAAACAACAAATGCAGCAGCTATTTTGCCCTAATCCCCTCACAGGAGGAGTCCCCGAGAGATGCACTTCTCCACAATTGGCCCTCGGGACTACTTTTTGCCTTCCCCCAATCCCTCTCATTCCCCTGATGTCCTTCAAGGATGCATCTGCAGTCCTTACAAATGGGTTGTCCTGTCGTCAGGCAGCCCTTCGGTCGGCCGGATTCCAAAGTCTGGGTCTGGCCTCGGCTGGTGTCGCACTTCACCCGACGTCATCTCTGCTGGTCTTCGGGTATAAAGGCATCAGCCGACGCCATTTTCCCCAGTCTTTCTTGCCGCGTGGCGCCCGAAGCAGAAGCTGTTCGCAAGTGCCGGTCGGTCAGATCCAGAGATTACTACTACCGAATACTACTTCGAAGACTTCTAAAAGCTAAGTACCCGTTGGGGACTCTTTCTTGCCTCAGCCGATGTCAGAAAAAGTGAATAACTGTTTAACTTGTGGGAAACAAATACCTCATAAAGATTTCCACTCGTACTGCTTACCTTGTTTAGGCCCAGACCACGACGTAGCAGCTTGTTTAGCCTGTGCTTCCTTCAACCGACGAACGCTTAGGCTTCGGTCGGAGTTTGCTGAAAAGTTTTTCGGCTCAGATTTTGCGTACATTATGCTGTCGGATCCTCCGACTACTCAAATTGTTAAGAAACGCAAAGAAAAGGACCGACACTCGCGGTCCGCGGTTTTGGCCGAAACCACGGTTAAGCAAACCGCGAGTGTCTTGGTTTCGGCCGAAACCGAGCAAACGGTTCAATCTTCAGCCGAATCCATGACTACTACCGAGGCCCCTTCTACCCTGCAATTCCAATGGCAGGGACAAGATTTCTCAGATTCAAGAAAAAGGCTTAGGACCTTTTTACACTTACCGCAACATAGGCCCTTAGCTATACCTCCAGTTCTTCCTGTTGTGGATGATGCATTTAATGATGCTTGCACTGCTCCTGATACTTTACCTCCAGCCCCTGCTAAGCCCGATAGGTTTTACAGGGTACCGGACACTCATCACCACTTATACAAGGCTCCGCTTGCAGATCCTGAGACTATCTCCCAGGGGCCTAAGGCAGTAGCTTCGACCTCAGCGAAAAACCCTCTCCCTTCTGAAAGGGAATCCAGGTCCTTAGAGATGGGGTAAAAAGTATACACCTCTGCTACTCTCTCAGCTAGAGCTTTGAACTGTCAGTTTCATATGATCCAATACCAAGAGTTTATGCTTGATCAGTTAACTAAGAAACTGTCCTCTGATGATTCCTTAGATAAGAAATATGTTCTAGAAATGGTGAATAACATTCAGCAGGTTAGTAACCATTCTTTAAAATGTGGCTATGATGCACTGGAGGCTTCATTTAGATCAGCCATGACTGGCACAGTTATAAGAAGGCATGCATGGTTGAAAGAACAGGTCTTGCCGGATCATGTTAAAGCAAAGCTATTAGATGCTCCTATGGATAAGATCAGTCTATTTGGTTCTCCTGCCCAACAAGTAATGAAGAAAATGGAAGAGAAGGCAAAATCTGTACAAACAGTTAAAGATTTCTTATAGGTTCAGCCCCCAAGGTTTAGCAGGAACTGGCCTTCCAAAAATTGGTCCTTTCCAGACTCCTCTAAATCTCAGAAAGGCAGGAATAGACGTTCCAGAGGCAGAAATCAATCCAGAGGAGGTGCCTACAGGGGACGCCAGTGGCAAGGCAATAACCAACGAGGCACAGATACAACCACTACCACTGCAACAGGACAATCACAGTGACTTGGCTCTGATACCGCCTACCAGGGAACAAATAGCAGCACCCTTAGGCGGAAAGTTAGCCTTATTTTCAAAAAACTGCCACTATATCACAAGAGACAAGTGGATTTTGCAAACTATAGACCAAGGCTACAGGTTTCATTTCCACACCTTACCAGTAAAAAGAGGAATGCCAAACCTACCACCAAATCAAAAGACAGAAGCTCTAGAACAAATAACTCAATTAACAAAGATGAGAGCTGTGGAAAGGGTACCACCTACAGAACAGGGCAAGGGATTTTACTCCAGACTCTTCCTAGTAACAAGAAAAGAGAAAAGTTGGAGACCTATTCTCGACCTGTCCGCTTTAAACACATTCATCATTGTTCCAAAATTCAAAATGCTGACCCTACAGCAACTTCTTCCCATGCTGGGCAAGGAGTGTTGGCTGGTAACTCTAGATCTCAAGGAGGCATACCTGCACGTCCCCATACGACCAAATTGCAGAAGATACCTCAGATTTCTTGCAGGATCAGAGCATTATCAATTCTCAGCATTGCCCTTTGGCTTATCTACTGCGCCCAGAGTGTTCACGAAATGCCTGGCATCAGTAATCGCTCATTGCAGGCTTCAGGAATCCAAATTTATCCATACCTGGACGACTGCCTGATACAAGCGGACAACAAAAGCAAGCTGACACAAGACTTACAAAGAGTCATTTGCTTACTACAAGCCCTGGGATACACAGTCAATTTAAAAAAGTCAAGACTGATACCATCCCAAACAAGAACATTCTTGGGTGCAGAATTGGACACAGTAAAACAGATGGCATTCCTAACTGCAGAAAAACAAGAACAACTTCCTCTTTACTTCTTGGCATTAACAAAGCAGAACAAACTAACAGCAAGGAAAGTACTGCAGGCCTTGGGCTTCATGGCATCCTGCATACTCCTGGTCCCCCATGCCAGACTGCATATGAGAAAGCTACAGTGGTACCTAAAGAATTTATGGTCTCAACACAGGCACAGCTTAGAAACCGAAATACCACTAATCCCATGCCTGAAACAAGAGTTCCTATGGTGGGCTCAGGCATGCCAGTCAAACCCAGGTTTGTCCTTCCACAACATTCAAACAAGCCAAACCATCACAACGGACGCCTCAGACCTCGGTTGGGGGGCCCACGTGCTGGACAAGTGCATTCAAGGCTTATGGACTCCAGATCAGCTGCACCTGCACATAAATCAAAATGAAATGCTGGCAGTAAAACTAGCAATCCAGAATTTCAGACCATTCCTCAAAGAAGGCCATTTGATGATAAGGACAGACAACACCACAGTCATGTGGTACATCAACAAACAGGGAGGCACTCATTCATACCCCTATGCCGAATGGCTCTGGACCTATGGAATATGGCTCTGAGCTACAACATTCAGTTACAGGCAATATTTGTACCGGGAAAAGAAAACATCCTAGCAGACATGTTAAGCAGAACTACCTCGGATGCTCACGAATGGATGCTACACCCGGACATCTTCAAGGCCATCACAAAGAAATGGGGAATGCCACAAATAGACCTGTTCGCATCCCCACTCAATCACCAGCTCAAGAAATTCTGCACAAGGACATACCACCCACTTGCTTGGAAGGTGGACTCTCTATCCTTCAGTTGGAAAGGCCTGACAGCATATGCATTTCCACCTCTTCCTTTGATGCACAAGGTACTACTAAAAATCAAAGAGGAACGTCCAAGGATAATTCTGATAGCTCCAAATTGGCCAAGACAACATTGGTATCCATTGCTGAGGAGCATGTCTCGGGGGGGAAACGTGGACACTACCCCTGATTCCTTTGATGTTAACTCAGAGCGACTACAACATCCTGCATCCAAACCTGAAAACTCTGCAACTGACTGCCTGGAACATTAATTACATAAGAGCAACTAACCCAGATTTATCCCAAAGGGTTAAAGACATTATCCTTGAGGCCCGCAGACCTTCAACAAGAAGGAACTATGCAGGAAAATGGAAAAGGTTTGTCATTTGGAGTACTGAAAGAGGGAAAGATGTGTCAAAGGTAGATATTGCCAACATCCTGGAGTATTTGGCAGAGCTTCTCCATACAGGCCTGTCCTATTCCTCCATCAAGATACATGCATCAGCTATTTCCGCAGAATACAGCTTCGATCCCCCTGTCTTCTCACATCCTCTACTCAGGCAGTTCCTGAGAGGAATTAAGAATGTAAAACCTCCTAGGAAACCACCATTACCAGCATGGGACTTGAACTTTGTGCTAGAAAAATTGACACTCCCTCCATTCGAACCAGCAGCAACAGCAGATCTTCAACACCCATCCTGGAAAACTGCTTTCCTACTGGCAATTACTTCAGCAAGAAGGGTTTCAGAACTACAGGCTTTAATGGCAGTACAACCCTTCCTAATCTTCCATCAAGATAGAGTGTCCATGAGAACTAATCCTACATTTATGCCTAAGGTGGTATCCAGAGTGTCTCTAAACCAGGCAATCCACCTACCTACCTTCTTTCCCAATCCACAGAACAGGGGGGAAAGACTGCTGCATACCTTGGATGTACGTTGCGCTACTACCTGGACAGAACCAAGGGCAATAGAAAAACTGACCAGCTTCTAGTAGCTTGTGCAACAGGAAGGGAAGGAAAAGCAATTTCCAAACAAACAATCAACAAGTGGATAGGAAATTGCATAAGATTCTGTTACTCCTACCATGGAAAGCAAATTCCACAGAACATAAGGCCTCATTCTACAAGGGCTACAGCCACTACCACAGCTTTCTTACGAGGAGTGGCTACCAAGGACATTATTGAGGCTGCTACTTGGACCTCCGTGCATACATTTACCAAGCATTATAACTTACCTCTATACTCTAGATCCCGAGCAGGGTTTGCCACTGCTGTTTTGCAAGGGATCCTAACTACACCATAACTCTTCTTCCTCCTCCCCTAGTTTGGCTATGGTATTCTACCCATTTGTAAGGACTGCAGATGCATCCTTGAAGGACATAGTACAGTTTTGTACCTACCATAAACGTAGATGTCCGAACAGGATAGCATCTGCAGTCAGGATTACCCACCCTCCTTCCCCTCTGTGGTACTCCTAGGGTATTTGCCCACCTAATAGCTAGCTGGGGGGGATCTCTTATGGTGTATTTGTTTGTATATATGTACATACATGCTTATGTTTTGTGTTTGCCTTCTACTTTTTTGGAAACATTGGCATTTACCCAAAAATTTAGCTTTCCAAGAGGGCAACTGGCATCTGGGGCAAGAAACACTGAGGAAAATGGCGTCGGCTGATGCCTTTATACCCGAAGACCAGCAGAGATGACGTCGGGTGAAGTGCGACACCAGCCGAGGCCAGACCCAGACTTTGGAATCCGGCCGACCGAAGGGCTGCCTGACGACAGGACAACCCATTTGTAAGGACTGCAGATGCTATCCTGTTCGGACATCTACATTTATGGTAGGTACAAAACTGTACTTTCTTGAAGAAAGCCCAAAGATTGAGAAGCAAAGTGATCCTCCTTGTACCCTACTGGCCCCATCAAGTCTGGTTCCCCATCCTTTGGCCTCACGTGTGCTTCACTGTCCTAGGATTCTGGACCCAGTTCCAGACCTGCTGTCTCACCTGCAAGGATTGTTGCATCCCAAACTTCATAATCTCAAGCTGACAGCTTGGTATCTCCACTTCCATTAATTGCCAGGCAGAACAATTTACCTTCATCAATACAAAAAAGTCCTCCTAGTTTGTCATAACTGTCCAGTAGGAATCTCTTCTATTTTAGCAAATGGAAGAGATTTTCAATTTGGGCCCATACCAATAATTTTAGGTCCCTTTTCAGCCCTGGTTGACAAGATCTTGGAATTTCTGGCTTCATGTTTTGAGCAAGGACCTTCTGCTTCCACCATCAAAGTTCAGTTAGCAGCTATTTACAATTTCCGCAATGGGTTTTATGACCATACCTTGATTTTCCATCATTTATGCAGATTTTTCTTAGACACTTTGCTTCTAAAATCCACAATTAAGGATCCTATAGTTCCATGGGATTTGACCCTGGTACTACAGTCTTTAGTTCTCCAGCGCTTTGAGCCAGCAGCCATTTGCGATCTCTTCTGTCCTGGAAAAATTTTTATGGTGGCCATCAATTCTGCCAGGAGAGTTTCTGAATTGCAGGCTTTGTGTGAAACACGCTTATATGATTTTTCATAAGGATGGAGTGTTAAGAACCAGTCCTTTTTTAACTTAGTGGTCTCAGAATCTAATATTAACCAGAGAATAGATTTGCCTGTCTTCTTTCCATTTTTTTTCAAAGAAAGGTGAATATTGCTTGCATTTGCTAGACATTCACAGACTGTTACTTTTGTATTGTGACAGAAGCAAACTATCTCAAAAATTAGACCAATTTTTGTATCCTTTTCGGGTTCAACTTTGGGTAAATCTGTCTTGACAGCTGCCTTATCAAAATGGCTGAGGGACTGTGTTATCTTCATTTACAGTCATAATAACTTGAAATTGCCTGTGTCTGTTAAAGCGTATTCCACCAGATCTGTATCCACTTCAGTTGTTTTCCACTCCAAGGCTTCCATGGAAAAATATACTGACCACTCTCTATACCTTTATCACTCATTGCAGATTTGGATATGGTCTCCGGGGGGAGATCATCTTTCACCTCTGTGGTGCTAAGGAATATCCTTCCATAGGGTGAACCAGGATGTAAAGTAGCTGGGGGACTCTGTCCCATTCGTCAAGAATGAATGAAGATTGACATGAGATAAAGAAATTATGTCCTTACCATAACATTCCATCTGTGTTGTCGATCTTCACTCATTCTTGGCATCCCACCCTCCTACATCCTCCTAAGGACTTCTGGAGATTTGGACACATGTTTTGGTAGTTTTTAGGTTTCACCTTAGACATGGCTTTTGTTTCCTCATATACTTTGGCTGCAAATTCGATGTGAGGTAATGGAGTGAGGGGCATTATTGGGTAGAGGCTTAGCTTGAATTTTTTGGCTGCCACGAGCTGTATAATGGCCGAGCCGGTTGCGAGGGTCAGAACAGAATCCCATTCATCAAGAATGAATGAAGATCGACAACACAGGTGGAAAGTTATGATAAGGACATAACTTCTTTTTCACATACCTCACATTTGACAAGGTAGGCTTTTTACTTTTATGTTTGAATCTACACCAGAGATTATCTTTGAAAGTTGTGCAATTTAATCAGGGGCCTGCACCAGGGTAGTTTTCTAAGTCTGCTACTGCTTTTGCCAAGGGTTGCTTTTCTCTTTAAGGAGTTCAAAAACACTAATTTGAAATCATGAGCAGCATCACCAGGTGGCACCTGATAGTCCGTTTCCAGTTTATAAATTGCATACTACTTTGGAATATTTGGCATAAAATTTCATCATTTCTGGGGCAGAAAAACCTTTACTGCCTGTGGATTTTTGTATAACCCGATATGGTCAATATAAGTAGGTGGTCATGAATAGGTTGAGTGAGTGATGGCTACAAATGCTGATATTCTTGATGTTTGAGTTTTCAATCCCAGATGTTATAACAGAAGCTTATTCTGTTAGGTTTAGCACTGAAGACTGCAGAGTTGTAAAATCAGATGAATAGAATCATCCAGTGATTGTTTCCAGTCAGTATTTAGGTCATCTATACATTTGTGTAGGATCTGAGTTATTGAATGATGTTCATCGTGCATACAGCTGCAGTCATAACAGATGGGTTCTCCTGCCGTCAGGCTGGTCCTCGGTCGGCCGAATTCCAAAGTCTAGGTCTGGTGTCGGTTGTAGTCGCTTCTTCCCTGACGTCAGTGCGACAGGGGTATAAAAGAATCAGCCAACGCCATTTTCTCCAGTCTTTCTTGCCGCGCGGTGCCCGAAGCAGAAGCAGTTCGCAAGTGCCAGTCGGCCAGCTCCTGAAATTACGAAAATTTTGCAACCGAAGTCTTCTTGAAAGGTAAGTAACCCCGTTGGGGAAACTTTTCTTGCCTCAGACCGATGTCAGACAAAGTTAATAATTGTATTTCATGTGGGAAGCAAATACCGCATAAGGATTTTCATTCCCTCTGTATTCTTTGCTTAGGCCCAGACCACGACGTCTCAATCTGTCGTTTTTGTGCTACATTCAACAAACGCACCATTAAGCGTCGGGCGGAGTTCGCCCAGCATTATTTTGGCAAAAAAATTATCTATATTATGTCGTCGGATACTCCGACTCCAGTTTTGTCTAAAAAACGCAAAGATAAGGACCGACACACGAGGTCCGCAGCCTCTACCGACACCACGCCAAAGCCGACTACAGGTGGTCCGGTTCTCAGCGAGGCGCCTACGCAGCCCCTGACTACCGATGACACTTCTTTGGCGGTGTCTTCTGTGCCCGAGGTCGCAGGCTCCTCGGCCCACACCCCGACTACAGATACCGAAGCCACTCTTGGTGGTGAATCTCAAAATGTAGACAGGTCTGCCTCCTCTCAAGGTGTCTTCAGACCTTCCTCTTCTTTTTCCATCAAGACTTTAACTAAGTCTAAAGCAGCCATGCATTCTAAGAGACAAGCTACACAGGGCCCTTCTCCAGGCCCCATGCCTAAAAAACAGATGCTTAAAATGGCTGAGGATTTAATTACTCTTATCAGGGGTTCTCAACCCCCCCCCCCCCGGACAAAAGGCCCAGAGTGGAGGAAGAATCCCCCTCCTCTGACCAGGCCTCCATTATATCAGAGCACTCTGATGAACAGGAACATTCTTACTCACCTTTTGAAGATTCTTTTGCAGAGGAGTCCATTCCCTCTGTTTCCCCCCCAGAGGATTACTCATTTGGGGAAACCTTGCATACCTTAAGGGAACACTTCCACTGGGAAGGCCAAGAGTATTCAGATTCCAAGAAAAGGCTTAGGGATTTTCTCTTGCTACCTCAGCACAGGCCTCTGGCTATACCTCCTGTCTTAGACATACTAGATGATGTGTACTCGGAGGCCTGCCTTAACCCGGATTCTTTACCTCCAGCCCCAGTTAAGCCTGACGGGTACTACCGGGTTCCTGACTCACACCAATTTTTATACAAAAGCCATGCGGCTGACCCAGAAACTATCTCACAGGGCCCCAAGGGAATTAAGGCCTCCACTGCTAAAAATCCATTACCTTCCGAGAGATTCCAGATCCTTTAGAAAGGTGGGGAAAAAAGGTATACACCTCGGCCACCTTAACCATGAGGGTATTAAACTGCCAGTTCCATATGCTAAAGTACCAACAGTTTCTGTTATCACAATTGAGAAGTAAAATGTCACAACCTGAACAACCAGACTTGAAGGAGTTGCAGGATTTGATGCATAGTGCAGAACAAGTGGGTAAACATACCTTGCAATGTGGTTTTGATGCTCTAGAGGCCTCATGTAGAGCTGCTGTTACAGGATCAGTGATACGCAGACATACCTGGCTCAAGGAACAAACCTTACCAGATCATGTCAAAGCTAAATTACTAGATGCCCCTCTTCAAAAGGATGTATTATTTGGTGTTAAAGCTGAGGAGGTATTAAAGAAAATGGAGGAAAAGGCTAAATCAATGCAAACAGTGAAAGATTTTCTACAGGTACAACCTCCACGTTTCAGTAGAAATTGGCCTTCCAAAAATTGGTCCTTTCCAGCCACGGACAGATCCCAAAGAGGTAGATACAGGCGCCCGAGGGGCAGAGGGCAATCTCAAGGATCGTTTAGAGGCAGACAGTGGCAAGCTCCTACACAAAGAGGTGGTGAGGATAGTTCGCAGCCATTCAGAAAGCAAGCCCAATGACTTTCCCCTTTGCATGCCAAGCAAGGCTCAAATGGCAGCACCCTTAGGCGGAAAACTGGCATTATTTTCAAAAAATTGGCATATTGTCACAAAAGACAAATGGATCCTGGACATTATAAACAGAGGCTACAGATTCCATTTTCACACCCTTCCAAAAATGAGAGGCATGCCAAACCTGCCACACAATCAAAGGGCATAGGCACAGACAAATTTCAGATCTCATGGACATGAAAGCTATTCAAGAGGTACCTACTCACGAACAAGGTCAAGGTTTTTATTCCAGACTATTCCTGGTACCAAGGAAGGGAAAAGATTGGAGACCTATTTTGGACCTATCCATCCTAAACACATTTTTACTCGTACCAAAATTCAAGATGCTCACATTACAGCAGCTTCTTCCCATGCTGGGCAAGGAGTCTTGGCTGGTAACATTGGACCTCAAGGAGGCATACCTGCATGTCCCATTCGGACAAAATTGCAGAAGATACCTCAGATTTCTTGCAGGTTCAACCCATTATAAATTCTCTGCATTGCCCTTTGGCTTATTTACTGCGCCCAGAGTATTCACGAAATGCCTGGCATCAGTAATTGCCTACTGCAGACTTCAAGGGATACAAATATACCCATATTTGGACGACTGCCTGATCCAAGCAGACAGCAAGCACATACTTCTGAAACATCTGGCTTATGTAATAATGTTGTTGAATTCTCTGGGATACACAGTCAACAAAAAGAAATCAAGGCTAATACCCTCTCAGAAAATAATTTTCCTGGGTGCCAACTTGTACACAAACACCCAGATGGCCTACCTCACGCCAGAGAAGCAGGGGCAGCTAACTCAATACTTCAGAACACTAGCAAATTTCACCAGGCTGACTGCAAGGAAAATCCTGAAGGCTCTGGGATTCATGACATCTTGCATCCTACTAATCCCATGTGCAAAGCTGCATATGAGGAAACTTCAATGGTACCTGAAAAACCTATGGTCTCAACACAGCCACAGTTTGGAAACAATAATAACACTAATTCCATGTCTTCAAAAGGAATTTCTGTGGTGGGCTCAAGCATGCCAAACAAACACAGGTCTCCCTGTCTGCAAGCCTCAAGCAAATCAAGTCATCACAACAGATGCCTTGGACTACGCCTGGGGGGCGCACATGGCAGATCGGTGCATTCAGGGCAAATGGTCCCAAAAAGAAAAGCACCTTCACATCAATCAAAAGGAAATGCTAGCAGTAATAAATGCTATTATAGCTTTCAAAGACCTTCTGCATCCAGGTCAACTATTGATAAGGACAGACAACACCACAGTAATGTGGTACATAAACAGGGAGGAACCCATTCATACCCCCTATGCAGGCTGGCCATGTCACTTTGGAACATGGCTCTGGAATTACAAATCGAACTTCAAGCACAGTACTTGCCAGGCAAGGAAAACACGCTGGCAGACAACCTAAGCAGAAATATGACAGATCCACACGAATGGAAGTTGTATCCTCAAGTTTTTACAGAGATAATTCAAGCATGGGGAAGGCCAGACATAGATTTCTTTGCCTCCCACAAAAATCACCAATTGACAAAATTCTGCTCCAGGACTTTTCATCCAAAGGCCTGGAGAGTGGACGCTCTCTCTTTCAGTTGGACAACAATGACAGTTTATGCCTTTCCACCTCTTTCTCTGCTGTCCAAAGTACTATTAAAAACCAGAGCAGACAGACCAAAGATGTTTCTCATTGCTCCAGACTGGCCAAGACAACACTGGTACCCACTCCTGAGGAGCCTGACACATTCCCCACCATGGACCCTGCCTCTAATGCCTCCTCTTCTGACTCTGCACAGCTTCAAAACTCTTCAGTCAGCTGAAAGCACTCAATCTGGCCACATGGAAGATTCCTTAACATCACAACAGACCCTACTCTCCAAGGAGGTGCAAGATGTCATTTTGGAGGCCAGAAGGCCGTCTACTAGAAAAGTTTACTCCGCAAAATGGAAACGGTTCTGTGCCTGGAATGAGAAAAAGGGCCAGAATCCTGGAAAACTGAATTTACCTCAGATATTACAGTATCTAGCTGAGCTGCTAAGCAGTGGACTTTCATTCTCCTCCATCAAAATCCATGCCTCAGCCATTTCTGCAGAATACAACACTGATCCACCTTTATTCTCTCACCCCCCTCTTAAGACAGTTCCTCAGAGGGGCTAAGAATATAAAACCCCCAAGGAAACAACCAATACCTGCTTGGGACCTCAATTTCATTCTAGAAAAGCTGACCTTGCCTCCTTTTGAGCCAGCTGCCTCAACAGATTTGCAATATTTGTCCTGGAAAACAGCTTTCCTTCTGGCTATCACCTCAGCTCGTAGAGTATCGGAACTACAAGCCCTCATGGCTGTGAAGCCTTTTATCATCTTCCATCAGGACAGAGTTTCCTTACGAACCAACCCGTCCTTTATGCCAAAGGTGGTATCCAGGGTAGCTTTGAATCAGGCTATACACTTACCTACCTTTTATCCTAATCCTCAAAACAAAGGGGAGAGATTACTACATTCCTTGGATATCCACAGACACCTGCATTATTATTTGGATAGAACAAAGCCTTTCAGAAAATCAGAACAGCTCTTTGTGTCCTATGCTATAGGAGCTCAAGGGAAGCCAATTTCCAAACAGATAATCTCAAAATGGATAGCCCACTGCATACACTTTTGTTACTCTTTTTATGGCAAAACTGTACCTGCAGGCATCAGATCTCACTCCACAAGGGCCACCACAGCTACCTCTGCAGCTTTCCTCAGAGGAGTTCCTACCAAAGATATTTTGGAAGCAGCCACTTGGAATTCTGTGCATACCTTCTCCAAGCACTACCACCTACCATTATACTCCAAAACTAGAGCAGGCTTTGCCACTGCAGTCTTGCAGGGCATCCTGGCTCCTCCTAGTTCCACCTAGTGCCTACCAACCCTTTCTTAGCTTTGGGATTCTACCCATCTGTTATGACTGCAGCGGTATGCACGATGAACATAGTACAGTTTTGTACCTACCATAAATGTAGATGTTCGAGTGCTAATACAGCTGCAGTCCAGGTTTCCCTCCCTCCTTCCCCTCTTGGGACAGGCCTATTGGCTAACACCTCCTCATACAACCTGATTGGGGTATTCATTTATGGTGTATTTGCTTGCAACTACTGTATTTTGATTATATGGCATTGCTTTATTACACATATTTATGTATTGCCTTCCTTCTGGGGGCACCTGACATCTGGGGCAAGAAAAACTGAAGAAAATGGCGTCGGCTGGTTCTTTTATACCCCTGTCGCACTGACGTCAGGGAAGAAGCGACAACAACCGACGCCGGACCTAGACTTTGGAATTCGGCCGACCGAGGACCCGCCTGATGGCAGGAGAACCCATCTGTTATGACTGCAGCTGTATTAGCCCTCGAACATCTACATTTATGGTAGGTACAAAACTGTACTTTCTCCTTTGTAGCTTAATTCATATTATCTGATGTCAAATTTCATTCATACTGTTGGATTTGGATCTGACCCTTGGATCTGACTTGGCTGCTTCTTCCAGATTGTACAATCTTGAACTATCAAGCCCCTCCTTTTGCTCACCTTTTACCCATAATGCCCCACCAACCTAACATACCTCAGATCTTGTTTTCCACCATTGCGAACAGGCTTGGATTGCGAGCTGTCAAGCTTTGGGTATTGACTAATCGAACATCTCAGCTTTCAGTGAGTTTAATTTTTTTCTCTTTCCTCCCTTTTTCTTGTTGTTGAGTACCTTCTTATACCATTGTGTGTAGTCTTCCCTTTTTCCCCTAATTTTAGTACTCTTTTATTACCACTGTTGGGAATTTTTTCCCCTTACTTTCTCTATTTCTTCAAAAAAAAAATCCTTAGTGTCCCTCTTATAGTGGATTTTTGTTTTTCTATCTCTTACTTTAACCTTTCTGTATGTCATACAAACTGTGCGGTTTCAAACAGTGCGAGGATTGTGGGAGCAAAATTCCAAATTCAGACACCCACACAGAATGCGTGTCCTGTTTAGGTCTCCAACACCTGACGTGGATTTTGAAATCTGTAAAGGCTTCAAATTTAGAACCTTAATTGATCGAATAAACTTATACTGTGGGGGTCTTATCCCTTTTAAATACTCCATTATGGTTGCTGGGGCTCAGACCCCTAAGAAACAGGACAAGAACAGTGATTCTTTTGCTAAGGATTCTCGCAAAAGATACCTTGAATGCTTTTCTACTTCAGTGTTGACTTCAGCTCCTTCAGAGCCACCAGCTAAACTTTTTAAAAAATCTGATCCAACTCAAGAGGTGAAAGATCCCCTCAGATCCATACTCCACCTTTACTGTCTGATCCTATCTCATCCAGATTACCTTCTTTCTTTGAATCGTCACCTAAATAACATACCAGGCCTTCGTCTATGACTTCCACTCTTCGATCCTAGAGGAGCCTATCCAAAGCAGATTTGAATACATTTGGGTTATCCTGCCAGGAGTAGCCCTCAATCGGCCCAAGTACCAGAGGCTTAGTATTTCTGCATCGGTTGCTGTCGCTCCAGGACTGACGTCAGGTCGTCAGTGGTATAAAAACAGGCAACCGACGCCATTGCATCAGTCTTTCTTGCTGAGGAGCCCGAAGCAGAAGCAGTTCACACGAGTGCCAGTCGGCCGCTACCTGAGTTTTCATTTCCGAACTGAAGTTTAAGTCTTTCTAAAGCCAAGTACCCCATTGGGGATCCTTTTTTCTTGTTCTAACCAATGCCAGAAAAAGTTAACAATTGTCTTGCCTGTGGAAAGCAAATACTACACCGAGACTTCCATGCTTACTGCGTCACCTGTTTAAGCCCAGACCACAACTTTTGTGCTTTGTTCAATGCCAGAACTATACATCGTTGGACCCTTATTGTAGCTAGATATTTTCGCTGTTAGTCCTCTAATTCCGATATGGCTTCGGTAAGCTGTCCGACTACCGATCTTTCGAAAAACGTAAAGACAGAGACTACTGCACAGGTCCAAAACTGCCGACAATGCTTCTAATAAGCTAGTTGTCAGCTCTCCGGTCCTCAGTGAGGTGCTTTCGCAGCCGCTGATGCCCGCTCCTGTGAATTCAGAGGCTGCTACCGAGACCCTTTCGGAGTCTGGTGTGCCACAAGACTTTTCTTCAACTAAGGATCCTGCGGATGTCTTTACCTTGGATGGGTCCGGAGCCACTGAGCAGGCACCGGCTTCCGAGGAAGTACTTTGCACTACCGGTACTCGACAAAGACCGATGACTTCTTTTGCATCTTCAGTTCATTTTAAAACTGCAGAGTTTCTAAGGTCCAGGCTACAAATTACGCCCAAAAAACGACACAAGCTCAGACACCTACTTCCTTGCCTTAATCTCAAATGCTTAAAATGGCAGAAGACCATATTATGCTTATTAGGGGAAGCCAGGCTACCCCTTCCAAAAGAAAAAGAGACTTGTCCCCAGTAGTTTTATCTGAACGGGAGTCCGATGACTCTGATGCTTCTGAATATGAAGACATGCAACCCCTCTCTGATTATGAGGATTCTGATGCAGAGGAATCTGTTCCTTCTACCTCTCCACCAGAGGATTTTTCATTTGGAGAAACCCTTCATACTTTAAGGGAGCATTTCCAGTGGGAATGTCAAGACTATCCTCCAGTCAAAAAAGTGACTCCGGGAATTCTTAGATTTACCACAGCAAAGACCTTTGGCCATTCCTCCTGTCCTGGATGTTGTGGATGATGTTTTTATGGAATCCAGTTTGACTCCTGACACCCTTCCTCCTGCTCCCAGGAAACCTGACAGGTACTACAGAGTCCCTGACTCTCACAAATTCCTTTTCAAAAATCCTACTGCTGACCCAGCGGTCATCTCTCAAGGACCAGAAGGAATTTATTTATTTTATTGCATTTGTTTACCGGGAAAGTCCACTGGGCTTAAAAGAGCCCATTTTCAGTGGAGGCCCAGGGAGAAAAGCTCCAATGAGATACAGAAAAAATGTAAACATTAATTAGTACAGAAATAGAAACAGTGTTACAGATAGTAAATATAGTAACATATGCAGAATATATACATAATATACATTAAAGCAGAATTCAATGAATTCAATCAGAGTGGTATAAACAGAGATATATTGATCAGTATTATAGTACCAGTATCGACAAGTGAAGATAAAAATAAATATGGAGAAAGTACCATCAGTCACTAGAAGCAAAAGACTTAGGAGTTGAGTAATCATATAAGGAGAGTGAAGAGGTTATGTTATAGAGCAGGTACATAGCCAGGAAGAGTTGAGATGATTTTTCAGTATTTGTTTGAAGGTGGTGGTGCTGCCTGTGTTTATTATAGAAGGTGGAAGTGAGTTCCATAGTTTGGCAATGGTGAAGGAATAGAGGAGTTGACCAGCAGGTAAGGTGGGCTTATCTACTTTTAGAAGCAGATGATTTTCAGATCTTAGATGCCTGCTGGGATGGTATTTGGCAAGTAGAGTTGAGAGAGCAGGACAGTCTGTGGGTCTGTAGATTATTTTGTGCACAGTAGATAGTTGGGTGAATGAGAGATGGTGGGGGAGTTCCAGCCACCCTAATTATTTCAGTGACTTACAGTGGTGGGATGAGTATTTGGCCTTGAAGGCAAATTTTGCTATTCTTTTGTAACACATTGCAAGTTTGGATTTTGTAGAATTTTGGATATTGAGGAGAGAGGCATCATAAAGGAAAGAGGGTAATAAAAAGGTAGTTGCAAGGATTTGTCTAGTAGAGAGGCGAAGAAAGTGTTGGTGCCTGTAGAGCATACCAAGCTTTTGATGTGTTTTTTGATGTTATTGTTTGTGTAGGTCAAAGTTGAGGTGTTCATCTATAATAATGCCATGTACTTTAGTGTGTGGGACAACTTCTATAGTGGTATTGTCTTGGGATTGTATAGTGAAGAGGATTTTTTATCAAATGGAGTGGTTTTCCTGGGAGTAAAAATTACTAGTTTAGTTTTTTTTGGATAGAGGGCAAGATTATTAAGCATCCAAGATTCAGTAGATGTGAGGGCATACTGGGTAATTTGCTGGAGTTTAGAGCTGGAATTTGCAGTGCATATTATTGTAGAGTCATCAGTATACTGGATTACTGAGCATTGTGGGAGAGTGGTGTGAAAGTTGTTAATAAAGATACTAAATAAGAGAGGACCAAGTATGGAGCCTTTGGGTACCCCTGTGGAAGTACTGAGGAAGGGAGAGTAAGATTGTTGCCATTTGGTGGATTGCTGCCTATTGGAGAGATAGCTGTTGAACCATTGTAGCGTAGGGGGAGAAATGTGGAGGGTGGATAGTTTAGAGAGGAGGATAGTGTGGGAAATGGTATCAAACGCTTTGGAGAGGTCAAGGAAAAGTGAAGCATTTATTTTACCAGAATCCCGTGCTCGGTTAACTGTATCAAGGAAGGCTAGGAGGGTGGTAGGGGTGCTGTGTTCTGGTCTAAAACCATGCTTAATGGGTGATAACATTTGATTTTCATGTAGGTGTTTGAGGAGTTAGGCATGGATGTATTTTTCCAGTATTTTAGAGAGGGGTGAGAGAATTGCTTTGGGTCGAAAGTTTGTGGTGTCTGTGTTGGTGCCACCTTTGTGTAAGGGGAGAATGAATGCTTTTTTTCCAGATGTCTAGGCCAAGGGATTCTTTAATTGATCTGTTAATGAGTATGCTGATGGGGTAAGCTATAGAGTTTGCTGCTAGCTGCAGGAAGTGTTGGGGTTGATTGTCAGGGGCCAGAGTACAGGGTTTTAGCTTAAGTAAAAGTTTTTTTATTGTGCTGGTGGGGTATGGGGAAGAATTTTAGGTTAGGGTTAAAGGTAGACTTGATGTTCTGTAGTCCTATCTTGCCTTCATTCTTACATATGGGATCGGAGCTGATCCTCTGCTCCGACTCGGCCTATTTACAAACGAAGTCTTCTAGTTGGCTCGTGGCTAGGTAGGTATCCCATGGTGCACCAGTACAATCCCCAGATCTTGTTTGCCACGTCAACGAGCTTGGTTGTGCTTCTCTTTGGCTCTGGCTAAGTGTTTCAATTTATTCAAAATTTTTGGACTTTTCTATTCAAAAACTGTTATTATATCATTGTTTAGTCATAGTTAGAGTAGTGTGCAAATTAGAATAGTTACTGTTTATAATTGAGCCATTTGTGTGCAATTTCTTTGGTACAATTGACATTTTGGTATCCTGTGTGCTGGTTTTTCTGTTTATAGAGTTTAGTAATTGTAAGCTCCTTTTGCGCTCAGTTTGGCTGTGTGTTTATTAGGCATAAGTCAAAGTTTTTTTGCGGTTTTCCGCTTGTTAAATTTATTAGTGCTGTTAACAGAACGAGTTTCTGTTTTCCTTGTTGAGTAATTTTTCTAGTTTTTCCATTTCCTTTCCTGCCTGGGCTAGACCCGTTTAAATTAGAGAGGACCTAGTCCTCTCCCTTTTCTTTCTGTGTGTGTGTGTGTGTGTGTGTGTGTGTTCATCTCAGTGAGAATATCTAAAGAAAGTAAGGACCATAAGCCATCTGGCTTTAAGAAATGCATTAAATGCCCACCGATGATGTCCATAACGGATGGCCACAGTAACTGCGTTTACTGTTTGGGGGCCATCCACCTACAGGAAACTTGCTTATTTTGCCACTCTTTCAGTGCTAGGGTGTTGCAAGAAAGAAAAAATAAGCTCATCCTAAAAGGTCTTCTAAAACCTTCCTTTGAGGAAGATCTGGCTAGCTCTTCCTCTTCTTCTTGATCTCGGGGATCTAAAAAGGAAAAGTCTAAGTCCTCTAAGAGGCCCTCCCCGGCACCGGCTGGTGTGTCGGAGCAACCTCTTAAAAATCACTAAATCTGATAAGTCCACTGTCTCATCAGCTCCACAGAGCTCGGTGCAAATTGAGAGTAGTACTATGATTGCAGGATCGGCCCCAAGTACCTCGGAGCCAACCTCTAAGAGTATTTCACGGAGCCGGTCTATGGATCCTCTACCGGTCTCCCCTACATTGAAGTCACAGATACTGCAGAGATCCCGCTTTCCTACTCTGTCCTCCAGGTCTTTCAGGAGTTTATCGGAAGAAGATGTGGAGAGGGTAGTGCTGAGACTTTTGAAGTCATCTGCTTTACCTAAATTGTTTGCTCTGACTCGGTCGTTTCCGGAGCCCCTTGAGTCCGTCAAGCCCCCTTCAGTCATTCCTCCTCCCAGCCATGCTGGTCTTTTGGAGCCGGAGTGCTTGGAACCACTGGTGGAACCCTCAGCTCCAGCTCCCCCTGTGACTGTTTCGGAGCACAGTTCCGCTCTGACACTCTGTGCTGTCCGTGGTGTCTAGGAGCCGAAGCTCCCCGGTCGGCCCCGACAGGGATGCCTGGAACTAAACCTCTTCGGTTCCGAGTCTTCCTCTTGGAATGTCGCGAGGGTGAGTTAAGATCATATGTCTATCTTGGAACCAGTGGCATCCTCAGTCTCCTCGGAGCCGGGGAGGTGTTTGGAGCCAGCGAGGTCGGCATTCGAGATGATGAGTGTGCTGTCCCGATCTTCAGCTCCTATCAGGGGTACGGACACATTTCCCCCTAAGGCACCTACTTCTGTCTTAGCTCCTACTCTCTCCATGGACAGCAGAGATCTGCAACCTCAGTAACCACCGGCCGGTGGCCCCCACTCTTCCGAAACCTCCCCGGAATATCCTTCCAAGGAGCCCCCATGGAGGAGAGCATGTAAGAGGAAGCATGTAGACTCCCAGGATGAGTCTCTGACCCTGACCTCGAGGAATCAGAAGGGTCCCCCAAGTCGTCTTCTGATGATGTCTTCTTCGTAGACATCCTGGAAATCCATAAACAGAGGTGCGGCTGGCCCACTGTCACCCATTCTGATGAGGAGTCAGTGTACCTGAAGGTTTTCGTGTCTCAACCTTCAGCCTCTTGGGTGTCTCCACCTTTCGACGAACTGATGGAGCTAGTTAGTCGAAAGGTGTGGGATACTCCTGATGCTGTGGAGCCAGTCCCCAGGAGGCCAAATAAGTTTTTTTCTGCACCCCCAGAAAAGGATTTTTTTGTCTAAAGGTGTTCCCGTAGATGCCATGGTGGTGGTGGCGGCCCCTAAGAAGGAGCTAGCTGAGACTTCTTCTGTCCATCCGCGGAATAAGGAGTCTCGAACGATGGGCAGATACGTGAAGCGTGTCTATTCTTCAGCGGCATTTACCCTTGTATCACTGAACTACCTTATTCACTTCACGAAGCTTCAGAGAGATCTCCTTAAAGAGTTATGAGATTCTGTGCAAGGTGCATGTACTGAGTGAGTCCCTGATAAGGTGTCTGTTCAGATGTTCTTCGTGTTTCACTGTTGCAGTCACTACATTTGGGTTATCTGCCTGCAGGTAGCTCTCAGCTGGCCTGAATACCAGAGTCTTGGATTCCTGCATCCGATGCTGTCTCTTCTTTCATGACTTCAGGTCGTCAGGGGTATAAAGCATGCAGCCGACGCCATTGCATCAGTCTTTCTTGCCACACAGCACCCAAAGCAGAAGCAGTTCGCAAGTGCCGGTTGGCCAACTCCTGAAATTTTCATTTTCAAGTTTCAGAACCGAAGTCTTTTTCTAAGTACCCCATTGGGGATCCTTTTTCTTGCTCTTAACTGATGTCAGTAAAAGTTAACAACTGTCTTACCTGTGGAAAGCAAATACCTCATAAAGATTTTCATTCGTACTGCATTCCTTGCTTAAGCCCAGACCACGATGTCCCTCGCTGTCGGTTTTGTGCCTTATTCAACCCCCAAACTATTCGTCGTCTGTATATTTTCGCAACAAATTATTTTGGTACTCAGTTTAACTATCCAGAAATGGCTTCGGTAAGTCATTCGACTACCGATAGTCCGAAAAAACGTAAGGATAAAGACAGACAAGACCGCATAGGTCCAAAACTGCCGACGATGCTTCTGTTAAGCTAGTCACCAGTTCGCCAGTACTCAGTGAGGCGCTTTCGCAGCCCCTGATATCCGCTACTTCAGATTCACAGGCCTCTACTGAGACCCATTCGGAGTCCCATATGCAGCAAGTTGCTTCTTCGACTATGGAACCTGCGAATGTCTCTACCTTGGATGGGTCCGGAGCCACTGTGCAGGCACTGGCTTCTGAGGGTGTATTCAGGCCTACAGATTTGCATTTTAAACCAACGCCATCTTCTTCATCAAAGCCTAAAACTTGACCCACACCTAGAAAATCAACTTCCAAACTGCATGGCCAGGCCCATATGCCTAAAAAACAAATGCTTAGAATGGCTGAAGACCTTATTACTTTGATTAGGGGAAGCCATCCTTCCCCCTCTAAGAGACCTACAACTGATTTTCCTTCTGATTCTTCTGATCAGGATTGTGAAATTTCTGTTTCTTCTGATTATCAGGATTTGCCCTTATCTACCTCTGAGGAGTCTGATGCAGAGAATTCCATTCCCTCTGCTTCCCCTCCTAATGATTTTTCTTTTGGTGAAACCTTGCATACTCTTAGGGAGCATTTCCACTGGGAAAGCCGGGATTACTTTGACTCCAAAAAGAGGCTTAGGGAATTCTTACTCCTCCCGGAACACAGGCCTTTAGCTATCCCTCCTGATGTTCATCGTGTTTCACTGTTGCAGTCATTACACTTGGGTTATCCACCGGCAGGCTACCCGCAGTCGGCCTGAGTTCCAAAGTCTTGGTCCGGCGTCGGTTGCTGTCGCCTCTTCCCTGACATCAGTGCGCCAGGGGTATAAAGGATGCAACAGATGCCATTTTCCTCAGTCTTTCTTGCCGCGCGGTGCCCGAAGCAAAAGCAGTTCGCAAGTGCCAGTTGGCCGACTCCTGAGATTTTCTAAATTGAGTTTCAGAACCGAAGTCTTCAATAAAGCTAAGTACCCCGTTGGGGAAACTTTTTCTTGCTCCAGCCCGATGTCAGTAAAAGTTAATAATTGTATCTCTTGTGGGAAGCAAATACCTAATGAGGACTTTCACTTTTACTGTATTCCTTGCCTAGGCCATGACCACAACGTTACCAGTTGTCGGTTTTGTGCTAGATTCAATAAATGCACTATTAAACATCAGATGTTAAGTTGTCAGTCCCGCCTTCATTCTTGCTGGATGGGTTCGGAGCCGATCCCCTGCTCCGACTCGGCACTTGCTAAGCTCGAGAGTCACTTTTACCAGCTCGAGGCAGCCCCATATCCTATGATGCAAGGCGGAATATACCCGATCTCGTTTGCCGCTTCGCTGATGAGGTAATCCTTTTACCAGCTCCTGGTAAGTGTTTATTATTATACATTTAGTCACCCCATTCCTTAAATTTTCTCTTTTCAATAGTTTTCTTTTATTGTGAAGATACTTGTAAGGGTTTTTCTGACTAAGTTTACTTTCCCTAATTTAAATTTTTAGTCAGGCCTTCATTCCCCCCCCCCCCCCCCCATTAGGGTGTGTGTGTGTGTGTGTGTGTACAATTTAGTTATTACCTTAACTTTAATTGTTCTGATTCGGGACTGTGTGTGTGTTTTTGTGTTTAGATAAGCACCATGTCCAAAGAACAGAGGGTCTCAGGCTTCAAGAAGTGTGACTCATGCTGTCAGAAGATGTCTCTGACAGACGGTCACACTTCTTGTATATACTGCCTGGGACCTCTCCACCTGCAGGACTCCTGTGCAATTTGTCACTCTTTTAGCCAGAAAGTCCTGCAGGAAAGGAGAAATAAACTTATTTTAAGAGGACTTCTTAAACCGGAGGGCTCCCTGGCAAAATCGGCTCCGGGTAAGCCCTCTAAGACTACCAAGGCCCAGGTTTCTGTTCCTAAGCCTTCGGCCTTGGCTCCGACTCCTTCGAAGTCGAGATTGGCTCCGGTTGGAGCCGATCTTAGTTTGGAAAAATCTTCGGCACCGATAGCTGTCGGTGCCGATACTTTGACGGTCACTTTGGTGTCGGCTCCGACTGGCTCCGACGTCCATGTGGCTCGGGCTTCGGTGTCGGCGCTGACCGGCTCCGACACCATAACTTCCATGCCTGAAATAGATGTCGTCCTATTGATATGCTTAATTTGTTTGTCCAGCTTGTTTATTTCAGTTTTTAAAATTGTAGATGTTCATCGTGTTACCCTGCTGCAGTCATCACACTTGGGTTATCCTGTCGTCAGACGGTCCCGCAGTCGGCCTGAATTCCAAAGTCTTGGTCTGGCGTCGGTTGCTGTCGCTTCTTCCCCGACGTCAGTGCGGCAGTGGTATAAAAGAGGCATCCAACGCCATTTTCTTCAGTCTTTCTTGCTGCGCGGTGCCCGAAGCAGAAGCAGCTGAGATTTTTGAATCTAATTTCAGTCCGAAGTCTTCAAAGCTAAGTACCCCGTTGGGGAACTTTTTCTTGCCTCAGACCGATGTCAGAAAAAGTTAACAATTGCATTTCTTGTGGGAAGCAAATTACCTCATAAGGATTTTCATTCTTATTGTATACCTTGCCTAGGCCCCAGACCACAACGTCACATTTTTTTAAATTTTTTGCACTTAAACTTCTCTTTCAAAACTTTCAACATTCCTTCTTCAGTTTTTCCACTGAAAGCACAGGCATCACTCCAGCTAGTTTTACATAGTTATTATTTTGCTTCCATATAATCTGTAATTAATCTTCTATGCATTGGTTTACAGTTCAGTTTTGCAGAATTATCTAGCAACAAATTAACCTTTATAACCCCATGATCACTGCATGTCAATGGTGGTAAAACTTGACATGAAGTAATTTCTTTAGGAGCACAAACAGTTCAATTGTTCCTGAACATATGTTGTAAATACTTTCCTTAATAATGTTGAATCAATATTATTCCAGTCTGTTTCTGGTAAATTTAAGTCCCCAGCCACTGTTATTCTTCCCATGTGTTTCATGCAAGAAATGCAATTCCTCTAGGTCATTGGCACTTGACTTTGGAGGTCTATACACTCCAATTATATGTTCCAGGGTTGTCTTTCTTGTCACAGTTACACAATCTATAGTATTGGTGTTATCGTTGAACATATAAGAATCACATATCTCATAACTATCCTTATTTCCTGTCATAACATCTCTATCTTATTTTTTTTTTGTTAGTGTCTGTTAAGTAAAAGCATTTTTACCCTGACAGAATTGGTTTCCAGTCATTACTCTTTAACCATGGATCTGAAGTAGTTTATTTAATTTGCTCTTCAACCTGTGGGTCTTTGGATCCGACACGACCGCATTTTCCAGCTATGGCTTTTTTTCTGCCTTAGAGTATGCTGCATGGTCCGAGCTCCAGTGTTTCTTCAGTGTTTGTCAGGGTGTATTTTTCTTTGTTTGT
Organism: Protopterus annectens; assembly: GCF_019279795.1. Classification (NCBI taxonomy): domain Eukaryota; kingdom Metazoa; phylum Chordata; order Ceratodontiformes; family Protopteridae; genus Protopterus; species Protopterus annectens. Next base: position 1,082,571,535 of record NC_056744.1, on the reverse strand, counting down.
TAGGTTTAAGCTAGAAAGACAAGAAAAGAGCCATCACCTCCCTGGGGTTCTTCGTGGAAAAAAAAATAGTAGTAAATTTTCTCTTTCCTCTCTCTCGCTTCCTGTGTGTGAGTTAGTGAACTGGCCGACGGGATGGCTGAGACCCCGAAGCCTGGGTTCAGAAAATGCACAGGGTGTGGCTATAAGCTTTCACCTGCAGATGGCCACACTTTGTGCGTAGTTTGCTTGGGGTTTGCTCACCTCCAAGACCCCTGTCCTATTTGCACTGGATTTAACCCCAGAGCACTAAGGGCAGGCAGTACAAATTGATCCTCAAGGACTTGTTTCCCTCTTCTGCTGGGACTGCAGTCCCTTCTTCCCTAGCAGGGAAAGCAGCGGCTGCTGCTGCTTCTTCCTCCCCGGCCTCTGGGACTCGCACTCCTGCCAAGAGGCCAGAGGAGGGGGATAAACCTAAGAAGGACCAGCCTTGCAAGCGTTCCCCTGACAGCTTGTCACAGGCTGGTCCAGTGCCAAAGGTAAAGCTTTTTTCCTTTCCATGCCTGTTTTCCCTCGGCTCATGGCCCCGAAGGTTTTACCTGAGCCTGAAGTTAGAGTAAGCCAATCGCAGTCTAGGTCTCCCCCATGCCACTGGCATTCCTGCCCAGCTTTGTCGGCGTCCTCCTGCTCCACCCGGAGCCTTTCGGAAGTGGAGATGGACAAGATGATGCGGAGGTTCTTACGCACTCAAATTCAGATGGGGGTCGTACCGGGGCAGTCTCCCTCCAGGGCAGGGCCCTTTCAGCCCATATTCTGTCTTATTACCCCTTCTTGGATCCGACCTTCGGTTTCGGAGTCATTGGATCCGAGGACGCTCTGACTCGTGTGGTCGGTACCGATGGTACCCTGTATCTCGTCGCTGGCAGTTGCCTTGAGTGCGTCGGATCTGACCAGTTGGGATTCAAGCCTCGGGGTCGTATCCGAGGGGGTGTTCTCTGCTCAGAGTCTGTTGAAGAGGAGCATACCTCTCAGCGTCTCTGCTCCGACTCCCCTGTCGGATCAAGAGTGAGCGGCTTCTGCATTTTCTGTCCAGGAGGTCCATTTCCCCTCTTCAGTCAGTGTGGTGGAGAGGGCTCTCGCAGAGTCGAGGCCTCAGACTATCTCAGCCTCAGAATCCATTCAGACCCCCCTGGCGTGTGATTCCGACCATCTTGCCCGCTCAGGGGCTGCCCTTAGCCGTAGTGCCCCAGGCAGTTCCACTCTTGGAATAACTCGTTTGCGAGGCCTCCCCAGAGAGTCCCCGTGAGGAAGCACTCCGCAAGCACACATGCAAGAGGAGGCACTTGAACTCTCCCTCAGAATCCCTCACTGAGCACATGGACCTGGATGAAGGGGAAGGTTGCCCAAGGTCAACCCCCAAAGATGTTCCCTTTGGAGACACTATGGAGATTTTTATCCAAAGGGGGGTGGGGTGGTCCACCCCAAAACCACCCTCAGAGTCCATGTTTCTGGAGGCATTCGACTTGGGCCCATCTACCTCTTGGGTGTCCTCAATGGCCGATCCACTTGTGGACTTAATAACATCTAGAGCTTGGAAGGAGCTGGACGCCATACAGCCAGTACCAAAGCGTCCAGACAAGGTTTTAAGTCCCCCTGCAGACAAGCTGCATTGGCACAAAGGGTCCCCTGTACTTGCTATGATCATGGCGGCGGCCACCAAAAAGGAGCTCGCACAGGGGAGCTCCACGGTCCATCCTCCTGAGAGAGTCGAGAACGTTGGATCATTTTGGGAAGCAAGCTTATGCTTCAGCGACCTTCTCCATGAGGGCGCTGAACTACTTGGTGCACGTTATCCAACTCCAGAGAGATCTAGTCAGACTAATCACGGAGTCTACCTCAAGGTCCATGTTGGCAGATGACAGGAAGACTTTTGATGCTCGAATGGCCACCCTTAAAGCTGTAGTAAACCCGTCCATGTATTTGCTCTCCCATGTCACTGAGGGAGCCGCATGGGTGGCGGGGACAGACATTGCCATCAGGCGTCACACCTGGCTCCGCTTATGTCCATTCTCTGAGCCCTTCAAGATGTCTTTTACCAACACCACTTCTGATGGTTTTTTGCTTTTCGGGAAGACAGAGAGACTTTAGTCCAGAGCGAGAAGGGCGGGAGGACACTGTCTGCCGTCGGGATCCACTTCTCTCTGCCTCAGAGGTCCTTTTCCAGGTACCAGGGAGGCCAGAAGAAGATGTGGTGCCACAAGTTTCAGGAGTTTTCCTGGGACGCTCAGGACTCATTATGCCCCAGAGGCAGCGGGGGATTTGACAGACACCACCCTAGAGGCAGAGGGGATCCTAAGAACTTCGGGTCCCAAGAACCTTTCTCAGACAAAGCCGGGCAGCAGTCCTGAGGGATTGCCCGACTGTCCATCTCTGGAGGCAGTCGGGAGCCATTTGTTGCTACACCCACTAACTTGGGAGTCCATCGCAGCAGATCAATGGGTGTTGCGAATCATATCCAGAGGATATTTCGTTCCATTCAAAGAACTTCCGCCATCCAACAAAGCCCCCCCCCCCCCCCGGACATTCCATCACGCAGCGGGAAGAGGCAGCAGTTCAAATAGAATCACTGCTATGAAAGCGAGTCATCCAATTGGTCCCCCCCAGACCAATCCGGAACCGGGGTTTATTCCAGGTTCTTTTTAGTGCCAAATAAGACAGGGGACCTCAGACCAATTTTGGATCTGTCCCAATTGAACCTGTCTGTAACCAAGACAAAATTCCACATGGTCACTATTCAGTCTATCCTGTCCTATTTGCAGACCCACTGGATGTGCTCGATCGATCTCCAGGATGCGTACTACCACATCAGGATGGACAGGTGCTCTCCGAGGTTCCTTTGCTTCAGGCACCTGGAGTGTATGTGTTTTGTGTTCATTTTCATTAAAGCTGTGTTTTCAAAGAAAACTGCTGGTATTCGATCCTTGATGGTACCTGTGGATTCTATTTGAAGTGAACTTTGGTGCCTTGGTGAATATTTTACTTTATATCTTCCTCTTCCCCTCATGTTGAGGTTTCTGCATAAAGCTTGAAGGCTGGGGAGCACTGTGATCCTCATAGCCCCATTATGGCCTCGACAGGTTTGGTTTCCCTTACTCTGGTCTCATTTAGTTATTCCACTATGGATTCTGGATCCGGTTCCAGATCTTATCTCGCACCCTTTGGGATTCCTCACCCAGATCTGGACAGTCTGAAGCTCATGGCTTGGCTGCTAAAGTTCCCATGATTATTAGGACTCCCGGCTTGTCATCCCCTGTTAAGCCTATCCTGGTAGCGGCTCACAAATCTTCTACCAGGAAAGTCTGTCGTAGTAAATGGAAACGTTTTTCTATATGAGCCACGCAGTGGTCCTTCGATCCTTTTAAGGCACCTCTGTCAGCAATTCTAGATTTTCTGGCTAGCATTTTTCAACAGGGCACCAGATGTTCATCGTGTTACACTGCTGCAGTCATCACACTTGGGTTATCCTGCTGTCAGACGATCCCGCAGTCGTCCTGAGTTCCAAAGTCTTGGTCTGGCGTCGGTTGCTGTCGCTTCTTCCCTGACGTCAGTGCGCCAGGGGTATATAAGAGGGATCCAATGCCATTTTCTTCAGTCTTTCTTGCCGCGCTGTGCCCGAAGCAGAAGCAGTTCGCAAGTGCCGGTCGGCCGACTCCTGAAATTTTCAAATCGAATTTCAGACTGAAGTTTTCAATAAAGCTAAATACCCCGTTGGGGAACCTTTTCTTGCCTCAGTCCGATGTCAGAAAAAGTTAACAACTGCATTTCTTGTGGGAAGCAAATACTTCATAAGGACTTTCATTCTTATTGTATTCCTTGCCTAGGCCCAGACCATGACGTCACAGGTTGTCGGTTTTGTGCTAGGTTTAATAAATGAACTATTAAACGTCAGTTTGATTTCGCCCGACATTACTTTGGTAGGAAATTTAATTATACCATGCCGTCGGAGCTACCGACGACCGGAATGCATAAAAAACGCAAGGATAAGGACAGGCAGCCGAGACCCAAACCACACTCCGAGGCCTCTGTTGGGCCAGTCGCCGGATGTCCTTCATGGATGCATCTGCAGTCATAACAACTGGGTTGTCCTGTCGTCAGGCAGCCCTTCGGTCGGCCGGATTCCAAAGTCTGGGTCCGGCTTCGGCTGATGTCGCACTTCACCCGACGTCATCTCTGCTGGCCTTCGGGTATAAAGGCATCAGCCGACGCCATCTTCCCCAGTCTTTCTTGCCGCGTGGCGCCCGAAGCAGAAGCTGTTCGCAAGTGCCGGTCGGTCAGATCCAGAGATTATTACTACCGAATACTACTTCGAAGACTTCTAAAAGCTAAGTACCCCGTTGGGGACTCTTTCTTGCCTCAGCCGATGTCAGAAAAAGTCAATAACTGTTTAACTTGTGGGAAACAAATACCTCATAAAGATTTCCACTCTTACTGTTTTCCTTGTTTAGGCCCAGACCACGACGTAGCAGCCTGTTCGGCCTGTGCTTCCTTCAACCGACGAACGCTTAGGCGTCGGTCGGAGTTTGCTGAACAGTTTTTCGGCTCAGATTTTGCGTACATTATGCCGTCGGATCCTCCGACTACCCAAATTGTTAAAAAACGCAAAGAAAAAGACCGACACTCGCGGTCCGCGGTTTCGGCCAAAACCACGGTTAAGCAAACCGCGAGTGTCTCGGTTTCGGCCGAAACCGAGAAAACTGATCAAAATACAGCCGAATCAATGACTACTACTGTGGTTCCTGCTACTTTACTTGAATCAGCCTCAGAAAATTTACCTACAACTGTGGTTACTACTGACTTATCAGACACCATCCCTTTGGATGTCTCTACCCCAGCACGTGGTGCTGCTAGGCCTCCTGCAGCCATGTCTATTAAGGCCTTTGCCAGGGCTAAAGCAGCCAAATCTACTAAATCAGTGCCTGTTAAACCCCCCTCAACCAGGCCCACTTCTAGTTCACAAATGCTTACTCTGGCAGAAGATTTAATATCCTTAATTAGGGGATCTTAATCTCACCCAGACAGGGCCTCTCAGCCCCCAGATAGATTTTACAGGGTGCCAGACACTCATCACCACCTATACAAGGCCCCTCTTGCAGACCCCGAAACTATATCCCAGGGGCCTAAGGCAGTAGCTTCGACCACAGCAAAAAACCCTATTCCTTCTGAAAGGGAATCCAGGTCTTTAGACAGATGGGGCAAAAAAGTTTACACCTCTGCTACTCTCTCAGCTAGAGCTTTAAACTGTCAGTTTCACATGATACAATACCAAGAGTTTATGCTTGATCAGTTAACTAAAAAGCTATCCTCTGATGACTCTATAGATAAGAAATATGTATTAGAAATGGTAAATAACATACAACAGGTTAGTAACCATTCTTTAAAATGTGGCTATGATGCACTGGAGGCTTCATTTAGATCAGCCATGACTGGCACAGTGATAAGAAGACATGCATGGTTGAAGGAACAGGTCTTACCGGATCATGTTAAAGCTAAGTTATTAGATGCTCCGATGGATAAGGCCAGTTTGTTTGGTACACCTGCCCAACAGGTAATGAAGAAAATGGAAGAAAAGGCAAAATCTGTACAAACGGTTAAAGATTTCTTACAGGTTCAGCCCCCAAGGTTTAGCAGGAACTGGCCTGCCAAAAATTGGTCCTTTCCTGACTCCACAAGATCCCAAAGGGGCAGGAATAGACGTTCCAGAGGCAGAAATCAACCCAGAGGGGGTGCCTACAGAGGACGACAGTGGCAAGGTAATAACAGAGGCACAGACACAGCCACTACCACTGCAACAGGACAATCACAGTGACTTGACTCTAACTCCGCCTACCAGGGAACAAATAGCAGCACCATTAGGCGGAAAATTAGCCTTATTTTCGAAAAATTGGCACTATATCACAAAAGACAAGTGGATTTTGCAAACCATAGACCAAGGTTACGGTTCCACTTCCACACTTTACCAGTCAAAGAGGAATGCCAAACCTGCCTCCAAATCAAAAATGGAAGCTCTACAGCAGATAATGCAATTAACAAAGATGAGAGCTGTGGAAAGAGTACCAATAACAGAACAAGGCAAAGGATTCTACTCCAGACTATTCCTAGTTCCAAGAAAAGAAAAAAGTTGGAGACCTATTCTCGACCTGTCCATCTTAAACACATACATCATTGTCCCAAAATTCAAAATGCTGACCCTACAGCAACTTCTTCCCATGCTGGGCAAGGAGTGTTGGCTGGTAACTCTAGATCTCAAGGAGGCATACCTGCACGTCCCCATTCGACCAAATTGCAGAAGATACCTCAGATTTCTTGCAGGATCAGAGCACTATCAATTCTCAGCATTGCCCTTTGGCTTATCTACTGTGCCCAGAGTATTCACAAAATGCCTGGCATCAGTAATCGCCCACTGCAGACTACAGGGAATCCAAATTTATCCATACCTGGACGACTGCCTGCTACAAGCGGACAACAAAAGCAAGCTGACAACAGATTTACAAAGGGTCATTTACTTGCTACAAGCCCTGGGATACACAGTCAATTTACAAAAGTCAGGGCTGATACCATCCCAAACAAGGATATTCTTGGGCGCGGAATTGGACACAGTAAAACAAATGGCATTCCTAACTGCAGAAAAACAAAAAGAACTCCCTCTTTACTTCTTGGCACTAACAAAACAGAACAAGCTAACAGCAAGAAAATTTCTGCAGGCCTTGGGCTTCATGGCATCATGCATAATCTTGGTCCCACATGCCAGACTGCATATGAGAAAACTACAGTGGTACCTAAAGAATTTATGGTCCCAACACAGGCACAGCCTAGAAGCAGAAATACCACTAATCCCATGCCTAAAACAGGAGTTCCTATGGTGGGCTCAAGCATGCCAGTCAAACCCAGGCCTGCCCTTTCACAACTTTCGAGCAAGTCAAACCATCACAACAGACGCCTCAGACCTAGGATGGGGGGCTCACATGCTGGACAAATGCGTACAGGGATTGTGGACTCAGGACCAGCTACACCTGCACATCAACCAAAAAGAAATGCTGGCAGTAAAACTGACAATCCAAAAATTCAGACCATTTCTCAAAGAAGGCCATTTGATGATAAGGACAGACAACACCACAGTCATGTGGTACATCAACAAACAGGGAGGCACTCATTCATACCCCCTATGCAGAATGACTTTGGACCTTTGGAACCTGGCACTCGGCTACAACATTCAGTTACAGGCAATATTTGTACCGGGAAAGGAGAACACTCTAGCAGACATGTTAAGCAGAACCACCTCGGATGCTCACGAATGGATGCTACACCCGGACATCTTCAAGACCATCACAAAGAAATGGGGAATGCCACAGATAGATCTATTCGCTTCCCCTCTAAATCACCAGCTCAAAAAATTCTGCACAAGGACATTCCACCCACTTGCATGGAAGGTGGAGTTGCTCTCCTTCAGCTGGAAAGGTCTGACAGCATATGCATTCCCACCTCTTCCCTTGATACACAAGGTATTACTAAAAATCAAGGAAGAACGTCCAAGGATAATCCTGATAGCTCCGAACTGGCCAAGACAACACTGGTACCCATTGCTGAGGAGCATGTCTCGGGACAAAATGTGGTCAATACCTCTGATGCCTTTGATGTTAACTCAGAACAACTACAGCATCATGCATCCAAACCTAAAAACTTTGCAACTGACTGCATGGAACATCACATAGCAGCAACTAATCCAGATCTTTCCCAAAGGGTTAAAGACATTATCCTTGAAGCCCGCAGACCTTCAACAAGAAGGAACTATGCAGGAAAATGGAAAAGGTTTGTCATTTGGAGTGCTGAAAGAGGAAAAGATGTGTCGAATATAGATATTGCTAACATTCTGGAGTATTTGGCAGAGCTTCTACATACAGGCCTGTCCTATTCCTCCATCAAGATACATGCATCAGCTATTTCAGCAGAATACAGCTTTGATCCACCTGTCTTTTCACATCCTCTACTCAGGCAGTTCCTCAGAGGGATCAAGAATGTAAAACCTCCTAGGAAACCACCATTGCCAGCTTGGGACTTGAACTTTGTGCTAGAAAAGTTGACACTCCCTCCTTTTGAACCAGCAGCAACAGCAGACCTACAGCATCTATCATGGAAAACTGCTTTCCTACTGGCAATAACCTCAGCAAGGAGGGTTTCTGAACTTCAGGCCCTAATGGCAGTACAACCCTTCCTAATCTTCCACCAAGATAGAGTGTCCATGAGAACTAATCCTACATTTATGCCTAAGGTGGTATCCAGTGTGTCTTTAAACCAGGCAATCCACCTACCTACCTTCTTCCCCAACCCACAAAACAGAGGGGAAAGAATGCTGCATACCTTGGATGTACATAGACAGCTACGCTCCAAATGGATAGGAAATTGCATACGATTCTGTTACTCCTTCCATGGAAAACTAATTCCACAGAACATAAGGCCTCATTCTACAAGGGCAACAGCCACTACCACAGCCTTCTTACGAGGAGTGGCAACCAAGGACATTATTGAGGTGGCTACTTGGACCTCCGTGCATACATTTGCCAAGCATTATAATTTACCTCTGTATTCCAGATCCCGAGCAGGGTTTGCCACTGCTGTACTGCAAGGGATCCTAACCACACCATAAGTTCTTCTTCCTCCTCCCCTAGTTGGCTATGGTATTCTACCCAGTTGTTATGACTGCAGATGCATCCATGAAGGACATAGTACAGTTTTGTACCTACCATAAATGTAGATGTCCGAACTGGATAGCATCTGCAGTCAGGATTACCCTCCCTCCTTCCCCTCTGTGGTACTCCTAGGGTATTTACCCTCCTAATAGCTAGCTGGTGGGGGGAGTCTCTTATGGTGTATTTGTTTGTATATATGCACATACATGCTTATTTTTTGTGTTTGCCTTCTATCTTTTTGGAAACATTGGCATTTATCCAAAATTTAGCCTTCCAAGAGGGCAACTGGCATCTGGGGCAAGAAACACTGAGGAAGATGGCGTCGGCTGATGCCTTTATACCCGAAGGCCAGCAGAGATGACGTCGGGTGAAGTGCGACATCAGCCGAAGCCGGACCCAGACTTTGGAATCCGGCCGACCGAAGGGCTGCCTGACGACAGGACAACCCAGTTGTTATGACTGCAGATGCTATCCAGTTCAGACATCTACATTTATGGTAGGTACAAAACTGTACTTTCTCCGGTTTTCAGTGAGGCGCCTACGCAGCCCCTGACGACAGCTGATTTAGAACCTCTGGCGGCATCCGAGTCCCAAGCGGAGATTACTAGGCCTCCACAGCCTTTACCTTTAGGCCCTACCGACTCCATGGCTGAAGATGATTCCGGTGCAGTTGAAACACCTTCAGTTGCAGAAGGTGTCTTCAGACCAACTGCACTTACTATTAAATCCTATGCAAAGCTGAAAACTCCTTTAAAAGCAAAGAAGACTGTACAGCAGTCTCCAGTACAAGGCCCCATGCCTAAGAAACAGATGCTTAAGATGGCTGAAGATTTAATTACCCTAATCAGGGGTTCCCATCCCCTTCCTGATAAAAGGCCAAGACAGGAGGAGGATTACGCTTCCTCTGACCAGGTTTCAATTTCCTCAGATTCTTCTGAGGAACAGGAATACTCTTTTCCCCCTTATGAAGACTCATTCCTTCAGCATCTCCCCCAGAAAATTACTCCTTTGGGGAAACTTTACATACCATGAGGGAACATTTCCACTGGGAAGGCCAGGAGTACTCTGATTCTAAGAAAAGGCTCAGAGTTCTTTTTACTACCCCAGCACAGACCACTTGCTATCCCACCCGTGTTAGACATTGTGGATGATGTTTATTCAGAATCTAGCCTTAACCCAGACTCACTACCTCCTGCACCAGCCAAACCAAGACAGATACTACAGAGTCCTTGACTCGCACAAATTCCTATATAAAAGCCCTGTTGCTGACCCAGAAACCATTTCCCAGGTTCCCAAAGGGGTTAAGGCCTCTATTGCTAAAAATCCTGTACCCTCTGAAAGGGATTCTAGAGCACTAGACGGGGAAAGAAAGTATATACCTCAGCTACTCTAGCTATGAGGGCCTTAAATTGCGAGTTTCACATGCTGAAATATCAGCAATACTTGATGTCTCAAAACAAAAAATGATCACACATACTGAGCAGCCTGATTACAAGGAAGTGCAAGATTTGTTGCGTGTAGCTGAGCAAGTGGGAAAACATACATTGCAATGTGGATTTGATTCATTGGAAGCTTCTTGTAGAGCAGTAGTGACAGGGTCTGTCATACGTAGGCATGCTTGGTTAAAAGAACAAACTTTACCTGATCATGTTAAAGCAGTTATTGGATGCACCTTTACAGCAGGATGTTTTATTTGGTGTAAAAGCAGAAGAGATTTTAAAGAAAATGAAGGATAAGGCAAAAATCTATGCAGACGGTCAAGGATTTTTTTACAGTTCCAACCCCCTCATTTCAGCAGAAATTGGCCAACCAAAAACTGGTCCTTTCCAGCATCTGACAGACCACAGAGGGGCAAATACAGACGCCCAAGAGGCAGAGGTCAGCCACAAAGCTCTTACAGGCCTTGACAATGGGGTACCACAACCCAGAAAGGAGGAGAAGACAGGTCTCAAGCTATCAGAAGACAAACACAATGACTTACCCCTCAGACTGCCAAGCAAATCCCTCTTGGCAGCTCCCTTGGGAGGAAAATTAGCACTTTTTGCAGACAACTGGCACAACATCACAAAAGACAAATGGGTCCTGAATATTGCTTCTCAATGATACAGGTTCCACTTTCACACTTTACCAAGGATAAAAGGAATGCCAAACCTGCTGCCATATCAATGGGCAGAGGCTCAAAAACAAATTACAGCTCTCATGGACATGAGAGCCATTCAACAGGTACCTACACAGGAGCAAGGACAAGGATTTTACTCAAGACTCTTTCTAGTTCCCCAAACGGACAAAGCCTGGAGACCCATTCTGGACCTCTCAATTCTAAACACATATCTGCAAGTACCCAAATTCAAGATGCTAACACTACAGCAACTCCTTCCCATGCTGGGTAAGAAGGCTTGGCTAGTAACATTGGATCTCAAGGAGGCATACCTGCATGTCCCTATCGGACAAAATTGCAGAAGATACATCCGATTTATAGCAGGTTCAACCCATTACCAATTCTCTGCACTGCCCTTTGTCTTATCTACTGCGCCCAGGGTCTTCACAAAATGCCCGTCACCAGTAATTGCATACTGCAGACAAAGAGGAATTCAAATGTATCCATACCTGGACGACTGCCTTATTCAAGCAGAAAACAAGGACATTCTTTTAAAGCATCTGGCGTTTGTCAAACGCCTATTAAGTTGCCTAGGGTACACAGTAAACGAAAAGAAATCAAAACTAGTGCCCTCACAAGACATAATATTCCTGGGTGCCAGCTTAAATACAACGGCCCAGATGGCTTATCTCACGCCAGACAAGCAAGGACAACTGACTCAATACTTCAAAATGATGGCAACAAAGACCCAACTCCCTGCAAGAAAAATTCTGCAGGCCTTGGGATTTATGGCATCTTGCATACTACTAATACCATATGCAAAACTGCATATGAGGAAATTACAATGGTACCTGAAAAGCGTATGGACTCAACACAGCCACAGCTTGGAAACAATAATACCACTCATTCCCTGCCTTCAACAGGAGTTTCTATGGTGGGCTCAGGCATGTCACCTCAACAAGGGTCAGCTTTTTACCTTACCCACAGCCAGGCAAACTATAACAACAGATGCATCGGATTATGCCTGGGGAGCCCACATGGCAGGACAGTGCATTCAGGGCAAATGGTCTACAGATCAAAGGCATCTGCATATCGATCAAAGAGAGATGCTAGCTGTACAAAATGCTCTAACAGCTTTCAAGGGCCTCCTACATCCAGGACAACAACTAATAGACAGACAACACCACAGTAATGTGGTACATAAGCAAGGGGGCACACATTCCTCCCCCCTGTGCAGGCAAGCAATGACCTTGTGGAACACAGCACTGACCTACCAAGTTCAACTACAAGCACAATTCCTGCCAGGAAAGAAAAACACATTGGCAGACGATCTAAGCAGAAACATCATGAATCCTCACGAGTGGAAACTGGATCCACAAGTATTCAAAATGATAACTCAAAAATAGGGGAGCCCAGACATAGATCTGTTTGCCAAGCCCCAAAACTACCAACTTCGGAAATTTTGCACAAGGACATACCACACACTAGCTTGGAAAGTGGATGCCCTCTCATTCAGTTGGAAAACATTAACAGTGTATGCCTTTCCTCCACTGCCTCTTCTGGCAAAGGTGCTGCTGAAAGCCAGATTAGAGAGGCCACAAATGATACTCATTGCTCCAGACTGGCCACGCCAACACTGGTATCCAATACTAAGGAACATGGCTCAAGGCCCACCATGGATTTTGCCTCAAATTCCTCACCTACTCACTCAGCAAAACAATCAGATTCTACAAAGCCATCTCATGACTTTAAATCTGGCTGCATGGCAAATTACCTAAGCAACCAGTCAACACTTCTCTCTAGAGAAGTTATGGATGTCATTCTGGAGGCCAGGAGGCCCAGCACCAGGAAAACCTATTCAGACAAATGGAAAAGGTTTTGCGCCTAGAACCAGGCTAAAGACCAAAATCCCCTTGTTCCAAATATTCCTCAGATTCTACAATATTTAACTGAGATGTTGCACACAGGACTTTCTTTTTCATCTATTAAGATCCACGCCTCACCTCTTTCAGCTCACTATAACACGGATCCTCCTATTTTTTCACATCCATTACTAAGACGTACCTCAGAGGGGCTAAGAACATAAGACCGCCCCGGAGAGCACCAACACCAACTTGGGATCTCAACTTTGTTCTGGAAAAACTTACACTACCACCCTTTGAACCAGCTTTTACAGCTGATTTAAAGTTCCTATCTTGGAAAACTGCCCTGCTGCTAGCAATTACTTCAGCACGAAGAGTCTCAGAGCTACAGGCCCTAATGGCAATGGAGCCTTTCATCATTTTTCATCAAGACAGAGTCGCTTTACGAACTAACCCTTCCTTTATGCCAAAGGTGTTATCCAGTGTGGCCCTAAACCAAACCATTCATTTGCCCACCTTTTTCCCAAACCCCCAGAGCAAAGAAAGGCTCCTACACTCTTTGGACATTCACAGACAATTACATTACTACTTGGATAAAACTGAGGCTTTCAGAAAATCTGACCAGCTCTTTGTATCCTATGCTGCAGGGTCACAAGGAAAAGCTATCTCAAAACAGACCATTTCAAAATGGGTAGGACATTGTGTCCGTTTCTGCTACACACACTATGGGAAACCTGTACCTGGTAACATTAGGTCCCATTCCACCAGGGCTACAGCTACATCAACAGCCTTTCTCAGAGGGGTACCAACCAAGGATATTTTGAAGGCTGCAACTTGGAGTTCAGTGCACACCTTCGCCAAGCACTATCGCTTACCTCTATATTCTAAAACCAGAGCTGGCTTTGCCACTGCAATTCTGCAGGGCCTACTAGCTTCTCCAAACCCTGTTTAGTTCCACCACCCATCCTTAACTTTGGGATTCAACCCAAGTGTGAAGACTGCAGCAGTGTAACACAATGAACATAGTACAGTTTTGTACCTACCATAAATGTAGATGTTCGAGTGTTCACACTGCTGCAGTCCAGGTTACCCTCCCTCCATCCGCTCTGACCTAACTAAACCTTTCTATACCTTTCTATTCTGTACAACCTTTGTGGTGTGTTTGCTTGTAATTGAAGGTATTCCTTTTATATGTTTTATTAGCGATATGTATTGCCTACCTACTTGGGGGCACCTGACCTCTGGGGCAAGAAAAACTGAAGAAAATGGCATCGGATGCCTCTTATATACCCCTGGCCACTGACGTCAGGGAAGAAGCAACAGCAACAAACGCCAGACCAAGACTTTGGAACTCAGGCCGACTACGGGACCGCCTGATGGCAGGATAACCCAAGTGTGATGACTGCAGCAGTGTGAACACTCGAACATCTACATTTATGGTAGGTACAAAACTGTACTTTCTTCTACGGTTGAGGTTCAGCTGGCAGCCATATCTAATTTTCACTTGGGGATTAATATGTCTTCTCTGGCTTCCTCTAAACTGTGCAAGACCTTTCTTAAAGATGCTTTTCTTCTTAGACTCCCCCATAAAGGATCCTATTCCTCCGTGGAACCTTGCCTTGTTGTTGCAGGCTCTAGTTTCTCCCCCTTTTGAGCCTGCGGTTTCAGTAGATTTGCAATTTTTGACATGGAAAACTGCTTTCTTGGTCGCCATTACCTCTGCCAAGAAGAGTGTCTGAGCTTCAGGCTCTTTAAATCAAAGTGCCCTACATGATTTTTCATAAAGACAGGGTGTTGCTTCGCACTATCCCTTCCTTTCTTCCCTCCCAAGGTAGCTTTGGAAGCCAATGTTAACCAGACTATAAACTTGCCAGTCTTTTTTCCTATCTATCAAAACAAGGGGGAATATAAATTGCATTTACTTGGATGTACATAGACAATTGAGGTTTTACCTTCACAGGACTAAACCTTTCCGCAAGTCTGACCAACTTTTTGTGTCTTATTCCAAGCCCTTCTTTGGTAAACCAGTCTCAAAAGTGACAATTGCTGGCTGGATTTCACAATGCATTGCCGAGCTTACTTAGAGAGGTGTCTGCCTCTACCAGTTAAAGTGAAGGCTCATTTGACCCGATCTATGACAACATCAGCGGCATTTTGGTCTAGAGCATCTTTGGATGACATTTGTTCAGCTGCCACTTGGGCCTCATCTCGTACCTTTTTGACCTGGCAAAAATCGTACCTTGTGTTTGTCAAATATTGCAAAATATCTGCTGAAAAAATTATCTTCTCTGATCTTGACAAATGCATGCTATCAAGTCTGAAAACGTGCCCAAAATTAGGCTAAGGTGCTCTACACATTTCCATTTTTTAAAATGGGACATTTTTTTCATGTAGACATTTACCCAAAAAATCTTTCATACACAGTGACCTGACTCGCCTTACTATATGTGATTTGTAAAAAAATGCATCCTAACAGCTGTACAAGCTATGCTATCTAAGAGGGCTGGAATTCACCCTACTAACATAGTCCTTGCAGATGAGATCATTTGTACTGACATGACTAAATACAGATCCATACTTCTTACATTAAAGCATTCTAAGACTTGTCTCACAGCCTCTATTTTTGCTTCTGGCAAGCATAACATTAGTGGTTGGGCATGGAGACAAATGGGGGGCTCTGCTGTGTCATGGGGAGGAGACCTCTTGATGGAGCAAATATTTCTTCTCCCAAGTATGTCACTAAATAAGAAAGAAAAAGTTAAACTTTGTTCATCAGAAGACATGGTATCTATAAATTAAAGATGATTCTCTTTCCTTAACCAAAAAATGTTAGACTGTCAGTCCTGGTAAACAGAATTCAGTACCTGTAAGTAAATCAGGTCAGTTAAAATATTCCTGAGGAAGATGATGTCAAATTATTCTGACATAGACAGGGCTTTGTCTCCTGCATATTCATTCCAACAATCTGATGCTGAGGAAATGTGGTCCTCCCAACCTCCTTTGGACGAATGTTTTTCCTCAGATTATTGCCAGAATGAATAAGTGTTTTTTATGTGAACAAGTGGATGATGCCCTATGAACTGAGTAGATGTGATGCGTTATAAGTGGATATGCCTGTTTTTTCTTTAATGTCAGCCCTAGGGGATTTGCATAGTGCTACATGTCAAAACCCTAATTTACAAGCTTCAATCCCTAAAAAAGCAGATAGGCTTTGCAGAGGTTCTCAAATTAACAAATGCTTGATCAGAAGTTGTCAATTTGCATGTTATCCTCAATGGATGGGTTCAGTTCTGATCCCTCCAAACAAACTCAGCTGCTTGCTAAAGCTTGTGTCAACCAAAAACTCTCAAGCTTTCCCCTTTACCCGTAATGCAACTGGTTCAGTACCTCAGATCTCGTTTGCTACTCTAGTATTTGGATGTGGTTGTCTTTAGCTCTCGAGCTTCACATTGCAAGGTAAGTGCTTTTTTATAAATTAACTACATTTTTTTCCTATCTAGTTCTTTCATAAAATCTTTCTTATCTCCTTCCCTTTGCCCTTCTAGTTGTTATACCCTGTCTTTCAGAAAACTTGTTTCTTATACTTTTTCTTATTACACTCATTGACAAGTTTACCATGTGAGAAGTGTGGACTTAGAGGATCTGCATGTCTGTGGTAGACTCAACCTTACAAATTCTACCAGACATGAACAGGAGTACATTTAAAAAAAAAATAACAGAAGTCTCTTCTTGAAGTGTTGTTGGAGTTTCAGTCCCCCAAATATGACCAAGACCCTTCAAAAGGTCTGAATTGTCACTACTGTTTTTATGAGAGAGAGACAGACTGATAGGAATGTTTGTGACCCAAACCTTTTTCAGAACGATTGTACATGGGTCGAACATAACTTCTTCTGTACAGTTTTTCACTAAATGTGTGACAAACCTTTTAGAAGATGCAACACCTCTTATTCTAACAACTTCTAAGGCTACAAGAGTACAGGATAAGAAGTATACTGTTGGGTCCGAGTTTTGTAGTGCTGTGATCTTCGGATCCGATGAATAATTTTATGCCTTTGCTTAGTTTCTTGCTCTAAGAGGTTAAGAAATATAGTATCTGATCCGAGGTCTATATCGATCTGGCCCTCTTTAGATCCAATGTTAAATTTGTTGGATCCATGCCTATCAGCTACACAGATCCTTCCTCTTTGGTTTCTTACTTAGAGATATCTAAGGATTAAAGGCACTAAATAATGACATGCATCTGAGTTGGGACTTGTACTTCAGAGGAAGCGTGCTGCCGTGGATTCTGTTGGTCAGGTGCCCTTCCGAGTTTGTAAAAATGTTTTGTTTTTCAGATCTGTTCCTATTTTTTTTTTTTCGTAAGTTTTCGGATCCTACAAACTGATGATGTTGATTTCGGAACATACCTCTCAACTGTGAATATTTTCACAGAATGCACAGTTTTTGTCTAAAATATTTTTCTCTGGTTCAAAAAATCTGTAGTTTCTGATAGATCACGGAAGATTGAAGCCACCAAAAATGATATACGTTTGGTTTTCAGGCATTATATTTTCAGAAAAGGTATGCTGGCACAAATCCGGTTATTCTAGTGACTTTCTACGTATATAGGTTCATAGGCTCATACTAGGCTATCTGCCCTAGGGCATTTATAAGCCTAGCCAGAGTGTGTTTGGCTTTCGCCACCCATTTTAAATTAATTTTGCTATGCCCTTTTTCGAGGTTAGTATACTGTGCCTCTGTCTAACAGTGACACAGAAGTGATACCCGGGGTAAACCTACGATCTCCCATCCACTCATCAAGATTCCTCTTGAAGATAGTCAATGAGGGACTCTCCCTAACCTGGACTGGGATTTTATTCCAGAGTGAAGGGAGCCTCTGGGTTATGAATCGGTCCCTCCAGCATGTCCTATTTATTTCAGTGCTGAGGTTCAAGTCTCTCGAGCGCGTAAGGTACATCCCAAAAGGGGCATTGTACTCAATTATGGGCCTGATGAGGGATGAGTAAAGAGGCACGATGACCTCCCCTGATCTAGATGTGAATCCCTTCATGATTAGGTGGGCTATATAAAATGTTTTTCAAACCACTTTGGCCACGTGGTTGTCAAATGAGAGGTTGCTATCAACTTGGGTCCCCAGGTCCCTAATTACTACTTCTGTACTTAATGGATTACCACCTATGTGGTAATTTGTGGGCACTTTGTTTTTGCCAAAGGGGATGACTATACTCTTTTTGGCGTTTAGCTTGAGGCCATGGCTCTGGTACCAGTTGTCTGTTTCTAGGAGGCCCTTTTGGAGGATGCTTGTGTCGTCTGGCGAGTCGATTATGGCGCCCAGTTTGCAGTCATCTGCGAACTTGGTCAGCCACAGTTCTTCCATGTTGGCCTGTACCTCCGAGAAATATATACCGAACAAGAGAGGTCCCAGGACTGAGCCTTGTGGGATGCCACTTGTAACTGGTTTGGAGTCTGACATGGCTCCAGCAATTCTAACCATGTGGTTTCTGTCCTTGAGCCAGTTTGCAACCCATCTAATGACATAGGGGTTTATATTTAAGCTGGTGAGCTTATCTATAATGCCCGAATGGGGTATTGTATCGAAGGCTTTTGCGAGGTCCAGGTAGGCTGTGTGGACCACCTTCCCCTCGTCAATGGCCTAGGTGACTGTTTCAAAGAAATCAACCAGGTTTAAGAGGCAGGATCTGCCCTTAAAGCCGAACTGGGTAGGATCCAGTGTCTGTAGGTCCCCAATATCTTTATTTATGAAGTCCATGATGATCTTTTCCATAGCTTTGCAGACCAAGCTAGTCAGGCGTATGGGGCGATAGTTTCCAGGATCCGTTGAGGCACCACCTTTGTGGAGAGGGACCACTGTTGCTGTACGCCACTCTTTGGGTACATATCCTGTAGTAAGGCTGAGATTGAACAGTAGTTTTATGTTTGGGTTTAGCTCTTCTTGGAGTTCATGTAGGACGCAGCTCGGGACACCGTCTGGTCCCACTGATGCTGTGTTTTTTGCTTTAGAGAAGGCGGCTCTTACCTGAGCATCTGAGATGTCAGGGGGGGGCAGCACTCTGCTGGGATAGATATTTGCCCTTTTGGTGGGGAAGGGGGGGGGAGTTTGCACTGAACCTGTCAGCTAGGATGTTGGCAATGTCTGTGGGTTTGGTGTATTTTTTGTCATTTTGGACTAATTCTGAGCATATCTGGGAATTCCCACCCAGGTTCCTAACATAACTAAAGAAAGCCTTGTGATTATCCTTAGTGTCCTGTGCAATTTTTCTCTCGAAGCTGGCCTTAGACAATTTTATGAGTGCCCGTAGTTTTTTGCTAATACTGATCAGAGATGCCTTCACTTTTTGAGATTGTGCTCTATCATGTAGTAGCTTCCTCCTATTGTATAGTTTGTTTATGGCTGGTATATATATATATATATATATATATATATATATATTTAGATATAGATATATATATATATATATATATATATATATATATATATATGTTTAGATATAGATAGATATATATATATATATATATATATATTTAGATAGATATATATATATATATATATATTTAGATATATATATATATATATATATATATATAGATATATATATATAGATATATATATATATATATATATATAACATTATTTAAAACAAATATTGCCCACTGAACTGACTTCTATTGTATCTCCTGTCCTTTTCAAACAAAAACTTAGACTCTACCTTACAAAACACTGGCTATGCCCCTGCCTCAACCCAGACTGAACCTATGTATTTGACTACCCCCTCTACCCCTTCATCTCTGTGATCTCTCCCACCCTCTGTTTTTACTTCCTCACTATTCTATTACTTACCCCTCCTCTTTCCTTCTCCTTCCTGATTATATTTCTTAGTTTACTGTAGGTTTCAAGAAATTATCTAATCCAATCTAATCTATTCTAATCTATTTACATAGTTGTCTTTAAATACCCTTATCTATTTTTTATGATGTTTGACTTTGCTATATAAGTTATGTCTGTTTTCTGCTTCCAAGAACGATGAGTACACTATTGTATAACTGTTTATTCTGTCCATAGTAAGTTTGATTTTTTGTATAATATTTTCCTGACACAGTATAATTTTTTACTGCTCTTTATTGTATCATATGTAATAGTTACTATGTCTATGTGGAGCTTTTCTCCCCGGGCCTCTGCTGAAAATGGAAATATATCCAGTCAGACTAGCCCGGTTAACAAATGTAAAATAAATAAAATAAATAAAATAGTGAATTGCACTTGACAATAATTCGAGTTATAAACTTCCTGTACTTTACTTCAGCATATGTATATTTCACATTCTCTTTTGTTGTGAATGTCTCAAGTTAATACTAATATTTGAAAGTGCCCCTGACTGTCCATGATTATTTCTGGACTTGTCCCTGAATCTGTTGAAATTTGTCCCTGATTGGTTGAGAGCGATGCCTGGTCCAAATTTCTGCCCGTTAAGAGGTTGAGAGAGATACATTCAGGAGAAGACTGAGAAGCATTCTTCTCGGATGTCCTGATATTTGACTTATGCTTTTGGTCTGTTCTTCATGTTACTTTGTGGCTTTCCTTTGGCTCTAAAGGTTGAAATCAAATCCCTCAGAAAATGCATTATATAAAAGAAATTTAGTTTTTTTGGATGTGTCCGGTTTTCAGACCCTCCTCCACCTTTCATTGTAGGTAGATTGAGAGATGCTGATTAAACTTTGGATCTGGAGATTTGGGGCTTCCTTCAAATTCTAGTTCCCTTTAGGTTAGGCAGACATGGCTGTTGCTGGATCTGAGAGATTTAAATGTCCCTCTATCGGATCCTGGATACTTCAGCTCGGCAAAAGGAGTCCTTACTTTGGATGATGTCTGGATCTTTTCTTTTGGCCGCTTTGGATTGGATCCTGGCTTTCCCTTCAAGTCTGAAACATTTGACTGTTGCTGGTTCCAAGGTGTGTGTGTTGCTGGTTCCAAGGTGTGTGTGTGTGTGTGTGTGTGTGTGTGTGTGTGTGTGTGTGTGTGTGTGTGTGTGTGTGTGTGTGTGTGCAATATATATATATATATATATATATATATATATATATATATATATATATATATATATATATATATATATATTTTTTTTTTAGATAAAAAATATATATATATATATATATATATATATATATATATATATATATATATATATAGATAGATATATAGATAGATATATATATATATGTGTGTGTGTGTATATATATAATCTAAAACATGCTGGGGCTTTCCTTGGATCTGTGAGTTTTCTTCCAGTTTGACAGCTCAGATCATGTTGCGAGTTGTCCCCTTTCTTTGTCATCTTCTCAGATCCTGAATTTTTGGATCCAATGAACTTCATTCGCTCATTAAATCATGTTTTGAGTAAATATTTCTCCACCTTTCTCTCACTTGACTTCTTTGGGAGGATTAAGTTTGGATAACCTCAGCACCGCACTGGACTGTGGTGGACAGAAAAGTTGCTTAATATGAATAATTAAAAAAAAATTGTGGGGGGGCGGGGGGGGGGCAAATATCAGAATAGAGTTCCTCTGGCACACTTACAGGGCTGCAGAAGAGTCCAGAGATTGGGTCTTTCTAGTTCTCTGTCTGCTACTGATCCCTCCTAAGGTTTTACTGTCAATAGTTGTTCAACACTGAAAATTGCAATGGATGCTAAGAAAGAAATTCCTTCAAAAGTATCACCAGACCATTTGTAATCCAAACTGAAGACTATTTTAGATTTCGTGGTGTTGAACAATTCAGTTTGTCACACTATTTTCTGTACTTGTGCTACTCGCTTTGTCCTTTCTCAACCTTTTTCAGATTTATTAGAGTAAGCTAGGGTATGCACATGGTTTCTTCCCTGGTGGATGCAATTATAAATAATTTTACAAGGCAGTTCCCTCATCTTTCCTCAGCATAAAATGACTACACATCAGTAGCTTGTTACAGCAACAAGCTAGAGGGAACCAAAATTATCCTGGGTACCAAAAAACGTATGGGAGTGCTTCACAATAACCTCCTTGGATTCTGGATCCAGACATTTGGACATGGATCTCCCAGATATTTATAATCTAAAATTGGTAGTCTGGTTTCTACTATTCACTGTTTTCTCATATCTTTATCTTTCCATTGATTCTTCCCTCTGAAACACTTCAGAAGTGAATGATGAAGTCTGCTTTATGAGGGTCGTCTGGAATCAGATAAATTCTTTTCAGCCTCAGACCTATTTAATTCTTAAACTTTTTTCAACCCCTTTTATGAGGGTACTAGTTCATCATAATTTTGAAAAAGTTAAGTCTAAAAGGTTAATCTTCTTAAACCTCCTCTACTAAGCCACCTTTTTCTTCCTTGGCTTTCGATTCTTCATAAAGATGTCTCTTAAATATCAGATCTCAACCTCGAATATAAAAAGACTAAGTTACATGATTGACTATCTCTTTGGATTTGAGGAAGACAAAGTTATCTGAACCATCTTTGTCAGTTCTGATGCAATCCAAGCTAGATCCATCTATAGCTGGACCTTCTGTCTTGTTAAACTTGGCTAGAACATGGTATTTACTGTTGGTCGATCTGGTACCTCGCCCCTTTCTAGAAAGACATAGATCTCCATCAATATGTTGCACTCATTCTTTTAGAACAGCAAGAAAAGTCCCCAAGCGAAGGAAACACGTTCAAAATAAAGGATGCAGATGAATAAAAAACGAACAATTTTATTCCAATACTTGACAGTAATACGGTAAGTGCTTTCACAATAATTCAATATTGCTTCATCAGACCAGGAGTAACAACTAACATAAGTCCTTAAATAACATTGCTAGGCCTCAAAATTCAAAGTAACAACTCAGAAGCCAGCAAACCAAAATGAATTACAATTTAAAGACAAAGTTACTAATTTCTATTCAAGGTACATATATAATAACTAAATATATATCTAATAATTAGATGTGAGTATATATGTGCAGCTTATATAAATATAGTGTACACGTTTACTTTAATTTACATTTACTTTTTTGCTGTTTTATTAAGTGACGTTCGCTTTTGGGTGTTTGTTGTTATTCTTTTAGAAGTCAAACAGAAGATGATGTGGAGAAAGTAGCGAGGAAGTCTCTCTGCGCAGAGCCTGTCTTTCAGTTCTATAATCTTCCCTCAAACCATCTAAAAGAAACTTTTATGCTAGCAAATGGAAAAGTTTTGTGCCCTGGGCACTTCAAAATAATGTGGACCCCTTTTCTGCACGGTTTCTTTTTGCTGTAATCTCCCCAGTGGGGGAATCCCCAAGAAATGCTCTTCATGATTGGTTCACTGCTCTCCTTTATGGCTTTCCACCAATACCTTTGATTCTCAAATTTCTTCAGAAAGCCATCAAGTTGAAGAACATACTAGCCCTCATAGTCCCCTTTTGGCCTTGATAGATTTTGTTCCCCTTCCTTTGGTTTCACCTAATCAAGCAAACTTGGATACTGGATCCAGTTCCAGATCTCCTGTACCATCCAACAAGCATGGCCCATTTCGACATTCACAATCTCAATCTCAAGCTGACGGCTTGGTATCTCCACTTCAAGTAGCAGCCAGACAACCTATGCACTTTTCTCCTGTTCAACACGTACCACTATTGTCTCATAAGCCTTCCGCACTTAAACTGTATACTAGTAAATGGAAGAAGTTTGTATATTGGCTCTGCAGAACATTGAACCCTTTTCAGCCCCAATTCATGAAATCCTCAAGTACTTGTCATTTCGGTTTGATAGTGGGGCCTCTGCCTCCACCATCAATGTTCAACTAGCAGCCATCTCCAACTTCCATATTGTCTTCAAAGACTTTTATGTGGCCTCTCACAAACTCAAGTCTTTCTTGAAGGGTACTCTTCTGTTACTACCTCCCTTCAAAGACCCTGCTCCACCATGGGACCTCAACTTGGTATTACAAGTAATCACTCAACAACTGTTTGAACCTGCCAGCACTTGTGATATTAAGTTCCTTTCCTGGAAGACTATTCTGTTAGTTGCACTCCATTCTGCCAAAAGAATTTCAGAGATTTAAGCCCTGTCATCTAAACCTCCATATCTAGTCTTTCATAACAACAAGGTTTCACTCGGACTCAACCCTTCATTCCTTCCAAAAGTGGTCTGCTAGAACAACATCAATGACTGTATTAACTTGCCAGTTTTCTTCCCCTACTATTTTAATAAAGGAGAGTACTGTTTGCTTTCTTTGGATGTACAGAGAGACAATTACATTTCTACCTACACAGGACAAAAGACTTCAGGAAATCAGACCAGTTTTTATCTCCTTCTCTCATACCAAGTTGGGGCAAGCTGTATCCAAAGTCACTTTAGCAAAATGGCTGGCTAACTGCATTTCCTTTACATATTCCAAATACGGTGTTACTCTTTCAAAACTCCCAAAGGCTCATTCCGCAAAAGCTGTAGCTACATCAGCTGTTTTTCAGACTAGAGCATCCGAGGACAACATATGTGCAGCAGCAACATGGAATAAGCTCCATACTTTTATTACTCATTATAAATTGGTTCTGGTCTCCAGGGGTAGAGCATCATTTGGCTCAATGGTGCTTAGTAATATCATTCTTTAGTCCACCCAGGAAATAAGGTAGCTGGGAACTCTGTCCTATCCATTGAGGATAGCATGAAAATTGACTTCAGATAAAGAAGTTATTTACTCGCAATAACGTTCCATCGGAGTTGTCGATTTTCATGCGTCTTCAACTTCCCACTTCCAACCCCCTACCGAATTCTTTTGGAACCAAGGGTGACTTCTACCTTATCACAATCTGGCTGATTATTTTAAATGGGGACTGACCCAGACCTGGTCCCCACTGGAAATATAATTTTTTTCTCTTCTCCCCCTCTTCTGCTTATTCTGTCAGCAAACTCAATCTGAGGTAATGAACCAGTTGCATTATGGGTAAATGGGGAAGCTTGAGAGTTTTTGGTTGCCAAGAGCTTTAGCAAGAAGCTGAGTAGGTTCTAATGGATCAGAACCAAACCTATCCATTCAGGATACATGAAAAAACAACTCAGATGGGATATTATGATGAGTACATAACTTTTTTTTCTCACCTTAGATCTGGCCCTGCAGCAATAACATTTATGCCAGCAGGGAACAGGCTCCGGTTGTCATCCAACACTTCAGTTGACAAGGAGAGGAAGATTTTGGATGGATTTGATCAAAGAATGTTTTTCTTCCACTTCGGTAGCTAGAATTCTTAACTCAAACCCTTAAGTTGAAGTTTGTACTTTATTTTATAGAGCTAGATACCATTAGTCTCACCCGAAGGTAGTGCCCATCTTGATTCTGTTATTTTCAACATTGTCTAGGGCCTCTGCTTCTTCCACTGTTTTGAGGAGGTATTCTTGGGTAAAGAATCAAACGTTTGCTGTTGAGATTCTGAAATTTTGACTTCAGCTTTAGATAGAGATTTTATATGGCCCAACTACTGGTTTACTTCCCCACACAGAACTTTTGTTTAAAAACAGAAAAGTTTGCATAAGCAGTAACTTTCCTCACAAAATAAGGTTCCAAATTAGCAACTGGTCCACAATTTGAGAGAGTAATTCATTCAGAAGGTTTTGAGTTTTCAGGCCCCCTTTACAAATTTCCTAGATCCTCTATCATATCTAAGAAAACAGACCATGAAATCCTTGCCTTCTCAGACCACACAAGGAAACGGAGACTGCAGGAGGGGTACAAAAAGAAACAAGCATTCTCGCCAAAAAAAAAAAAGACTGTACATCAGAATGAATGACTATGCCAGCATTCCTCCCCGCCCCCTCCCCTCCTGCCCCAATCTGTCAAAACCTCTCCCAACAACTGGCTCTGTACATTACCTTTTGGCAACAGTATTTGAAAGACTCAAAGGTGTTAAAGGTAGTTCAGGAGGGATACATTTGGCACTGTATACAAAAACCTCCCTTTCATGGGAGTTCTTCCTGCCCTCTGAACTGAACAGAATTTTTGTCAGGTTCTTCAGCACATAACTCACCCTAAGAGTCATAGAAGCAGTGCCAGTAAATCAAAGGGGCAAAAGCTGTTATTCCAGAATGTCTCTGGTAAAGTGTGTGTTCTTGAGGCCAGTTCTAGATCTTTCCTGCCTAAGTCTTTGTGGAAATTCAGATTCAAAACGTTGACCCTGTTTCCTGTCATCCCCCCAGAGAAGCTTTACGGTAACATTGGACCTAAAAGATGCATAATATCACACTCCCATAGCCAAAGGTGTCAGGAAATTTCTTAGTTTGTGTGCCTAGGTCAAATTCAGTTCTCTGCATTACACTTTGGGTTATCTTTCACTGTTTACGACGTGTTTAGCTCCAGTCATAGCTCATTGAACCCTGAATGTCAATCATAATTTCCTTATTTAGATGACTTGACTTTTCTGACCAGTCTGAGATTCTGGATGTACATTCAGAAATGCTCCTTGAACCCTTCACACAGGATTGTCTTTCTAGGATGCCTTGAGAGAGACTGCAGAAAAAGGCCTTTTTGATTCAAGAGAAGATTGATTTTTACCTGGAAACTTTCTTGAGATTCTTAACTTCAGCCAGAGCGTTTCCTCAGGATCCTGGGGTTAATGGCATTTATGAATCCTCTTGCCAGGTTACTCATGAGAAAAATTCAGTGGTAATCTGAAAAATCACTTGGACCTAACATTTGCATCCTCTGGAATTTCATATACCAGTATTGTGCTTTGTAAGAAAAGAACTGTACTGGTGGGATACTACAAATACAAGCAAATGCAGGTCTCCCCTTTTCTTAACCTCCAAGTCAATCTATAACTATAGGTGCCTCAGATTTTGCTTGGGGGCAGTTTCACCTTGGGTAAAAATGCAAGGCCTGTGGGATTTTTTCAGATGAACTAAAGCACCTAGATAGATATGTTGGCTGTGATCCATGTCTTAAAATCTCTTCATCTGTGGTCCCCAAGACATCCTCTGGTGAATATCAACACCACCACATTGACGATACATAAGTAAGGGGGTGGTACAAGTCATATCCTCTCTGCAGGCTGCCCATGACCTCTTGTGAGCTAGCTGTTCGAAACTCTTTACCACCCCCCACCCCACCCCACCCCCCGAAACATACTACATTCAGAAGAGCAAAAACATAGTGGTAGGTCAGCTGAGCAGAACTAGGACAGACCCTCATGAAAGGAAATTGAATGAAGGATTTTCCAGGAATTGCTCCAGTTGTGGGGAACACCTCGGGTAAATCAGTTTGCCTTCAAAACTGACAACTCATCAGATTCTTCTCCAGAACTCCTTGCAGATAAGTCCTAGAAAACTCATGATGTTAAGTTGTCTATCTCGCCTTCGTTTCTTGCTGGTTGGGATCGAAGCCGATCCTCTGCTCCGACTCTGCCATCTTCTATAGCTCGAGAGCTGTTTACTGGCTCGAGGCTACCCCTTATTCCATGATGCCTAGCGCTAGCTACCCAGATCTCGTTTGCCGCTTCAGCTGCAAGGTGTCGTTCTTACTGGCTCAGGCTCGTATAAGTTTCTTATTCAACTGTTTTTTGTCAGATTAGTCCCTTTTCTAGGAGTTTTATCATTTAAATTGTAATCAGTAACTTGTGTTAGTTTAGTGTATTGGTAGTCCTTTCCCTTAGAACTCGTTTAAATTAGAGAGTTCTCCCCCTCCCCCACACCCATTTCCCTTCTTGTAGGTTAGCGTTTTAGTTTAAGCCTTCCTTCTGTCTTATTGTTAGGTAGCCATTTAAGTTAGAGGCCTCCTAGTCTTTAAAAAAAAAAAATCAACAATCTTTAACTGTAGTATACTGTGTGTTTTTGCTTTTTCTTGTTAGTGTTGTGGTATTTTGTACTGCTGATGGGCCTTTTGGTCAAAAATCAGTGTAGTATATTTCAGGTATTATGTCTAAAGAATCCAAGGTGTCTGGATTCAAGAAATGTGACTCATGCTATCAGAAAATGTCTGACAG
Organism: Protopterus annectens; assembly: GCF_019279795.1. Lineage (NCBI taxonomy): Eukaryota > Metazoa > Chordata > Ceratodontiformes > Protopteridae > Protopterus > Protopterus annectens. Next base: position 1,082,543,871 of record NC_056744.1, on the reverse strand, counting down.
ATGGGCACACTTCTTGCATCTATTGCTTAGGCGCAGTGCACCTGCAGGACTCTTGGGCTAAATGCATGGCGTATAGAACAAGAGTTCTGCAGGAGCGCAAGAATAAGCTTATTCTGAGGGGGCGTCTTAAGCCCCAGGATTCACCGGCCAAGGCTCAGCCTGTGAAATCCCTAAAACCGGCCAAATCGTCTGCTTCAAGCTCGGAGCAGTCATTGGACCAAACTTTACCTGCTACTTCGGTTCCGGTTGGAACCGAGGAGACTATCTCCCCGTCGGCTCCATCAGTATCTTCAGAGCCATCGCGGAGCCACAAGAGGCTGAGGTCTCCTTCTCTGGAATCCATACATTCGACTCCTCTGTCTCCCCTGCTGCAGAGTGAGCGCACTCATAGGTCTTCTCACTCCTCTCGGTCCTCTAGGCTCTCGGATCACGACGTGGAGAGAGTGGTCAGTAGGTTGCTGAAGTCGCAGGCACTTGCCAAGATGTTGTCCAGCCCTCCTCAACAGGTGCTTGCTCCGTCCACCTCTATCGATATTCCTCCTCCGACTCCATTGAGTTCAGAGCCCGAGTTTGTTTGGGTTCGAGTCGTGGAACCGTCAGCTCCGATAACTATTTCTCCTTCGGTTCTGTTGTCGGCTTCAATTCCATCGATGGTGCCGTCTGTCGAGGGATCTGGGTGCCGAAGCTCCCTCGTTGGCTCCGAGGGGGCGAGTGGCATTGGACCCTTGTCCGACCACGTTCTCCCTCTCAGAGCTTCAGCACATGTGAGCTCGGCTCCTACATTGGCCTCGGAGCCATCTCCCTCGGTGCGGAGAAGGATTCCGATTTCCTTTGAACCGGAGCCTTCTCTGCATTGTGGCAGTGGCGCCTTCGATGTCATGAAGAGTGTGCTGGCCACTGAGTCAGCTCCACGTTCGACCCCACCGGCTCCATCCTCTGTAGTGCCTGCGTCAACCGCTGCTCCTCCTCCAGACCCCAAGCGTGGGGAACCGGCACTCCAGGGCACCCCATTGGGCATTTTCTCGTCTTCCGACGCCTCCCCTGATCATTCAGAGGAACCCCCTCGGAAGAAGTGCAAGATAAAGCACATTGACTCCCCTGAGTCTGTCACGTCTGATATAGACTTAGATGAATCGGAAGGGTCCCCGAGATCCCCCTCTGAAGATGTTTCATTCTCTGACATCCTAGAAATGCTTAAGCAGAGGGAGAACTGGAATCCCATAGCCCCTACCGAGGATGAGTCTGTATTCATGGATGCGTTCGGTTCCCAACCTTCCACCTCCTGGGTTTCTCCGCCTTTCGATCCACTCATGTCAGTGGTGGCTCGAAAGGCTTGGTCAGCCCCAGATACAGTGGAATCAACCCCGAGGAGACCAGGCAGGTTTATCACTGCACCCCTTGATAAGCAGTTCCTTACCAAAGGTGTTCCTGTGGATGCCATGGTGGTAGCAGCAGCCACTAAGAAAGAGTTAGCTGAAACTTCTTCGTCTGTCCATCCTCCTAACAAGGAGTCCAGAACTATGGATAGATACGGGAAGCGAATGTTTGCTTCAGCGACCTTTTCTATGAGGTCACTGAATTACTTATGCCATTTTACCCGGCTTCAGAGGGATCTCCTTAAAGAGCTCGGAGATACCCCTCAGGATCCATCAGTTGAAGGGACTCAAGCTAAAGTGGCTTCTCAGCTGGCGACCCTTAATTCTGTAGTCAACTTCTCCATAAGGCTCATTTCCTATGCAGCCGATGGTGCGAATAGAGCCGCAGGTACAGGCGTGGCCCTAAGGAGACACGCATGGATGTGGCTGTGTAATTTTGCGGAACCCTTTAGAGTGTCATTCACCAACACCCCCTTTGTTGTTTCCTTTCTCTTTGGACCACAGGTGAAAGACACTCTGACTAGGTGTGAACAAGAAGGCAAGACTCTCTCTGCCGTGGGAGTCCATTTTTCCACTCCTTCCAGACCATACCCCAAGGGTCAGAAGAGTGGTAAAATGTGGTTTCGAAAATCCCAGGGAGCATCGCCTGACACACGTAGCGATTTTTTTTCCTCCAGGGGCAGGGGAGGAGACAACAACTACAGACGCCGCCCTCTTGCCAGAGGGGGTATGCAGAACCAGGGCAGCAGAGAATCCTTCTCTGAGAAGCCCTTCCAGCATCCCTGAAGGGTTGCCCGGCTGCCTGCCTCTGGAGGCAGTCGGAGGAAGACCAACACTGTACCCAAAAGCCTGGCAGATTTGAACGAAAGACAAATGGGTACACTTAATTATATCCAGAGGTTACAGAATTTCCTTCTTTCACCCCCCCCCCCCCTTACCGTCAAGCAAATCCCTTCCAGATGTCCCACCCCATCTGAGGGACCAAGCAGTCACAGAAGTTTCAAAACTGCTAGAAAGAGTCATCCAGGAAGTCCCGGCAGACCAGCACGGATCCGGAACTTACTCAAGGTTCTTTCTGGTACCAAAAAAGACAGGGGACTGGAGTCCGAATCTGGATTTCAGCAGACTAAACAAGTCTGTTCAAAGAACAAAGTTTCAGATGGTCACGCTACAGTCCATTCTACCCTTCCTGGGTCAGGACAATTGGATGTGCTTTATAGAGCTCCAGGAAGCGTACTATCACATCAAAATGGACAGGCGCTCCAGGAGATTCCTTCGCTTCCGGCCGGGAGCCAGTCATTACCAGTTCAGAGCTCTGCCCTTTGGTTTCACCACAGCCCCCAGGGTGTTCACCAAATGTATGGCAATGGTCACGGCTCACCTGAGACGTCAAGGATTCCAGGTGTTTCCATATCTAGACGACTGGCTCCTTACTGCTACTACCAGGCATCAATTTCTACGAACCAGGGACTACACAACCACAATTTGCCCCCAGCTAGGCATTACAATAAATTTCAAAAAAATCTGCCTTGTTGCCCTGTCAGTCTATTACCTATATAGGAGCAGACTTAGGCACAAGGAGTATGTCCGCAAGAGTACCGCCAGACAGAGTGACCACAATTCGTCAGCAAGTACAAATTCTAATGCAGTGCAAAAGAGTCCAGGGTCAGATTGGTTCTTCAAACTCTGGGTTCCATGGCAGCGGCAATTCTTCTAATCCCTCTGGCCCACTTTCACATGTGAATCCTTCAGTGGCTTCTGTTCACACAGTGGTCTTTTCAACAGCTGCCCATGTCTCACATGATCATGATTACAGAAACATGCAGAAGGCACCTTTCTTGGTGGATGGTCTTCCCACTAGTGTCTCAGGGCAGACCATTCATTCAGCCCCCTCCGGTTGCCACAATGACCACATATGCCTCCCTGATGGGGGGGGGGGGATTATCAGGGCAGGACAGTCCAAGGCACTTGGCAGCATCACGAGTACCATCTGCACATAAATGTCTTCGAAATGAGAGCCATGCTCCTAGCATTGCAAGCTCTTCAGGACTCTCTCCCTTCTGGGACCATTGCAATTCAAACGAAAAATATGTCAGTGGTGTGGTACATAAACAAGCAGGGTGGAACCAGGTCCTACCCCCTATGTCGAGAAGCACTCAGACTCTGGCAGTGGGCGATCTCCTCCCAACTATTTCTGATTGTGACGCACATCCCTGGGAAGTCCATCGTCATAGTGTACAGGCTCAGCAGAGCGATTCTCATGCCTCACAAGTGGTCTCTGAATCAGGTAGTTGCGGATCTGATCTTCTGCAAGTGGGGACAGCCTTGCTGCAATCTTTTTGCCACCCCTTTCAACAGCAAATGCAGCAACTACTTTTCCCTTCTTCCGCTTCCCGGTCACTCTCCCAGAGACGCTCTAGTCCACGATTGGCTTCAGGGACTTCTTTATGCCTTCACTCCATTTCCTCTTATACCAAAAATCATACAGAAAGCTATTTTGTTGGGTTGCAAAATGATCCTCATTGCCCCCTACTGGCCTTGACAGATATGGTTCCCGTTCCTGCACAGTTACTTTCTCGAGCAGCCCTGGACTCTGGATCCTATCCCAGACCTGCTGATTCATCAATCAGGCGGGCTGTATCAATCCCTCCAAACACTCCAGCTCACAGCTTGGTTGCTCCACTTCCAACCCTAGCCAGGCTTCCCAGCATTTCCCCGGCCGTTCGTGAGATTGTCTCCTCTCACAAATCCGCCACTAGAAAGACTTATGCTAGCAAATGGAAATGTTTTTCTTGTTAGGCAGAGGCTAGGAACATAAATCCCTTTTCAGCCCCAGTACACAAAATCTTGGAGCTCCTAGCAGAACTTTTTCATTCTGGGTCCGCTTCTGCTACAATCAGGGTTCAATTAGCGGTCGTCTCTAACTTTCATGTTGGGTTGTCTAATGTAAACATTATGTCTCATAAGCTGTGTAAAGCTTTTCTCAGAGGGACTACTCTCCTTAGGTCCCCAGTGAGAGATCCCCCTCCTTCTTGGGACCTTAATTTGGTACTAACCTCCTTAATTATACCCCCTTTTGAAACTGCAGCATCCTGCTCCATTAAGTTTCTATCTTGGAAAACCCTCTTTCTGGTAGGTATTACTTCAGCCGGATGCGTCTCTGAACTTCAGGCACTAAGTGTTCGTCCTCTGTACTTAGTTTTTCATAAGGACAGGGTTGCTCTGAGGACTAATCCCTCTTTCCTTATGAAAGTCTGCTCAGAAAGTAATCTGAACCAATCTATAGACCTCCCTGTGTTTTTCCCTAACCACACCAACAAGGCAGAATACAAATGACATCAATTGGATGTTCATAGACAATTGCATTTTTACCTGCATAGAACGAAGGATATCAGGAAGCCGGACCAACTTTTCCTGTCGTATTCTCGGGGCAAACAAGGTCTCCCAGTTTCCAAAGTGATCTTATCCAGGTGGTTGTCTCACATTATTACTTTCATCTGTCAACTGAGAAACAAAGAGTTGTCTATCAAACTGAAAGGTCATTCTACTTGGGCCTTGGCCACCTCTGTATCCTTCCAGTCTAGGTTGCCCATGGACTCTATCTGTGCAGCTGCTACGTGGGCAAACCCTCATACCTTTATTTCTCATTACAAGTTAGATATGGTCTCCAGAAGTAGAGCTAGCTTTCTGAAAAGTATGTTCCAATGAGCCACCCAGGATTGTAGGTGCTAGGGACGCTGTGCCAACCAGCAAGAAACGAAGGCAAGATAGACAACTTAACATAAAGAAGTTATGTACCTACCATAACGTTCCATGTTAGTTGTCTTCTCTCGCCTTCTTTCTTGCGTCCCGCCCTCCATCTCCCTGTCCTATTGGACCGAGAGGAGTTTTGGTTTCACTGGCTGAGTGTTCACTGGTTTGTTTCCTGTACTGACTTAGAGAGTATGACAGGTATGCCCAACCTGTTTGTTTGGACAGGTTAATTTTGTGGCTGTCTGGGGTTAACTGTTTCAAATGAGATCTGGGTAGCTAGCGCTAGGCATCATGGGATAAGGGGTAGCCTCGAGCCAGTAAACAGCTCTCGAGCTATAGAAGATGGCTGAGTCTGAGTTGAGTATCGGCTCCGATCCCAACCAGCAAGAAAGAAGGCAAGATGAAGACAACTAACATGGAACGTTATGGTAGGTACATAACTTCTTTTTTTTTCATTCCCAGGTATGTGAATGTTTCTGCATGCATTTCCACACTGTCCTCTAATATTCAGCGTAATTCTGAAGATTCAGGAGGAGTCTCCCAAAATAATTATGGTGACCCAACATTTGGCCCAGGAAACATTGGTTCTCCCATCTTATGGAATTTCCAATAATTACCTGGCTGATTGAATTCTCATACGTTTTAGGCACCTCTTTTCAGGGGATGTGCAGCAAGTACTAAAGGAAGAAAGAAAATCTGTTACCAGAAAATCTTATATAGGCAATTAGAGGAGATGATTTGTCTGTGCTGAGTGATTAACTGGAGACCTATCAGGGATTATGTACTGCTGGTGCTCAAATATTTGTGTATTACTACTCCCCTTGGATACTCCAGTTTCCTCTATGATTTTACTAAAACAGTTGCTGAAAGTAGCATTACACCTGAGACCTCTTCCTGAGATCTTTTTTTTTTTTTTTATTTTGTGCTGGACAAGTTAGCTACATCTCCATTTGAATCTGCACACCAAGCAGATGTGTAAGGTTCATTACATGGATAATTGTTCTCATTGTTCTGCAAGAAGCATACGAATTGAAAGCTGTTATGGTTGGGGTACACTGTCTGGTCTTCCACTGAATAAGACATCATTAGGAACAAATTCCTTATTCATGCCCCAGGGTTGTTTAAGAGTTTACTTTGCATCAGGCTATCAATCTCCCAGTGTCCTATCCTAACCCACAGAATCAGGGAGGGTTTTACTTGCTCTGAACATGCATAGGCAGTGCAGGTACTATTTTGACAGAACCATGTCCTTGAGAAAAGCAGATCAGCTATTTATTTCTTTTATGTTGGTACAAGGAAAGAACTGCCCATGTCAAAATGCCTTTTATGCCCACCGTGGTACACCTTATCCAAGCTGCTCACTCTACAAGGGCCTTGTTTTATTTGCTGGCATATTAGAAAGGGGTGGATTTTGTAAGCATTCTGGAGGCAACTACATGATCCTCTGTCCATACAAGGCATTCCAAACTGGATTCTTTCTCTGGCTGCAGCACTGTCTTTGCTAGGGCCATTCTCCAGGGGCTTCTGGATCCATGTATTTCCTTCTCCTCCTGCCAGGTTGAATAGGCTTTGGTAATCCAACCCATATAATCTAAAGGCTACTGCAGTAGTGAGAATGATGAACATAGTGCAGTAGTAGTGTAAGTTGAGTTTACCCAAAACAGGTGATGTTCAAATTCCACACTGCTGTAGTAGCTGCACTCACAGACCCCGTAGTATTGTATGTAGTTATTATTGGGAGATAGTTTGGTTATTTAGTAAGGATGAGTATGCTACTTAACTTTTAGGTAAGGAAGTCCTGAAGATTTTCCACTCTTGACTTATGATTTTTTTCCTCCTCAGGGCTTAATAGGAGGGAGGCAGAGCTTGTGGAAGTAGGAAGTTGTCTTGGACAAGACACAGCCCATAGTTTTGAAAGTACAGCACAACCGTATTTTCCCTTTGGGGAAAAACTTCCACTGTTTTTGTGACAGAAATTATACTTTTCCTGTAAAATAATTTTAAAGCTAGGAAAAAAATGTTTGACTTTGACTGCCATGAGACTTGTTAGTTTTAGACAGGAGATGTTAAGTTGTCAATCTCGACTTCATTCTTGCTGGATGGGTTCGGAGCCGACCCTCGGCTCCGACTCGGCACTTGCTTAGCTTGAGAACTCCTTTTACCAGCTCGAGGCAACCCTATATCCCATGATGCAAGGCGAGACTACCTCAGATCTCGTTTGCCGCTTTGCGAAGAGGTCTCTTTTTTGCCAGCTCAGGTGAGTTTGATTTTTCAAACAGTTTATTCAAGGGTTTTACTCTCCCTTTCTTCTTAGTATTAGATAGTGTGTATTCTTTCTAACAGCCCACCCTATTTCCCCTTTAGTTAAATTTTAAAGTTAAAATTTAAAGTTAAAATTTTTTCAGTTAGGCCTAAGCCTCCCTGTTCTTAATCCCTATCTGTGTGTGTGTTTTGGGGATTAATTGTGTGACTGTTTCAGTGTGTGTGTGTGTTTTTCTTAGACTATGTCTAGGGAAGGAAAGGTCTCCGGCTTCAAGAAGTGTGACTCGTGCTGTCAGAAGATGTCTCTGACAGACGGTCACACTTCTTGTGTTTACTGCCTGGGACCTTTACACCTGCAGGACTCCTGTGCCATATGTCATTCTTTTAGCCCGAGAGTCCTGCAGGAGAGGAGGAACAAGTTGATCCTCCGTGGCTTATTAAAGCCAGAAGGTTCACTCACAAAGACTGGGTCGGGTAAACCTTCCAAGCCACCTAAGGTTCAGGCTACAGTGGTTAAGCCTTCCCCGGTGGCTCCGACTCCTTCGGAGTCGAGATCGGCTCCGGCTGGAGCCGATCTTTCTTCCTCTGAGGTGGTAGTGTCGGTTCCTACCGGCTCCGACACTCAGTCTACAGTTGCCTTGTCGGCTCCGGCTGGTGCCGACGTGTTATCCAGTATCGGGCGAAAGTCTTTGGCTCCATCTGGAACCCAGAGGATGTCGGCTCCGATGGCTTCGTCCAAGAAGAGATCTCGGTCCCCTTCTTTGGAGTCGATTCACTCGGCTCCGAGGTCCCCTCTTTTGTCGGAATGGAGTCATCAGAGCCGATCTTCGAGATCTTCCAGGCTGTCTGACCACGATTTAGAGAGGGTGGTAAGCAGGCTGTTGAAGTCACAGGCACTAGCCCAAATGCTCCATAGCCCGTCTCAGCAGACTTCGGCTATTGCTCTTCCCCTTGACTTCCTCCTCCGACTGTCCACCAGAGTTCGGAGCCGGAGCTTCTCGGGACAGCGACCGTGTCGGCGCCGGAGCCGATACATCCCCTTTCGACTCCGTTGTCTTCGGCTCCGATCTCCTCCATGAGACCTTCCTTGGAGGGATCCGGTCGTCGAGTTTCCCTTGTCGGCTCCGAGGGGGCTAGTGGCATCGGACCCTTGTCCGACCCCGCTCTCCCTCTCGGGGCTTCGGCTTTGGTAAGCTCGGCACCGACATCGGCCTCGGAGCCTTCTGTCTCAGTGGAGCCGGGAATTCCTTTTTCTTTGGAACAGGAGTATTCTGGTCTCCCTGGGAGGGGAGCCTTTGAGGTGATGAGGAGTGTCCTGGCACCTGAGCCAGGTCAACGGTCCATCCCTTTAGCTCCTCCCTCTTCGGTGCCTGTTGATGTCTCTTGCCAGCCTCTTGCTCTCAGGCCCAGGGATCCATCGCCCCAGGTTTCCCCATTGGGAATAACTTCCTCTTCCGAGGTTTCTCCTGATCCCGCAGGGGAGCCCCCGCGTAAGAGGACGTGTAAGAGGAAACACACAGACTCCCCTGAGTCTACAACATCTGATACCGACTTAGATGAGTCGGGGGTTCCCCTCGGTCCCCCTCTGAGAATGTCTCCTTTTCAGACATCCTTAAACTCCTCAAACAGAGGGGGAACTGGCCTTCCATTGACCCCTCCGAGGATGAGTCGGTATACCTGGAGGCTTTTGGATCACGACCCTCCACCTCCTGGGTGTCTCCGCCTTTCGACCCACTCATGCAGGTAGTGGCTCGGAAGGCATGGGCAGCCCCGGATTCTGTGGAACCTGTCCCCAGGAGGCCATCCAAATTTATTACGGCCCCTTCAGACAAGCAGTTTCTTTCTAAGGGCGTCTCTGTGGATGCTATGGTGGTGGCGGCGGCCACCAAGAAGGAACTTGCGGATCCTTCCGTGCCTGTCCATCCTTCTAACAAAGATTCTAGGACCATGGATAGGTATGGCAAGCGGATGTTTTCTTCAGCGACCTTTGCTATGCGTTCGCTGAACTACCTTTGTCATTTCACCAGACTTCAAAGAGATATTCTCAAGGAACTAGGTGAAGTGGTTCAGGATCCTTCAGCTGCTGGGGCTCAAGACAAGATTGCCTCACAGATAGCAATCCTAAATTCTTTAACCAACTCCTCCATGCGGCTCATATCCTATGCAGCCGATGGAGCGAGCAAACGCAGGTACAGGAGTGGCTCTTAGGCGCCAGGCCTGGATGCGGCTTTGTAATTTCGCGGACCCCTTTAAGGCGTCCTTCACCAATACCCCTTTGATGGTTCGGCTTTGTTGGGACCTCAGGTGAAGGAAACCTTGACCAGGTGTGAGCAAGACGGCAAAACTCTTTCTGCCGTAGGAGTCCATTTTCCACCCTTCTAGACCCTATCCCAAGGGTCAGAAAGGAGGAAAGATGTGGTTCCGTAAAGCCCAAGGAGCAGCGCCGGACACACGTGGTCAGTTTACCCCCAGAGGCAGAGGGGGTAACAATAATAGACGCCGCCCTAGAGGCAGGGGGGGTCCCCAGAATCAGGGCAACAGGGAGCCTCTTACTGACAAGCCCTTTCAGCATCCCTGAGGTGTTGCCCGACTGTCCACCCTTGGAGGCAGTCGGGGGAAGGATATCGCTGTACCCAGTAGCCTGGAGTTCCCTCTCACAAGACATATGGGTACAGTCGATCATATCCGAGGGTTACAAAATCCCCTTCGAAAGGTATCCCGTACCTCACCAATCCCTTCCAGACATGTCACCCGGTCAAAGGGATTTGGCAAAACAGGAGGTTTCAAAGCTCCTAGAAAAAAGAGCCGTCCAGACTGTTCCAGCAGACCAAGTCGGATCCAGCGTCTACTCAAGATTCTTTTTGGTCCCCAAAAGGACGGGAGATTGGAGACCTATTTTAGACCTGAGCACAATAAACAGATTTGTCAAGAAGGCAAGATTCCGGATGGTCACGCTTCAGTCCATTCTGCCCTTTCTGGGCAAGGACAACTGGATGTGCTCGATAGACCTTCAGGACGCGTACTATCACATAAAGATACACATACGATCCAGGAGGTTTCTCCGCTTTCGGCTAGGGACCAGTCATTATCAATTCAGAGCCCTGCTCTTTGGCCTCACTTCAGCCCCCAGAGTGTTTACCAAATGCATGGCAGTGGTTACAGCTCATCTGAGACGTCAAGGATTCCAGGTGTTTCCTTACTTAGACGACTGGCTCCTCTCCGCCACCACCAAGCATCAGCTTCTTCAGAGCAGAGACTACACTCTGCAGCTTTGCAAAAAGTTGGGAATATCGGTGAATTTCGAAAAATCTTCTCTGCTGCCTTGCCAATCTATCACCTTTATAGGAGCAGAACTAAACACCGTCAGTATGTTAGCCAGACTAACAGATCAGAGAATTCTGGACATCCAAAAATACGTTCGGATCTTATTACTGAACAGCAAAGTCAAAGCCAGATTGGTTCTGAAGGTTCTAGGTGTTATGGCTGCGGCCATTGTACTTCTACCATTAGCTCGCTTCCACATGCGTCTTCTACAGTGGATGTTATTCACTCAGTGGTCGTTCCAGAACCTTCCCATGAGGCACGAAATCTTGGTTACACAATCGTGCAGGACTCATCTAACCTAGTGGATATCTTCCCCTTTACTTCATCAGGGCCGACCATTTGTTCCCCCTTCTCCGGTTGCCACAGTCACTACGGATGCCTCTCTGATCGGGTGGGGGGGGTATTATCAGGGCAGGATGGTTCACGGGACTTGGCAACCCACAGAATACCATCTGCACATAAATGTCCTGGAGATGAGAGCGGTGCTTTTAATGTTGCAAGCCCTCAACGACTTTCTTCCCTCGGGGACTATTGCAGTTCAAATGGACAACATGTCTGTAGTCTGGTACATCAACAAGCAGGGCGGGACCAGGTCCTATCCTTTGTGTCGAGAAGCTCTCAGACTTTGGCAATGGGCAATCTCCTCTCATCGGTTTCTGATAGCAACGCACATCCCCGGCAGGTCCAACCTCTTAGCGGACAGACTGAGCAGAGCCATTCTCATGCCTCACGAGTGGTCTCTCAATCAATCGGTAGTGGACGAGATATTTCTGAAGTGGGGCACCCCTTGTTGCGACCTTTTTGCTACACCCCAAAACAGCAAATGCCCGGACTTCTTCACCCTCTTTCCCTACCAGGCCAACCCTGAGACTCTCTAACCCAGGATTGGCCCGGGGACTTCTGCAGCTTTTCCTCCTTTCCCCTTAATTCCACAGGTCATTCAGAAAGCTACCGTTTTGAGAGCCAAGTTGATTCTCATTGCCCCTTACTGGCCTCAACAAATTTGGTTTCCGACCCTACATCGTCACCTCCTGGTGCAGCCTTGGCATCTGGACCCAGTTCCGGATCTTCTGATCCACCAATCGGGTCAACAGCACCGGGCCATTCGTTCTCTCAACCTCACTGCTTGGTTGCTCCACTTCCTTCCCTAGCCAGGCTTCCTATGATATCTGATCCTGTCAGAGATATCTTAATAGCTTCCTTGAAGTCGTCCACCAGAACGGTTTATGCTAGCAAGTGGCGACGTTTTTCCCTATGGGCAAACTCCAGGCACATTGATCCTTTTACTGCACCTGTGCATTCTGTTTTAGATTTTCTGGCTGAAGTTTTTCAGTCAGGATCTTCTTCATCAACAGTTAAAGTTCAACTGGCGGCGATTTCCAAATATCATGTTGGCTTGCAAGATCATAACATTATGTCGCATAGACTATGCAAAGCTTTTCTGAGAGGAGTTTTTCTCCTAAAGCCTCCTATAAAACATCCTCCTCCACAATGGGATCTGAATTTGATGTTAGCATCCTTGATTTTACCCCCCCTTCAAACCGTCTGCTTCATGTTCCTTAAAGTTACTGACCTGGAAAACAATATTCTTACTGGCTGTCACTTCAGCAAGGAGGGTATCTGAAATTCAAGCTCTCTGCATCCGTTCCCCTTACTTGGTTTTTCACAAGGACAGGGTATCCTTGAGAACAAATCCATCTTTTCTGCCCAAAGTTGTTTCTCAAACTAATATTAATCAATCCATTGATCTACCAGTTTTTTTCCCTAATTATTCTGACAGAGCTGAACAAAAACTTCATTTTTTGGATGTCCATCGTCAGCTCAGATATTATTTGCATAGAACTAAACAATTCAGGAAATCAGATCAATTATTTGTTTCCTATGCAGAAAACAGGAAAGGTCTCCCAGTGTCAAAAGTGACCTTATCCAGATGGTTGTCTTCCACCATTTCTTATGTGTATTCGCTCAGAGGCAAGCAACTACCCTCAAAACCGAAGGCACACTCAACCAGGAGCCTATCCACTTCTACAGCCTTTCAGGATAAGCTACCCATTGATACCATTTGTGCAGCAGCTACTTGGGCCACTCCTCATACCTTTGTCTCCCATTATAAATTAGATTTGGCCTCCAGGGACAGAGCCAGTTTTGGTTCCACAGTACTCAAGAGTCTGTTCCATTGAGCCACCCGGGATACAGGTGCTAGGGACGCGGTCCCATCCAGCAAGAATGAAGGCGAGATTGACAACTTAACATTTAGAAGTTATGTACCTACCATAACGTTCCATGTTAGTTGTCTTCTCTCGCCTTCTTTCTTGCGTCCTTCCCTCCTTCCCCTTGGCCTGGACAGATCTTGAAGAGTTTCTCTTTATCAGATTCACTCTCCTTAGTTCATTAGAGAGTCTATCTTAAGAACTTTTTGCCTAGTTCTTCTAGGCTAATGTTTGCTCTTCCTTTGGGATTAGTATTATTAGCAGGGTTATTTAGCTACCAAACGAGATCTGAGGTAGTCTTGCCTTGCATCATGGGATATAGGGTTGCCTCGAGCTGGTAAAAGGAGTTCTCAAGCTAAGCAAGTGCAGTCGGGCCGGATCGGCTCCGAACCCATCCAGCAAGAAAGAAGGCGAGAGAAGACAACTAACATGGAACGTTATGGTAGGTACATAACTTCTAATTTTACTTCTTTGGTAAAAAGTTCTTTCAACTAATTTTAAACTAGTTTTGTTGAGGTAAAAGTTTGTTTACTTTTGGTGGCTCGTATGAGTGTTTAAAATGCCTTTTTTGGAAGGGAGTAGGGAATTATTTTTTACTAATTATCTGTTTTACCAGCTAGTGCCATCAGGCTTCCCTTGGAAATAAGGAATCTTTTTTGGCTTGACCATGGAACAGCCTTACAAGTTCATTGGTTCTTCCTTCTTCCAGCTATAAAAAGAAAATTAATTAACTGTTTTTCCCCCACCGCAGGCTGCTAAAGTTCCTCAGGTGCAGATGGGTTACCGTGCTGTGGCTATTACTTGATCCTCATACCATTCATCTTTTTTCTTGGCTCCCTTTGGTGTCATCCCTGTGGCCACCATAGACTGAAGGTTAGACAAGTCCTCTGCCGCTGTTGAAATGCCCTTGGGCAAAACAGAACCACTCTTGTCAGTTCTGGGAGAAGGGGATAGGGTATCCATCTCTCCCTAGCCAGACTGCTATGCCCATTCCTAGGGGTTGTCTACCCCCCCCCCCCCGGCAAAAATGGGTTTCTTCTTCAGAAATTCCTGTCAAAAAGAAACCAAAACTTAGATGTACATCTGCTCCTGTCTCAGTCGCTTTGGATTGATTTATTGGGCTTAACACATGGTATTGTTTCAGGCTGGTGACCCTTGCAGTTCATCTGTTTCTGGGAAAACGAAAGAGAGGTGCATGAATTTGAATCACAAAATGATTGTGAATAGACAGTATTTTGCCTCCATAGATTTCTAACTTAGATTCTGAGGACAGTATGGCTTCTGCCAGTCCCTTTCAATGTGTTTTTTTTTCCCAGAAAAAAGAGAATTGATTTGTTTGAAGAATTATCAGTTGTTTCAGTGGGCATGTAATGATATTCCAAAGTCCCTAAAGAGGTGTGGTTGATTGCAGCTATTTCCAGAACCTATTCCAATTCATGTTCTTTCAGAATTGTAGGATGTTTGTGCCACCACCTGTAACTTGCCTGACAGCCAGCCTGCTGCTGCTGCTGCCACCGCCAATAAAGCAGATAGATTACATAATGATGTTCTTCGTGTTTCACTGTTGCAGTCATTACATTTGGGTTATCTGCTTGCTGGTATCCCTCAGTCGGCCTGATTATCAGAGTCTTGGGTCCTGCGTCGGTTGCTGTCTCATCTTCCATGACGTCGGGTAGTCAGGGGTGTAAAGCATGCAGCCAACGCCATCATATTAGTCTTTCTTGCCGTGCAGTGCCCAAAGCAGAAGCATTTCACAAGTGCAGGTTGGCCAACTCCTGAAATTTTCATTTTTGAGTTTCAGATCCGAAGTCTTCAACAAAGCTAAGTACCCGTTGGGGATCCTTTTTGTTGCTCTAAACTGATGTCAGTAAAAGTTAACAATTGTATTTCTTGTGGAAAGCAAATACCTCATAAAGATTTTCATTCGTACTGCATTCCTTGCTTAGGCCCAGACCATGATGCCCCTCGCTGTCTGTTTTGTGCCTTATTCAAATCTCGAACTGTTCGTCGTCTGTTCATTTTTGCATCTAAATATTTTGCTACTCGGTTCAGTTATTCAGAACTACCAATTGGACAAATTCTGCACAAGGACTCCCCACAGTCAAGCTTGGAAAGTGGATAACCTTTCCTTCACCTGGAAAAACCTATCAGTTTATGCCTTTTCCCCCTCTGCCTCTCTTCTCCAAACTTCTTCTAAAGATCAAACAGGACAAACCAGGGACAATACTCATTACACCAGACTGGCCACGCCAACACTGGTACCCCCTCTTGCGTAGTGTGTCACTGCTGGAACCATGGCACCTGCCTCTGACCCCTTCCCTGCTGTCCCAGCAGGAGGGCCAGATTCTGCACCCCCAGCTTCAAACCCTGAACCTTGCAGCCTGGTTAATTACCTGAGCTCTGTTACCATCCCTCAGTAAGCAAGTGATGGATGTCCTTCTGGAGGCAAGGAGGCCTAGTACTAGAAAATCCTATGCTGAAAAATGGAAAAGATTCTGTTCCTGGAGCCAAACTCAGGGGATGGGCACAACAGTGCCCAATTTACCGCACATTCTTTAATACCTAACTGAGATTCTTCACAAGGGCCTTTCCTTTTCTTCCATTAAAATTCATACCTCAGCCATTTCTGCACATTATAATACAGAGCCCACCCCTCTTCTCTCATCCACTGCTGAAGCAATTCCTCAGAGGGGCCAAAAACTTAAAACCACCCAGGAGAGCTCCTACTCCAACCTGGGACCTTAACTTTGTATTGGAAAAGCTCAGTCTACCCCACTTTGAGCCAGCTGCAACTGCAGAGTTGAAATTCCTTTCTTGGAAAACAGCCTTCCTTCTAGCCATCACTTCAGCAAGAAGGGTGTCTGAATTACAGGCCCTCATGGCAGTGGAGCCTTTCATCATCTTTCATGCAGACAGGGTGTCCCTCAGGACCAATCCTTCCTTTATGTCCAAGGTGGTATCCAGTGTGGCCCTTAATCAGTCCATTCATTTGCCAACCTTCATTTCTAATCCACAGAACAAAGTGGAATGAATACTGCACCCCTTGGATGTGCACAGACAACTTAGATTTTACTTGGACAGGACTAAGCCTCTCAGGAAATCTGAACAGCTGCTGGTTGCATTTGCTGCAGGGGCAGAGGGGAAGGCCATTTCAAACCATTTGTAAGTGGATTGGCCATTGCATTCATTTCTGCTATAAGCACCATGGAAAACCTACCCCACAGGGGATAAGACCCTATTCCACCAGGGCTGCATCTACCTCTACAGCCTGTCTCAGAGGTGTTCCTACTAGGGGCATCGTAGAAGCTGCTACTTGGAGTTCTGTACATACCTTTACCAAGTATTACCACTTGCCAATTTTTTCTAAATCCAGAGCTGGTTTTGTCACTGCAGTCTTGGAGGGCCTAATAGCTGGTCCTAATGCTCTCTAACTGCCTCCTCCCTTCCTTAGCTTTGGGAATTTACCCAAATGTAATGACTGCAACAGTGAAACAAGAAGAACATAGTACAGTTGTGTACACTTACCATAAATGTTCGAGTGTATTTACTGTTGCAGTCCTAGTTACCCTCCCTCCAGCCCCCTGACGTCTATTGACTATACCTCTCCTTTTGTTTACTATACTTAAAGCTTTCTGGTGTATTTGCTTTTTGTTGGCGGGTGTAACCTTGTATATAATTGCTTCCCATTATTGGGGCACCTAACATCTGCGGCAAGAAAAAGTGATGTAATGGTGTCGGCTGCATGCTTTATACCCCTGACTACCTGACATCATGGAAAATGAGACAGCAACCGACACAGGACACAAGACTTTGATAATCAGGCCGACTGAGGGCTACCTGCAAGCAGATAACCCAAAAGTAATGACTGCAACAGTGAATAGACTCGAACATCTACATTTATGGTAAGTGTACACAACTGTACTTTCTTCAGTCTTATAAATTTATACACCCTCCCAGTTATGCTCGTCTCTTTTAAGACCATGAGAAACATTTTGGCTTCTTCCTCTTCTGAAGAAAAATATTGTGCGTGACCCAGTTGCTTCTGTGTCTCAAATCTCACTGATTACAATGTATTATGATTTTGCTGATGCCTGTTCCAGGCTGCTACCACTGGAAGTGGAATGGTTATGAGAACAATCTGATGTCCCTTATTGTTTTTCCTCACAGATGGGGGTTGGATCAGACTTGGCCACAAACACAAGACTTGGAGTCCAATTTTTGAGCTCCTCCCACTACCCATAACGCTCTATTCTGTCCCTAACTCCTCCGATCTAATTTTCTTCCACAGCAGCAAAAAAGGCACAACACAACCATCCACGTATAAGCAGGTTTATTATACCCAAGCTTTCGAGCCAAAGCTCTTTTTCAAGAATAAAACACTTCATTAAAACCACAAAAAGTCAACACCAACCAGTCAAAAAAAAACGCATATTAGCCCATTCAGTATGATACTGCTTCATTAAAGTGACCACTTCCAAGAATCTGAATACATATATAATATAATATATACTGATTGTTAGCTAAACCTTTAACTATTCAGGCATTAAAATAAATATGTTGCTATTGACTTTATTCAGACCTAAAAAATACTGTCTATCCATAAAAGTTTGTTTGTGTCTTTCGGCTTTTCCCGGTTAGGGGTCGCCACAGCGGAACTCCGGTCCGCTAATGATTGGCAGTAGATTTTTACGTGCTGGCTTGCCGGGCCTAACACACAACCTTCAACGAAGGAACGCCCATTCACGCATGTCGCCACACACAAGACGCTCTGAGAATCGAACTGGCAACATCTAACTGTGAGGTGACAACGCTACCGCAGCACCACCACCGCAGTACTACTTTCAATCAATAAAAGTAGCAATCTAAAAACATGCATAATATATAATAATTGTTAGCCAACATATGGCTGCTTAAACTTTAAAATAGGTTTGATGCTATTCACTTCGTTCAACCTTGGATAAACATCTGACCTAAACATTTTTTTATCCATTTCTACTCTGCTCTCTCTGTCATGTTAACGATATCTCCTCCCCTCTTATTCCTAAATACCCTCTGTAACACCCTAAACTTGAATGCATGTTCACCACCTTGCTCTATAATATGTTTAAGTGCATTAGTTTCAGTTCCTCTGCTTATCTTTGTTAAATGTGACACTATTCTTTCTTTGAATTTACAATTAGTTTTGCCAATTTAGAAACAAAGGCATTTCTCACAGTTAGCTAGGTACACTATATTTTCACCGTTATATGTACCAAAAGTTTTAAAAATAAACTTAGTATGTGTAATAGGCTGTAGAAACTCTGTCTCAATATTAATATACTTGCAGTAGGCACAGTTATAACGGGACTGTATTTTTAGCATTGACAACATTTCTCATCATGTCTTAAAATCCTTATAACAGAGGAGCTGTTTTAAATTCTTCTCCTTCTTATAAATAAATAAAATAAGGCCTACTCCCTACTATCTTTTTAACATTGCTATCAGAGCTTAGACTAGTCCATTTCATTTTAATAATAAATTGAACCCACTGGGAATGCCTATTATACTTCATAATATAACTCATCTTGTGTGTGTCGGTAGCCGTGGATGCACCAGCATTCTGTTCTATGCAGTTGTTTCTATATAAGTATGGATCTGATATTGTTAATCCTCGTTCATTCCTTATGCATGGGTATCGGTTCCGAGCTTGGAACTGAGCCGACCATTTTCCAAGCTCACGTCCGCTTCAAACTCTCGAGCTAAACTCTTACCCACAATCCGCCTCTCCCTGCTACCCCAGATTTTGTTTGCCGCGTTGCCATCCGGTCGTGTCAAGCTACTTCTCTTGAGCTAAGTACAGTCAATTGTTGTTTAATTGCTTTACAAATTACTTTTCTGTCAGAAAAGTTGATATTTTATTGTCTCTTGCCCTCTCGCATCTAGCGTTCATATTTGCCTCAGGTTTTTTTCTCTCCTTTACTTTTATCGCGAGGTAATTTCTCTTTACCATCGTTGGTAATCTTTTTCCCTTTCTCTTTCATACCTTCGGGTACTCTCTTGTACCATTGTTGGTACTTTTCTATTAATTAATATGGCAGATAAAAAAAGGTAGTCTGGGGTTTAAGCGGTGTTCTGATTGTGGACACAAACTGCCTACTTCTGATGCACACTCTTTATGTGTTTATTGTTTGGGAGCTTCCCATTTATCTGTTGAACCACCCTGTACTATTTGTGAGAACTTTTCTAATAGAACTTTGTTAGAAAGGAAAAACAAGCTGATACTGAAGGGACTTCTAAAATCTAACTTTTCAGAGGTTATTTCTGGGTCAGAGTTCTCAACCCCTCCTAAAGCCCATAAGAAAATGGATGTTTCTACTAAGGCTAAATTCTTGCCTTCGTCCCCGGCTGGGGACTCTCATCAGCCAAAACCTGAAAAGGCTAAAATTTCGGCTACGGAGCTGTCTGTCAGCCCCAGTGCTTTTGGTGCCTAGACCTTCGGCACCATTAGTGATTTCAGATCCGTCCTCTCCTGCAGCCTTCTACATATCTGCACCGATGGGCTCCTCTGTTCAGACCATTACCACTGTATCGGCACCGACCATTCACTCGGTGCAGACCTTGACCGCAATGGCTCCAAGATCTTCCTCTGAACTGAGGCCTTTATTGACTCCAGTTTTGTCAGTTCCAGTTTCGGCACCGACAAACACTAAGGCACCGATCCCTGTGTCTGTGCAGACAATGACCTCAGCACCGATGACTTCAGTGCAGACTACAGCAGTTCAGTCTTTCTCGGCACTGTTGTCCTCAGTAGATGGGCACAGAGTCTGCCTTTTTTGTGGACAGGCCTGTTTCTCCCGCAGTCTCTGTGAGGTCCACTAGAAGCCTTTTCGAACATGTGTTGTATCTTGTGGACCAGGCATTCTTGGCCAAAGGTATTCCACCCCTCAGGAACTATCCTTCCTTGGGAGGTGATCACCCATCTCCAAAGGCACCTTCTTATTCTCCTCCTTCATTGCTTTTGAAGTCCATGGATATAGTACAGTCTTCACCTTCTGCGGTTCCCTTTATGGATCTCACTAAGGAACCGCAGTTGCCTTCGTGGCAGGAAAGTTTTGCTACGACCCAGAATGCCAGCTGTGACACGCATAGCTTGCTGCTCCACAGCCATCCAGGGACTCCAGGTCAGTAGGCTGAGCCACTTAGAGGGAGGAGTGCCCCCTGTCCTAGACATACACTCCTCTCCGGGTAGACCAGCCTTCCAACTGATGAAGGCTTTCGCTGCTGGCGATACCGGACTGTCTATACCTCCGCTCTCGTCTGGTACACTGGTTTCACAAATCGCACCTAGCGGACACCAGGTGCAAGGGCCTCAGGACATATTCTTTCAGGAATCCCCCTTTCCGTAGTCTTCCCCAGCTTCTCCCACTGAGGAGGTCCACAGAAAAGTTTGTGTAGGATGAAGCACATGGACTTTTTGAGGTATCCTTTGGCGATATCCTCGAAATCCTGAAACAGAGAGGTGACTGGCATTCCTCTAATCTGACCCCTGAGGAATGTGTGTTCCTAAAGGCCTTTCATGCCCAGCCTCCTGCGTTACTCCACCTGCTGATGAACTTGTCAGGTTCATTGTGCAGTGTGCTTGGACGGCCCCTGATACTGTCGAAGCTATTCCCGGAGGCCAGATAAGATCTTGTTCCCTCCTGCTTCGGATCCCCATTGGTCCAAAGGTCTTCCTGTAGATGCTTTGGTGGTGGCGGCCGCAACAAAAAGGATCTGGCAGAAGAAGAAAGCCAGACTGTCGGTCTGCCTAAGAGAGTCCCGGGCCCTGGACGGGATAGGGAAGCGCACCTTTGCTTCAGCGACCTTTGCCATCAGATCCCTGAATTATACAGCACATTTCACCAGGCTTCAAAGGGATCTAATTTCTGAGCTCTCTGAAATCTTGGCTGGTGCAGTGTCTGAGGTCCGTGACAAAGTGGCCTCTCAGCTGGCCACCATTGAGTCTATATCTAACTCCTTTATGCGACTGATATCTCATGCATCAGAAGGAGGAGCTAGAGTGGCGGGTTCAGCTGCGGTCTTGAGATGACATGCCTGGATGCGCTTGTGCAACTTCGCGGAACCTTTTAAGTCTTCCTTTCTTAATGCCCCCATTGAGCCCTCTTTGTTGTTTGGGCCCAAAGTTAAAAGCACACTGGCCAGATGTGAACAGGACGGTGAGACCCTTTCTGCCGTAGGTGTCCGTTATTCTTCCCCTCAATGTGCTTTCTCCCAAAACCAAAAGAGTGGGAAGATATGGTTCAAGAAATCTCAGGGTCCTTTCCGTGACACACAGGCCGAGTTCTCCCCTAGAGGCAGAGGGGGAAACTCACAGGGAAGACTCTCCTTTCGGGGCATAGGGGGACCCCGTAACCAGGGTTCCAGGGATTCTTTCCCTGGTCAATCCTACCAGCGCTCCTGAAGAGCGGTCCAACTCCTTTCCTCTGGAGGTGGTTGAGGGACATTTCTCCTTGTATCCTTCTGCCTGGCTAACCATCACCACCGATTCTTGGGTACAAAGGATCATAACCAGAGGTGATCATATCCCCTTCGATCTTTGTCCCGTCCCTTCAAAAAATCTTCCCGACGTTCCACTTAGTCAAAGGGAAGAAGCAGCACTAGAGATAGAATAGCTGCTAAGGAAAAGAGTCATCCAAATAGTCCTTCCAGACCAGATAGGATCCGGATTCTACTCAAGACTATTTTTAGTGCCAAAGAAAACCGGGGACTGGAGATCAATTCTGGATCTCAGTGTATTGAACAAGTTTGTGAGAGTACAAAAATTCTGGATGGTCCCAATACAGTCTATCCTCCCGCTTTTGGAAAAAGACGATTGGATGTGCTCTATAGATCTTCAAGATGCGTACTACCACATAAAGGTGGACAGGTCATCAAGAAGATTTCTGCGCTTCCGTGCGGGAGCCAGTCACTACCAGTTCAGAGTACTGCCCTTCAGACTCTCTACAGCCCCCAGAGTGTTCACAAAGTGCATGGCAGTTGTCACAGCTCACTTACGACTTCAAGGATTCTAGGTGTTTCCATACCTAGACGACTGGCTCATTTATGCCCCCACCAGACATCTACTGGAAAAAAACCCTGGCAATACTCTCAACTCGCTGCTCAAAGGCTAGGCATAACCATAAACTGGCAGAAGTCCAATCTCACCCCATCTCAGTCGACAGAATTCATAGGGGTTATCTTGCACGCAAAAAACAGCAAAGCTGCTATTCCAGAGCACAGAAATTTAAGGATAAAGCAACAACTAAATTCCAGTCCTTTCAAAGGAAAAATCCACAGCTCACTTGATTCTACAGCTGTTGGGTTCCATGGCAGCCTCCATCACCATTGCTCCCCTGGCCAGGTTTCACATAAGGCTTCTACAATGGCTACTGCTCACCCAATGGTATCCTTTTCGGCATCCTCTTTCAGCCATGATTCGAGTAACCCACAGGTGCAAACAGGATTTAAATTGCTGGATGACACACAATGTCTCACAATGGTCTCGCCCCTTCTCCCCCCAGCAACCCAAGATCACAGTGACCACGGACGCCTCCCTGATGGGGCGGGGGGGGGCTATGTCAGGGACAGACAGTCCAAGGCACTTGGTCCCAACTGGAGGCCCATCTTCATAGAAATGTGCTAGAGCTGAGGGCGGTTCTTCTGGCGTTGCAAGCATTCCATCCCCTGCTGCCGTCTGGGACAATTGCGATTCAATCAGACAACATGGCGGTGGTCTGGTACATCAACAAGCAAGGTGGAACCAAATCTTACCCCCTTTGTCGAGAGGCCATGAGGATATGGCAATGGGCAATTGCCTACCAACCATTTTCTTTTGGCAATGCACATTCCCGGGAGTTCCAACGTGATAGCAGACAGACTCAGCAGGTGCATTCTTCAACCTCACGAGTGGTCCCTGAATCCCTTGATAGCGGCAGAGATCTTCCACCGCTGGGGCCGTCCTTGCTGCGACCTCTTTGCATCCCCGACCAACTACAAATGCAGCAACTACTTCGCCCTGATTCCCCCTCTGGGGCAGTCACCCAGGGACGCTCTAGTCCACGATTGGCCCTCTGGTCTTCTCTATGCATTTCCACCCTTTCCCCTCATTCCCCAGTTTCTGAAGAAAGCCCAGCGGTTGAAGAGCAAGGTGATCCTCATAGCACCATATTGGCCCCGACAGATTCGGTTCCCATTCCTTTGGCCTCACCTACTAGATCGACTATGGATTCTCCATCCAACCCCAGAGTTGATCTCACATCCACAGAACCTGATTCATGCCAACCTGAACAGCCTGAAGCTAACGGCTTGGCTCCTGCAATTCCCTTGATTGCCAGGCAGAGTGATCTTTCTTTACCAGTACGTGATACTCTCAGTGCTTCTCATAAGTCTTCCACTAGAATTACTTATCTGAGCAAGTGGAAAAGATTTACCTGTTGGCTGAAAGATAAACAAGTAGACCCCGTTTCAGCACCAGTGTCTAAGACTAGACTATCTGGCCGACCTGTTTCAATCGGGTCTGTCTACCATTAGAGTTCATTCGGCTGCTATTTCTAATTTTCATGAGGGTGTCCAAGATTCCTCTCATGTCCCATAAATTGTGCAAGACCTTCATAAAAGGTGTGAATCTTCTAAGCCCACCTTTTAGAGAACCTATTCAACAATGGGATTTATCATTAGTTCTACACGCTCTGACAATGGCACCTTTCAAACCAGCCTCTTCTTGTGACCTCAAGTATTTGTCATGAAAAACCTTGTTTTTGGTCGCTATTACTTCTGCCAGAAGTATTTCTGCACTTCAAGCTTTATGTATCAAGACTCCATACTTGATTTTTCATAGAGATAGCGTTTCTGAGAACTAATCTGTCATTTCTGCCTAAAGTGGTCTCTGAAATGTCCATTAATCAAGCCATTGAATTGCCAGTTTTCTTTCCCAATCATTCAAACAGAGGAGAGTATTACCTACATACCTTAGATATACACAGGCAAATCCGTTTTTACTTAAACTGGACTAAACCCTTTCATAAATCTGACCAGTTATTTTTGGCCTTTTCTGGATCTAAATTAGGATCTGCTGTTGTTAAGGTCACATTAGCTAGATGGTTGAAGGACTGTGTGACCTTTATTTACACACAATGTAATATCTCGTTGCCTACTACCATGAAAGCTCATTCAACAAGGTCGGTGGCAACTTCTGCTGCCTTCCATGCCAGAGCTTCTTTACATGACATCTGTGCAGCTGCAACTTGGGCTACGCCTCATACCTTCATCAATCATTACAAATTGGATTTGGTCTCCAGGGGAAGAGCATCTTTTGGTTCTATCGTGCTCAGGAATGTCCTTCCTTGAGAGCCTCCCAGGAATAGAGATAGCTGGGGACTCTGTCCCATGCGTAAGGAGTGAATGAGGATTAACAATATCAGATAAAAAAGTTATGTCTTACCATAACGTTCCATCTGTATTGTTGATCCTCGTTCAGTCATTACGACCCTCCCTCCTTCCCCCTCCTGTGGTCTCTAGTGGATCTCGCCATCCAGTTCTATTAGGTTATTTGACCAGAGGTAGCCTCTACGTTTAACTTGCAAACTCAATCTGAGGTAACAGGGAGATGGGGATTGTGGTAACAGTTTAGCTCGAGAGTTTGAAGCTGACGTGAGCTTGGTAAATGGCCGGCTCGGTTCCGAGCTTGGAACAGATACCCATGCGTAATGACTGAACAAGGATCAACAATACAGATGGAACGTTATGGTAAGACATAACTTCTTTTTTTCCTATAGTTACACCTTCTGACCTTAAATACTCAACATTATCAACTAGCAAACCTTTATTATAACCCCTGGCTTCAAAATCCTGCGTCATAGTATCAATCTCTGCCATAAAACCTTCTTCAGTAGTATTAAGCTTGCTAGCTCTTAAAAACTGACTTTTCACTACACCTTGGGTGCATACTAGAGTTATGTATGCATTTAGTTGTCTGTATGATGACCTGGTCGACAGACCATGATGCTTTGCCAGAGATGGCCTGCACCTGTCACCCCTGGGATTCCGGATACTGGCTAAGGTTCTTGCCTCCCCTATGGTGCCTTTTTTAGGCAAGGTTGAAATGACAAATTCACCACCATAACAGGAATAGGCAAGCAAAAGCTGAGGGTGATGCTACTCAATGCTAGAAGTCTAAACCTCAAAATGCACTCATTCGAGACTCTCCTTAAAATGGAGAACATTGATATCTGTGCAGTAACTGAGACCTGGTTCCAAGGCTCCAGAGAGCACCCCTGCACTACCAGGCTATAACTCATACCACACTTTTCAGCCATGTAACCTGGACTGGAACACCAAAGGCAGAGGTGTGTCCATATTCATTAAGGATATCCACACCTCCAGTCTAGCTGCTCAGCATAATGCAGCAGAGGTTATCCAAGTGCAACTAAATCTGGGCAAAACTGCAATCCATATTGTAGCTTGCTACAGATCACCCACCATTCCCCAGGATTCCCACTCCTCTTTTCTTGATGTACTGGAAAATATTAGGGTTCAACCAAACACCCTAATAATGGGCAATTTCAACTACCCCACCATTAACTGGGAAAACTACTCCTGTACAAACTCCTTCGCTCAACGCTTTCTGGAATTCATAAACTCCGATGCCCTGGATCAACTTATCCACACCCCCCACCAGGGGCAAAAATATCCTAGTTCTAATCATTACCAACATGAGTGACCGGTGTTCCACACCTGAAGTCAACGGCTCATTGGTCCAATCCGACCATAAGCTAATTACCCTAGATATCCACATCCTGCCCTCACCCCCCATTAAGGAAACCATGGTAAAAAAATTTCTCCAAAGCCAACTTCATGCTTCTTAAGACAGAAGTGGTGAACTTCATGACACCATGCAGATGGACAATACAGTTACGACTATTGAATCCTACACAATTGCACTTTATAAGCACTTACATGAGTGCATGGATCGTGCTATCCCAAACAGAACCAAGATGCTATCCTCCAAAAAAAAGGAAGTCAATCTGGTGGTCCCCAGCCATAAACAAACTGTACAACAGAAGGAAGAAACTGTTGCAAAAGATAGTAAAATCCCATGAGTGGAGGAGCTCCCTGGTCAGCCTCCGTAAGAAGCTGCGATCCCTGATAAAATCCTCCAAAGCTAGTTACGAAAACAAAATCGCCACTGATTCTAAAGACAACCACAAAGCATTCTGTAGCTATGTCAAGAAACTCAATGGCAACACTCAGATCTGCTCTGAGTTACAGCACAATGGCACTAAATATACAGACCCAACTGATATTGCCAACATCCTGCAGATAGGTTCAGTGCTCAATTTACCCCCCTCTCATCCCCTAAAGAGCCCATCTCTATACCGGAAGAATGCAAAGTTCCTGTAATCACGGCTGCACAGGTAAAAAAAACACTCTCCAAATCCAAGAACACAGCATCCATGGGACCAAACAACATCCCAGGCTGCATTCTACACAAACTACAGAACGAACTGGCACCCCACCTAAGTACCATATTCAGTCATAGCCACACCTCAGGCTTTGTGCCTGCTGAATGCCGCACAGCAACGGTTATCCCACTCCACAAGGGGGGAGCCACCACGGACCCCAGGAACTACCACCCCATTAGCCTGATGAGCCTGGTCTGCAAGGCCATGGAACGTATCATCATGGAACTTATAAACAAAGACATTGCTATCTCCAAACTCTGGACCCCACCCAGATGTTCATCGTGCATACAGCTGCAGTCATTACAGATGGGTTATCCTGCCGTCAGGCGGGTCCTCGGTCGGACGAATTCCAAAGTCAAGGTCCGGCGTCTGTTGTCATCGCTTCTTCCCTGACGTCAGTGCGGCAGGGGTATAAAAGAGGCAGCCAACGCCATTTTCTCCAGTCTTTCTTGCCACGCGGTGCCCGAAGCAGAAGCAGTTCACAAGTGCCGGTCGGCCAGCTCCTGAGATTTACGAAAGTATTTCAGCCGAAGTCTTCTTTAAAGCTAAGTACCCCGTTGGGGAAACTTTTCTTGCCTCAGACCGATGTCAGACAAAGTTAATTGCATTTCTTGTGGGAAGCAAATACCGCATAAGGATTTTCACTCTTTCTGTATACCTTGCTTAGGGCCAGACCACGACATCTCGGCCTGCCGTTTTTGTGCTAGGTTCAACAAGTGCACTATTAACCGCCGGGCGGAGTTCACCCTTCATTATTTTGGCAAAAAATTTAATTATATCATGTCAGATACACCGACACCAGTTTTAAGCAAAAGACGCAGAGACAAGGACCGACATCCGAGGTCTGCACCGAGTACTGAGGCCACGCTTAGGCCGACTACTGGTTCTCCGGTTCTCAGCGAGGCGCCTACGCAGCCCCTGACTACCGATGAAACTATTTTACCGGTGACTTCAGTACCCGAGGTCGCAGGCTCCTTGGTCTCCATTCCCACTGCAGATACAGATGCCACTCTTGGCGGGGAAACTGAAAATTTAGTGAGGCCTGCCATTTCTGAAGGTGTCTTCAGGCCTCCACCTTCTCCATTAAATCCTTCACTAAATCTAAAGCTGCCATGAAAACTAAAAAACAGGGTCCTCAGACCTCCTCTCAAGGCCCCATGCCTAAAAAACAGATGCTTAAAATGGCTGAGGATTTGATAACTTTCATCAGGGGTTCTCAACCCCCCTCTGACAAAAGACCCAGATTGGAGGAAGACTACCCTTCCTCAGACCAGGCTTCTATTACCTCAGACCATTCTGAAGACCATGATTACGCCTATTCCCCTTTTGAAGACTCTGATGCTGAGAAGTCTATTCCCTCGGTCTCCCCCCCTGAGGACTACTTTTTTGGGGAAACCCTGCATACATTGAGGGAGCACTTCCACTGGGAAGGCCAAGATTACTCAGATTCCAAGAAAAGGCTCAGGGAATTTCTATTGCTCCCCCAGCATAGGCCCCTGGCTATCCCTCCTGTTTTAGATATTTTGGATGATGTGTACGCAGAAGCCAGTCTCAATCCAGATTCTTTACCTCCAGTCCCTGTTAAACCAGACAGGTATTATCGGGTTCCTGATTCTCACCAGTTCCTTTATAAAAGCCATACTGCTGACCCAGAAACAATTTCACAGGGTCCCAAGGGAATAAAGGCCTCTACTGCTAAAAACCCTTGACCTTCAGAGAGAGATTCCAGAGCATTAGAAAGGTGGGGGAAAAAGGTGTATACATCTGCCACTTTAACCATGAGGGCATTAAACTGTCAATTTCATATGTTAAAGTACCAACAGTTTTTGTTATCTCAGCTGAAAAGCAAAATGACACAAACAGAACAACCAAATTTGAAAGAGTTACAGGATTTGTTGCATGGAGCAGAGCAAGTGGGTAAACATACCTTGCAGTGTGGTTTTGATGCTTTAGAGGCCTCATAGAGCTGCTGTCACGGGGTCTGTCATACGTAGACATGCTTGGCTCAAAGAGCAAACCTTACCAGATCATGTCAAAGCAAAGTTATTAGATGCACCACTTCAAAAAGATGTATTGTTTGGTGTTAAAGCTGAGGAGGTACTAAAGAAAATGGAGGAAAAAGCGAAATCTATGCAAACAATGAAAGATTTCTTGCAGGTGCAACCTCCACGCTTAGCAGAAACTGGCCTTCAAAAAATTGGTCCTTTCCAGCCACGGACAGACCTCAAAGGGGCAGATACAGACGCCAAAGGGGCAGAGGACAACATCAAGGATCTTACAGAGCTAGACAGTGGCAAGCTCCAACCCCAAGAGGTGAAGAAGATAGATCACAGGCATTTAGAAAACAGACACAATGACTTCCCCCTATGCCTGCCAAACAAAGCTGTAATGGCAGCAACTTTGGGTGGAAAACTGGCATTATTTTCAAAAAACTGGTACATTGTTACAAAAGACAAATGGATTCTGGACATTATAGACAAAGGCTACAGGTTCCACTTTCACACCCTTCCAAAAATGAGAGGCTTGCCAAACCTGCCACAAAATCAATGGGCAGAGGCACAAAGACAAATTTCCGCGTTCATGGATATGAGAGCGATTCAAGAGGTACCTGCCAAAGAACAAGATCAAGGTTTTTATTCCAGACTATTTCTGGTACCAAGGAAAGACAAAGATTGGAGACCCATCTTAGACCTATCTATTCTAAACACATATCTACAGGTGCCAAAATTCAAGATGCTCACATTACAGCAGCTTCTTCCCATGCTGGGCAAGGAGTCTTGGCTGGTAACGTTGGACCTCAAGGAGGCATACCTGCATGTCCCTATCAGACAAGATTGCAGAAGATACCTCAGATTTCTTGCAGGTTCAACCCATTACCAATTCTCTGCATTGCCCTTTGGCTTATCTACTGCGCCCAGAGTGTTTACGAAATGCCTGGCATCAGTAATTGCCTTCTGCAGACAACAAGGAATACAAATCTACCCATATCTGGACAACTGCCTGATCCAAGCGGACAGCAAGGACGTTCTATTGCAGCATCTGGTGTTTGTAATAAAACTGTTAAACTACCTGGGATACACAGTGAACAAAAAGAAATCAAAACTAATACCTTCTCAACAGATAACTTTCCTGGGTGCCAGCTTGAATACAACCACCCAGATGGCCTACCTCACGCCAGACAAACAAGGGCAACTGTCTCAATACTTCAACAAAATGGCAACTTTCACCAGACTAACTGCAAGGAAAGTCCTGCAGGCTCTGGGATTCATGGCATCTTGCATCCTACTAATACCCTGTGCAAAGCTGCATATGAGGAAACTACAATGGTACCTAAAAAACATATGATCTGAAGTAGGATATTCATTTGTCTGCAACCTGTGGGTTATGGATCCGATATCGGATCCGAACCGGCATAGTTTCCAGCTATGGATCCAAGCTCTCAGCTCCTCCCCTCACCCATAATGCCCTGCTCTACCCTCATGACCTCAGATCTTGTTTGCCGCGCTGGTAACTGGATGTGGTTCTCATAGCTCTCAGCTAAGTGGATTTTTTCTTGTACAAGAATAGAATATTTTTGCTTTCTTTAAACTTTTTTGTGTGAAAGTTGTAGGTTTCCTATTTTTATTGACTGTTTTTAGTTTAATTTAATTTTCAGTAGTATATTTTATCCCTCCCTCGCTGGTGCGTAGAGTGTGTGTGAGGCCTGTGTGCTTCTTTATTGTTTTATTGTTTTAAGTTACTTCTGTAACTTTTGGTTAATTTTGACTATGGCTGATCAGCCTAAGTCAATTTTCTCTAAATGCTCGAGTGTGGCCATAAGCTCTCACCGGCTGATGGCCACACTCGGTGTGTTAAGTGTCTTGGGGTTGAACACCTCACATCTGGCTGTTCCATTTGTGCAGGGTTCAACCCCAGGGCACTGAGGGAGCGGAGGTCCAAGCTGGTCTTGGCGGGTCTTTTACCGCGGACTCGGCTCCGACCCCGCTCCTTCGGGACTCCTGCGGCTGCAGCTGTTCCCCCTGTAGCACCCCTCCTGCTCCTGGGACTCAAACTCCCGCTTCAGGACAGGAGAGGGATGCATCTAAAAGGACGGAGGAGAAGCACCACAAGCGGCGGGCCGAGACCTCTGTTTCGGCCCGCCAGCCAAGCGGCTTCTCCCGGCTTCTGTTGGGCGGTCTCCTCCTTCTCGGCTCCGGTCACCTGTGTGCTTCTCACGGGTCCTGAGGAGGAGGAGACCCGATCTCGCGAGGCTATCGAGGAGGCATTCCAGGCCTACCTCGGTGGCCTCGTCGAGATCTACCCATAGCCTTCGGATGCTGATCTGGACGGATGATGCGAAGGTTCATCCAGGCCCAGATGCAGATGGGAGTGCTCTTGCCTCCCCTCGGGAGCTCAACACCCTTTTCAAGCCCATTGCTCCTTCTCCGACCCGCTTCCGGGTTGAGCAACTGGAGCCGAGCAGCCGGGCGGGGAGGTCGGGCCGATAGTACTTGGTGCCGGATCGACCATGCCCTCAGTGCGTCGGACCCGATCTCGGAGCCTGGATCCGAGCCGGATCCGGGGATCAGTGCTCGCCGGCGCCCGTCTGTGTCGGGCGCACTGTCGCCGGATCCGAGTGCTTGCGCCGGCTCCGATCCACTCTTCGGATCGAGGGAGCCGATTGTCGGATCCTTTGGTCGAGGTCGGCTCCCCTTGGCTTTTGATGTAGTGGAGAGGGCTCTGTTGAGGGTCTCCGGACCCCGGCACTTGCCGGCTCCGTCCGCGCTCCCTCTGCACTGGGCCAGGCTTCCACCATCCGGCCCTGGGACAGCCCGTTTCTGTGCCCCAAGTTGCTCCCATGGAGCAAATTGCTGCTGCGAGGACTCCTCTGACAGCCCCCAGAGGAGGCTCCTCAGCATACGTCAAAGGAGGCACATTGACTCCCTGAGTCTCTCACTGAAGACACGGACTTGGAGGAAGGGAAGGCTCCCCACGGTCACCCCGAGGATGTCTCCTTTGGAGACATCATGGAAATGCTCCGTATCAGGGGGTGGTCTGCCCCAAGTCTTCCTCGGACGAGTCCGTGTTCTTGGAGGCATTGAAGCAGCCCGTCTACCTCTTGGGTGTCCCCTGCCGACCCCTGGTGGACCTTATTACCACCAGGGCGTGGAAGGAACCGGACACCGTGGAGCCAATTCCCAAAGACCTGATAAAATCCTTAGCCCGCCTTCTGACAGGACCCATTGGAGTAAGGGGCCTCCTGTAGATGCCATGTTGATGGCGGCCACAAAGAGGGAACTGGCACAGGAGAGTCCCCCAGTCCACC
This sequence comes from Protopterus annectens, assembly GCF_019279795.1. Classification (NCBI taxonomy): domain Eukaryota; kingdom Metazoa; phylum Chordata; order Ceratodontiformes; family Protopteridae; genus Protopterus; species Protopterus annectens. The sequence continues at coordinate 1,082,512,163 of NC_056744.1, read as the reverse complement.
CACCGAGCAAGGAGTCTCGGATGATGGACCGCTTGGGGAAGCGGATGTTCAGTTCGGCGACCTTTTCGTAAGGCTGAACTATTTGGCACATGTTATTCGGATGCAGCGAGACCTTATTAAAGTACGCTGCATCCCCTGAGTCCATTTCGGAGGAGGACAGAGCTCTGCACTCCACCAAAATGGCCACTCTTAGGTCAGTCACAAATACTTCTATCGGCTACTCTCCCATGCTACGGAGGCGCCGCTAGAGCTCTTGAGGACAGGACTGGTCACTAGACGTCAGGCCTGGCTCCGCCACTGCGATTTTTCTTCAAGGCGTCGTTTGGTTCTGCTCTGTTTGGCAAGACCGTTCGCGACGTTGACCCAGAGCGAGAAGGACGGAAGGCGCTGTCTGCCGTCGGAATCCGCTTCTCTGCACCCCAGAGGCCCTATTCTAGGAACCAAAAGGGTCAGAAGAAGATGTGGTTCCGGAAGTCGCAGCAGTCCCAGCCTGCTCCGGACAACCAGTCCTTCCGTGGCAGAGGAGGACAGGGAGGACGCCGCCCTAGAGGCAGAGGGGCTCCCAGAAACTTCGGGTCCAGGGAACCTTTCTCTGAACGGCCGCAGCAACCCTGAGGTTGCCCGACTGCTCTACTCTGGAGGCAGGCGGGGGAGGTTGTTCGAGGCACCTAGCGGCATGGGAGTCCATAACATCGGACCGCTGGGTTCTCCAAATCATATCCAGGGGATATCGCATTCCTTTCCTTCACCTTCCAAAGATGAAGTCCCTCCCAGGCGTACCACCGGTCAAAGGGAGGCCGCTTTGGCAGAAATTGGCCATCTGCTAGAGAAAAGAGCCATCCAGCCCGTCCGGCCAGACCAGATCGGATCAGGGTTCTACTCCAGGTTCGTTTTAGTGCCAAAAAAGACGGGGGAACTAAGACCAATCCTAGACCTCTCTCTCCTGAATCTGGCAGTCCCAAAGAAAAATTCGAATGGTCACTCTACAATCTATTCTCCCCTTCTGGGAGAAGGCCACTGGATGTGCTCGATAGATCTCAAGGGCGTACTACCACATCCTAATGGACAGGCGCTCAGGAGGTTTCTCCGCTTCGGCTGGGAGCCAGTCACTACCAGTTCGGGTCCTTCCCTTTGGTCTCACCACAGCCCCAGGGTGTTTACCAAAGTACTAGCAGTGGTAGCGGCCCACCTGAGGCTTCAGGGGTGCAGGTCTTTCCCTACCTGGACGACTGGCTCCTTACCGCCCCAACAAGGCATCTACTTCTCTCGGCGTGAGACTCCTTTCTCCATCTTGCTCCATTTCTGGGCATCACAATAAATACAAACAAGTCCAACCTGGCACCCACTCAGCTCTTAGATTTCATAGGGGCCAGACTAGACACAAGGAGTTCTGAGCCTTCCTCACTGCGGACAGAGTTCTAAATCTGCAGCTTCAGGTGCGGGCCATTCTCCATTCATGTTCTGTTCCAGCGGAGTTGGTCCTGAGGGCTCTAGGGTCCATGGCTTCGTCGATAGCACTTCTTCCTCTTGCCAGGCTCAATATCGCATTCTACAGTGGACGCTCTTAGTACAGTGGTCATACCTTGCTCTCCCATGCATCATCCCATAGCGATCAGCAAGGCTTGCAAGCGGTCCCTCTTGTGGTGGCTCCACTCCCGGATCTCCACAGTCGCCCATTTTGTGCTTCTCCCCTCTCGCCACGGTGACCACGGACGCCTCCGCCTCGGGTGGGGGCACTTTGCGGGCGGACAGTCCAAGGCACGTGGAGCGATTCAGAGACCTTACTGCATATCAATGTTCTAGAGATGAGAGCAGTGCTCTTAGCGTTGCTAGCACTTCAGGACTTTCTTCCCTTGGGAACAATTGCGATTCAATCGGACAATATGTCTGTTGTCTGGTACATCAACAAGCAAGGGGGAACAAGGTCTTACCCTCTTTGTCGAGAGGCCATGAGAGTTTGGGAATGGGCAATCTCCACCAATCGCTTTCTCATAGCAACGCACATTCCGGGTCGGTCCAACATCCTAGCGGACAAGCTCAGTCGCACCATTCTGACCCCTTACGAGTGGTCTCTCAATTGTCAAGTAGCGGACGCATATTCGCCGGTGGGGAACCCCTTCATGCGATCTTTTGCCTCTCCCTCAAACACCAAGTGCGACAGTTTTTCGCTCTGATACCTCCTCCCGGAGGTACCCCAAGAGACGCTCTGGTGCATGCTTGGCCACCCGGTCTTCTGTATGCCTATCCACCCTTGCCTCTGATGCTGCAAGTTCTTCAGAAAGCCTCTCGGGTGGGTTGCAGAATGATTCTCATTGCTCCGTTCTGGCCTCGACAGATCTGGTTCCCCTTCCTAAGGTCTCACTCGGTGAATCCTCCTTGGATTCTAGATCCTATTCGGATCTGATATCCCATCCATCCTGCATTCCTCCTCCGAACCTGGACAGCCTGAAGCTGACCGCTTGGCTGCTCCAGTTCCACTCTTGATAAGGACTCGGTATTTCTTCACGGTAAAGGCTATTTTGGTGGCGGCTCATAAACCATCCACTAGAAAGGTTTACGAAGCAAATGGAAGCGTTTCTCTGTGTGGGCGGGCGGCAAGGCCTAGATCCCTTCACGGTTCCTCTCCCGTAGTGCTTGATTTTCTAACCTCTCTCTTTAATGATGGTGCCAGCAGTTCCACAGTCAAAGTTCAACTGGCGGCAATTTCTCACTATCACATTGGTCAAGAGTCTAATCCTCTTATGTCAGCCAAATTGTGCAAAACTTTTCTTAAGGGTACTTTCCTTCTCAGGCCCCTATAAAGCAAGCAGTTCCTCCTTGGGACCTTTCTTTGGTCCTACAGGCCTTGACCGCTCCCCCTTTCGAGCCAGCGGCTACAGTGGACCTCAAATTCTTGTCTTACAAGACAGCCTTTTTGGTAGCCATTACATCAGCCAAGAGAGTTTCTGAACTTCAAGCTTTATCAGCTAAACCTCCTTACTTGGTTTTTCATCCGGACCGTGTCTCCCTCAGGACCAACCCGTCCTTCCTTCCTAAAATCGCTTCTGAAGCAAACATCAATCAATCCATTAACCTCCTGTTTTCTTCCCTAAGTATGAAAACAAAGGTGAATATAGGCTACACTCACTAGATGTTCACAGGCAACTAAGATTTTATCTCAACAGGACAGCTGGTCATAGGCAATCCGACCAGCTGTTTATTTCCTTTGCAAAATTCAATTTGGGCAAGCCAATTTCCAAAGTTTCTCTGTCCGCTGGATTTCACAGTGCATTTTATTGGCTTATCAAGCGTCAGGAAGGCCCGCACGGAGGGTGCTCAAGCCCATTCAACCCGGTCAGTATCTACCTCAGCAGCCTTCAAGGCTAGGATTCCTCTGGATGATATTTGTGCAGCAGCTACGTGGGCTTCATCTCATACATTTATTTCTCACTATAAGTTGGATCTTGCATCCAGGGGTAGAGCATCCTTTGGCTCCGCGGTGCTCCGGAATATCCTTCCATGATGGCGCCCAAGATTCAGGTAGCTGGGGACTCTGTCCCACAGGTTGCAGACAAATGAATATCCTACTTCAGATTTAGAAGTTATGTACTCACCATAACGTTCCATCTGAGTAGGTGTATTCATTTGTCTGCAACCATCCCGCCCTCCTATCCCCCTGGCCTTTCAGTTTCCTGCATATTACTTGTTACCCTTTTGAGGGTATTGTTGCTTTGGCAAACTCGATCTGAGGTCATGAGGGTAGAGCAGGGCATTATGGGTGAGGGGAGGAGCTGAGAGCTTGGATCCATAGCTGGAAACTATGCCGGTTCGGATCCGATATCGGATCCATAACCCACAGGTTGCAGACAAATGAATACACCTACTCAGATGGAACGTTATGGTGAGTACATAACTTCTAAGTCTCAACACAGCCACAGCTTGGAAACAATTATACCACTCATTCCATGCCTTCAAAAGGAATTTTTGTGGTGGGCTCAAGCATGCCAAAGAGACACAGGCCTCCCTTTCTGTTTACCTCAAGCAACTCAGATCATCACAACGGACGTCTCAGACTACGCTTGGGGAGCACATATGGCAGATCAGTGCATTCAGGGAAAATGGTCCCAAAAAGAGAAGCACCTACACATCAACCAAAAGGAGATGCTAGCCGTGCAAAATGCTCTTATGACCTTCAAAGACCTACTGCATCCAGGCCAGCTATTGATAAGGACAGACAACACCACAGTCATGTGGTACATAAACAAACAGGGGGGAACTCATTCCTACCCCCTGTGCTGGCAAGCCATGACCCAGTGGAACACAGCACTGGAATTACAAATTCATCTACATGCACAATTCCTGCCAGGGAAGGAAAACACACTGGCAGACAACTTAAGCAGAAATATAAGAGACCCACATGAATGGAAGTTGCATCCTCAAGTCTTCTCAAAGATAACTCAGGCATGGGGACAGCCAGACATAGATCTATTTGCTACCCACAGAAATTACCAGTTGGAAAAATTCTGTTCAAGGACCTATCATCTACAGGCCTGGAAAGTGGACACTCTCTCTTTCAATTGGGCAACATTGACAGTCTATGCCTTCCCGCCTCTTCCTCTACTGACCAAAGTTCTATTAAAAGCCAGAGCAGAGAGGCCACAACTGATTCTCATTGCTCCAAACTGGCCACGACAGCACTGGTATCCTCTCCTAAAGAGCCTGACACACTCACCACCATGGATCCTACCTTTAGTTCCTCTTCTGTTGTCCCAGCACAACTACAAAACCCTTCACAGCCAGCTCAAAACCCTAAATCTAGCTGCATGGAGAATTCCTTAATTTCCCAACAGACTCTCTTCTCCAAGGAGGTGCAGGATGTCATCTTGGAGGCCAGAAGTCCCTCTACTAGAAAAGCCTATTCCGCCAAATGGAAACGATCTTGTTCCTGGAATCAAGAAAAGGGCCAGAATCCGTGGGTAATAAATATACCTCAAATTTTACAGTACCTAGCTGAGATGTTAAACAGTGGCCTTTCCTTCTCCTCCATCAAGATCCACGCTTCAGCCATTTCTGCACAATACAATACAGATCCTCCTTTATTCTCACATCCTCTATTAAGGCAGTTCCTCAGAGGGGCAAAAAATATAAAACCCCCACGGAAACCACCAGTCCCAGCTTGGGACCTCAACTTCGTATTGGAAAAACTGACCCTGCCTCCCTTTGAGCCGGCTTCTTCAACAGAGCTGCAATACTTGTCGTGGAAAACAGCCTTCCTTCTGGCTATTACCTCAGCACGCAGGGTTTCGGAACTACAGGCCCTCATGGCTGTGCAACCATTCATCATTTTCCATCAGGACAGAGTTTCCTTACGAACCAACCCTACCTTCATGCCAAAGGTAGTATCCAGTGTAGCTTTGAATCAGACTGTTCATTTACCTACCTTTTATCCAAATCCACAGAACAAAGGGGAGCGACTACTACATTCCTTGGACATTCATAGACAACTTCGTTATTACTTGGACAGAAAAAAGTCATTCAGGAAATCTGAGCAACTCTGTGTCCTATGCTACAGTTGCTCAAGGAAAGGCTATTTCCAAACAAACAATTTCAAAATGGATAGCCCACTGCATATGCTTCTGTTATTCATTTCATGGAAAATCTGTGCCTGTATACATCCGATCCCACTCCACCAGGGGTACAGCTACCTCTGCAGCTTTCCTCAGGGGGGGTCCCTACCAAGGACTTTTTGGAAACAGCTACTTGGAGTTCAGTGCACACTTTCTCCAAGCAATACCACCTGCAGGGCATCCTCGCCCCTCCTAGTTCCACATAGTGCCTACCATCCTTACTTAGCTTTGAGATTCTACCCATCTGTAATGACTGCAGTTGTATACACGATGAACATAGTACAGTTTTGTACCTACCATAAATGTAGATGTTCGAGTGCTCATACAGCTGAAGTCCAGGTTACCCTTCCTCCATCCCCTCTTAGGACAGGCCCTATGACATGACAAACACCTTTATCATACAACCTATTTGGGGTATTCTTTTATGGTGCATTTGCTTGCAACTACTGTTTTTGATTTATATACATTGCATGTTTGCATAATATTATGTTTTGCCTTCCTTCTGGGGGCACCTGACATCTGGGGCAAGAAAAACTGAAGAAAATGGCGTCGGCTGCCTCTTTATACTCCTGCCGCACTGACATCAGGGAAGAAGCAACGACGACCGACGCTGGACCTAGACTTTGGAATTCGGCCGACCGAGGACCCGCTTGACGGCAGGATAACCCATCTGTAATGACTGCAGCTGTATGAGCACTCGAACATGTACATTTATGGTAGGTACAAAACTGAACTTTCAGGTTTGTAAAAGGCAGATCATGTCTCCTAAACCTGATAGACTTCTTTGAAGCAGTCGCCGAAGCTGTAGACAAGGGTAAGGTGGTTCACATAGCCTATCTAGATCTTGCCAAGGCTTTCGACACCATTTCCCACTCTGGAATTATAGATAAACTCACTAAACTAGGTATAAATCCCTATGTCACAAGATGGGTTGCCAACTGGCTCACTGACAGAACCCATACTGTGAAAGTAGCAAACTCCAAATCCGACTTCAGACCAGTGACAAGTGGAGTACCACAGGGTCAGTCCTGGGTCCTCTCCTGTTTGGTATCTACTTCTCTGAAGTACAGGCTAACACAGAAGGTCTTTGGCTAACGAAGTTTGCAGATGCCTGCAAACTAGGTGCCATAATCTAAACTCCTAACGATGTGGACATCCTGCAAAAGGGCCTCACTGAGACAGATGCCTGGTGTCAAAGCCATGGCCTCAAGCTCAATGCCAAAAAGTGCATTGTCATCCCCTTTGGTAAAAACTCTGTACCCATGAACTACAGCCTAGGCGGTAGTATACTTAACACCGAAAGTGTGATAAGAGACCTTGGGACACAGGTGGACAGTAGTGTCTGCTTTGATGATCACATCGCTACAGTAGTCAGGAAATCCTTCTATGTGGCACACCTCATCACAAAACATTTCTCATCCAGAAAAAGAGGTCATTGTTCCCCTCTACTCAGCACTCATTAGACCCATTATAGAGTACAACGCCACTTTTGGTATGTACCTCAGAAGACATCTACAACAACTGGCAAGTCCGCAGAAATACCTCACAGAGGATTACCGGCCTCAAACAGATGCCCTACGCAGACAGTCTCAAAAAACTCCAGCTTTACTCCATCGCATATCGCCTACTCAAACGTGATCTCTGTCTAACATACAAAACTATGTCAAACCCAGAGCTGTTGGACATGCTCAACTTAAAGAAATCCCAATCCCTCCAAGCTACACGCTCTAGGGACCTAAACCTGGTCACAACAATAAACAGAACATGCCGGAGGGATAGATTCCTTTCCCAGAGACTTCCCATACTCTGAAATAAACTACCTATCTATATCAAACAAAGCTCCTCATTAGCACTCTTCAAGAAAACTCTTTGATGATTGGATGGGAAATAGGAAATTCACCCCGGGGATCACCTCTCTGGCTCTGCTCGACAGTGGCACAGGAAAATAATTTTTTTGGGTGGCAAAAGCCAGGGTACCTTTTTGGCTGGGCTTGTATAGGCCCCAGGGCCAGTAGCCTAGTACCTACCTATGAACTTCTTTCCTATATATAGATGCATGAACTCTACCATTAATATTGGATAGTTTCACATCTAAGAAAGTAATCTCATTTGCTGAGCAGCACATCTCAAATCTAAGGAAATCAGTACTTCGTTGCAGATGTTCTACAAATGATTCAAGTGTTTCTTTGGTCCCTTTTCCATAGCAATACTATGCCATCTACAAACCGTTTATAAAAAATCAACTCAGCATTTTGATATCCATTTGTCCTAGAGTCAAATACAGTACATTCTTCCCACCTGGCCAGAACAATATTTGCATAACTATTGGCTACTGGTGCACCCATAGCTACTCCTGATGTTTGGTGGTATATTTCACCTTTAAACATAAAACATTATTATTCAAAACTATTTCTAATAGAGAACATATCAGTGAAATTTTACTGGCTCCAGAGTTACTATATGCAACTAAAAAATCTCTAACATAATCAATCCCTACTGCATTGGGGGTGACTGTAAAAAGAGATTTAATGTCCATAGTTGCAAACAGGACATTCATCATATCATTATTAGCCATGAATTCACCTAGGAATTCCAAGAACTCACAGGTGTCTCTAATGAACGCTCTACTGTGCTTCAATAATGGTTTAAGTTGCTGGTCCAAATATTTGGAAATAGCCTTCATGGCCCACTGTTTACCTGAGACTATAGGCCTCATTGGATGATGCAACAAATCGTTATGGATTTTAGGTAAACCATAAATTACAGGGCAGACTGGATGTTCTATATAAAAATAATTATATTGTTCAAGAGTAATGGCTACTTGCATTAAATAATCATATAACTCAGTCTTGACTCTATAAATCATCTTATTCAATTCAAGATTACTTATAACTTTAAATGTATTGCTATCATGCAAAAATTCAAGCATCAATGGTTGGTATTCAGTTTTACCACCTTTATCGGCTGATTTGATAACAATATTAGTCCTGTTACATAAATCAAACAGTGCTTTTCTTTCACATACATTAAGATTATGAAAGTTAGACTGTTTCCCTTTAAAAAATAGATAATTTCACACATTTTGTAGAAAAGCTATAACAGTTGCCGTACTATTAGATACTCATTTTCCACCATCGTGGTAAGACTGAGAATCGCATTCTCAAGCTTGTAAAAGAGATTTTTGTCTGATTATTGTATTCGGTTCTTAAACTTTCTGTCATTTTTAGACTGCAGCTGCTCCCTGCCTCTTCCTCCCTCAATTTTTGCTGATGTCAGGATTTCACCTTCTTGTTCTCCGTTGAATCTTTTCTCCTCTTCTTGGTACATCTCCCCTTCGGCTCTTTTCACTGTTCCATTTTAGGTATTACTTTTCTGTTCTAGCCTGGGGTAGAACTTTGTTATTAGTTTGTATGTGGTTAACCTTTTCTCTTCCCTTTAAGTTACATGGCCTTAGTATGTCAGACAAACCAACGGGCTTCAAAAATTGCACTTCTTGTCGGCATAAGATATACAGTTTTGATCCCCATGAAAAGTGCGTCTGTTTTGTAGGAGCTGGTCATCTTAATTCTTGTGCCATTTGTCACCCTCAACCCAAGGGCTCTGTTAGATAGGAGCAATAAATTAATACTAAAAGGCTTGCTCCCTGCTTCTCCTGGGGCTCAAACCCCCTTCCAAGTACTCACGGTTTCCTTGAACTTCAGTAAACAGTGTTCTTAGAACTCCCCAAGGACTTCTTCAGAGCCACTTGAGAAGGTGAGGAATATCTCTGATCCGACTACCTAGGATCCAGAGTCCTTTGGGTTGCCCTCATATCCGCAGTCCTCCTCTGATCCGACAGGCTCGGTTTTATTGTAGTCTCGACTTTACCATCTACCTCCTCCTTGCGTCCTATACGTTTGCATCAGGCAAGCTGAATCCATATGCCAGAGTACACTTTGAATCCTGTCTCTCTGGCCGTACCTATTCAGCTCTTTCAAACACTGAGGAAACACTCCAGACCAGCGTCCACAGTGTCTTCTGGGTCTTCGAGGAGTTTGACAGAGGCAGATGTGTGGACAGGATGATGTGGAAATTTCTCAGGACTCAGATCCAGATGAGGGTCCTGCCAGCTCCTTCCCCTCATGGATCTGTGAATGTGCCTGCTGAGTCCATTCTTTCTCTTTCTCTGATCTTGACCCATGGTTTCAGAGTCCCATGGTACAAGATCTCCAAGAGGTTCGGTGTCTGATCCAAGGAAAGTACCCTCTTCTACTCTGACTGTATCCCTGACCGGTTCTGTTCTGATAATATCTGATCAGATCTGAGAGATCGGTGCTGGGTCTGAGGGGATGGGTTTGACCCAGACTTTGTTGGATCTGTCCCTTCCCCTTGGAGCCTTGGCCCTGGACAGCTCCCCATGAGACTCCGATCCAAATGTGGCCCCAACCTTACTTCCTTAGTGACTTCAGCTCTGAGGAAGAGGTTTCCCCTGGTCCGCCAGCTTTCAAGTTAGTAGAAAGGGCTTTCTCTTTCCATAGGGAACTGTCCTCCCTTATCTTGAATCCTAATCATCGCCACTTGCTGGGCCCGAGTTCTGAGCCCATCAGACCTGTTCTATAGGGACAGCCATTTCTGGGAAATTCTCTAAACAGGTTCCTTAGAGGAATTTCTCCCGCCCACCTATTCGAACTACCCCACAGAAGAGGTCCCCTGGAAGAGAACATGTAAGAGGAGAGAGAGATGCACTCGCCCATGGAGTCTGTTATGGAAGACACTGATTTTGATGAGGGAAAAGGATCCTCCAGATCACCAGTCAATGACCTCTCCTTTGGAGATATCCTTGAAATCCTCAAACAGAAGGGCGGGTGGATTTCCCAACCTCCTCCTCATGAAGAATCAGTGTTTTTGGAGGCTTTTGGTGTTGGACCATCTATGTCTTGAGTGACCCCCCCCCCCCCCCCGCAGATGAACTTGTTGATTTGGTTTCCCCACTGGGCTTGGAAGGAACTGTATACTGTCAAATCTCTCCCCAAGCGCCCGGACAAATTTTTGGTCCCTCCTGCTGATAGACCCCACTGGAGCAAGGGAGTGCCAGTTGATGCTATAGTGGTGGCGGTAGCCATCAAGAAAGAGATGACTGAACAAAACTCCTCTGTCCATCCACCAAACAGATCTGATGAAGGAACTTTCAAATAATCTCTTGGAGTACATGTCTGTGGAGGATCTGAAAAATATTTCTTCAACTGGCTACTGTACCGTCCCTTTCTAATGCATCAATAAGGCTGATTTCCAACACAGCTGAGGGTGCCTCACAAGCTGCCAGTTCATGCATAGCCATTAGGAGATAGGAAAGGAAAGAGGATACCCAGTGGATTTGATTAGGAAAGTAGAAGAAGAAATAAGACAAGAAAGAAAGGGGAAATTCAAGTCTATATTAGGGGAGAATATTCCCATGAGTGGAGAAAATGTACACGACATGTTGGATAAAGAGAATAGTGAACTAGTTAGTAACTTCGTAACAGACTTTAATGGGGATGCAGATATAATAAGAAAATTATTAGAGAAGGAATGGACTAGATTTAGTGCTACATCAGATGTAGAGGGTATTTTCAGCAACCCATTTAAATGCACTTATTGGAAGGGTAGCAGTATTAAAAATATTCTGGAAAGTAATAAGAATGGACCAGTAAGTCACAAAAAGACAAATTGGGTACATTCAAATGTGGATGCTGCCCTCAATATGTATGTATGTATACGAAGAACGGACACAGTCTGTCTGGCTAGTAGGGATAGGTTAATTATGAGTAAAAGCTTTGCAAATTGTGAAACAAGTGGTACAGTGTATTTAGCAACATGTAATAAATGTGATGCATTCTATGTGGGGAAATCAGAGAGAAAGTTGAAAACTAGAATCTATGAGCATAATTACGAAATAAGAAATAAATGTAAAAATAATGCACTATACAGACACAATGTCAAGAAGCCAGATTTTCCTTTTTTTTTCCCTAGAAGTGGTACCTAAGGACATTAGAGGAGGTCCATGGGAGGCCTGTCTTGAATATAAGGAACTTTTCTGGCACTAACTTTGGAAGCAACCAAGGCCCCAGGGCTAAATGATTATCTCCCAAAACCCATTATTGATGTTAAGGGCAGCAAAACTTTAATATTTATTAAGTTATGAGGAGTGAATTACTGTATTGTATTTTATTTATTATTGTTTTTATCAATTTTTGATTAATGTGACAACTTGATTGCTTGAAAAAATACTTTGGAGATGGTTATGAATTATAGTTGTTGTTTCTACTTTGTCCACTAGATGGTGCCATTAGTTAAATTTTGGTAATTTAGGGACTGAATGTTTTTATTAATGAACTATTTTTATTAATGAACTATTTTTATGAATGAACTATTTTATAAACGAGATATGTGTAGGAATGGATTGTTTAATGAATTTTAACAGTGAGTTTATATGTATTGTTGGACATTTATTTGGACAGTTATTTGGATATATGTATTTATTTGGAGGAAGAGCAGAAGGTTTTCTGCCAATGAAGTTCTTTAATTAGGAATGAAAGTATTTAAGTGGGGATTTGATCAAAGTATGCATCTCATCTGAGGAAGTCTGGTTGCAGGCAAAAATTCTGTATTATTATTTAGAAATTGTTAATGTTTTAAGCCTGTAGCGGCCTGAAGTGGCTGGATTTTAGTGTGTGGAGTGTCTAATAAACTTTGAAATATACACAGAGGAGTGTCGTGGGCTTTTTCCAAGTGCTCTTATTGTTAATTACGGTGGACATTTGGTTTTGAGCACTATAACCCTGTTTGTGCCATTAGGAGATATGCTTAGATGAGGCTGTGCAATTTTGCAAACCCTTCGAAATGTCCTTTGTCAATGCCCCCTGTAAATGACGACCCGAACAGGGATGAGCCATCAGACATGCTCACCCACAGCAAACAAGAAAGAAAGACTGGCTGTCATAGGAATCAAGTTTTCTACCCCTCAATGGACTTTCACTAGAAAACAAGGTGGTAAGAAGATGTGGTTCTGAAAGTCTCAGGGTCCTTTCCAGGACTCGTGTGGGAGTAATTCCTACAGACAGAGGAGGAGGAAACTTCAGTGGAAGACATTGTCCTCAAGGCAGAAGGGGTCTGCAGAATCAGGGCTTCAGAGATTCCTTCTGATGGGCCTTATCAGCGCTCCTGAAGCATTGCCTAACTCAGCCTCTGGAGCCGGTCGGGGGTCATTTCTCTTTGCACCTAGTCACCTGGAGAGACATCTCAAAAAAATTCATGGGTGCTAAGAATCGTATCCAAATGTTACTACATAGCATTTTCCCCTTCCTCCTGCTGTTCAAAAAGGGAACTTCCGGACATTCCACCTAGGAATGGTGGATGCAGTTCTAGAAATACAAAAGCTGTTCCAGAAAAGTCATCCAAGAGGTCCCACCTGACTAGATAGGATTGGGAAACCATCATTTAAAGGGGGCATTGACAAAGGACATTTCGAAGGGTTTGGTACCAAAGAAAACAAGGGACACAAGACCCATTTTGGATTTAAACAACTTAAATCAGTATGTAAAGAAGGCGAAGTTCCGGATGGTCATGGTTCAGTCCATTCTGCCTCTTCTGGGCAAGGACGATTGGATGTGCTCTATAGATCTCCAGGTTGCGTACTATCACATAAAAATGGACAGGCTATCCAGCAATCCAGGAGACATCTATGCTTTTGGCTGAAGTCAATCATTACCATTTCAGAGTACTGCCTTTTGGACTCACCACAACCTCCAGGGTATTTACCAAATGCTTGGCAGTAGTAGCGGCTCACTTAAGACTCACGGGATTCCAGGTGTTTCCATATCTCTACGACTGGGTCTTCATCGTGCCATCAAAGCAACAACTTCTACAAGCCAGAGATGACTAGCTCCAGATTTCCAACACCTTGGGCATCTCGATAAACCATACCAAGTCACACGTACTCCCAGTACAGACCCTGGAATTTATACGAGCCTCTTGAATGCTACAACTCGTGTCCTTGCCTCTCCATTGCATCACATCCGTGAGATTTCAAGTACTTTCACACCCATTTCCTCCAGCACATATAGTACTGCAAGCTTCTGGGGTCTATATCAGCTGCCATTCTAGTCCCTCTGGCAAGGTTCTTTATGTGAATCCTTCAATGGACATTAGAGGTAAAGTGGTCCATACTTTACCAGTCCCTGTTTCCCATAAGACTCACTCCAGTCTGCAAACTTCATTTTTGCTGGTGGCTTCAGTCTGACTATCTCTTCCTGGGCAGACTTTTTACCCTTCTGCCCTCAATTGCCACTGTGACCACAGCCGCTTCCCAAAAGATGGTCCAAGGCACATGGTCCCCTCTGGAGACCAAGTTGCATATCAGCATCCTAGAGATGAAAGCAGTCCTTCTAGCACTGCAAGCATTTCAAGACAATTCTTCCTCTAGGAACTACTTTAATTCAAACCGACATGTCAGTAGTCTCGTATATCAACAAGCAAGGAGGAACCCGATCTTGTCTGCTGTGCAGAGAGACCATGAGGGTTTGGTAATGAGCAATATCTTCAGACTGCTCTCTCACTGCAATGCACACCCTGGGGAAAACCAGTGAATTAGCAGACAAGTTCAGAGGTCTGTTCTGATGCCTCATAAGTGTCTGTCAGTGGTGAATATGATCTTCAGCTATTGGGGCTGGCCTTTATGCAGTCTGTTTGCCTCACACCTCAACAATAAGTGCAGCAAGTATTTCACCCTGATCCCCCTCCAGATGAGTCACTGAGAGATGCTCTGATCCACGATTGACCCCCCCCCCCCACCATCTCTTGTATGTTTACCCTCCTCTTCCCCTGATTCCAAAGTTATTACAGAAAGCAAGCAGACTGAAGAGCTCAGTCATCCTCATTGCCCCCTTTTGGCTTTGACAGGTATGGTTCCCGTTCCTCTGGTCTCAGTTGAGATATCCTCCATGGATTCTGGGGGTCTGTGTTCAGTCATCAAATGAAAAAAGCATCAAATGGCATGTTTCATCGAACATGCTGTTCATCAAGCCATTTGAGTAAGATTTCATTACAGTAGGGATCAGGAAATTTGCTGTTTCCCCACTGTAGTGCAATCTCTGAGTTTTTTTTATGTAATTAGCGGGGGGGGTGCAGATGAGGAGTTTCGATGAACGGCATTTTGAATGTAATGCCTTTGGGTGATTTTTTTTTTCCAACCGATGACTGAACATAGACCTTGATTCTGGAACCCACTCAGGATCTCCTGTCCCCATCCATCGAAAATTCAACACCCCAATCTCCACGCACTCAAACTAACCGCATGGTTTCTCCACTTCCAGTAATAGACACAGTCCAGGCTGCTTCCCTATTTCATGAAATTATCTTGGCTTCCCAGAAGGCTTCTACCAAGAAAGTTTACAGAAGCAAATGGAAAAGATTTTCTGTCTGGGCTTCCAACCAGAATATCAACCCTTTTTCAGCACCTATTTCAGCCATTCTTCTCTTCCCAGCAGCTCTCTTTAAAGAAGGGGAGAGTTTCTCTACCATTAAACTTTTGTTGGCAGCAATCACTAGTTGCCATTCAGGAAAGAGATCCTTCATGAAAGCTTTACACATCTTGGACATAGCCAGAGAAAGGGGAGTATTTCTTCTCAGACCCCAATAAAAGAAACTCTCCTCCTTGGGACCTTACTGTGATTCTTCAGGTTTTGACTCAGAAACCCTGTGAACCAGCATACAAATATGATATGAAGTTTCTGTCTTGGAAAACTATCTTTTTAGTAGCTATCACTTTGGCAAAAAGAATTTGAGCTTCAGGCTTCACCAGCTAAGCTTCCCTACATTATCTTTCATAATGACAGAGTAGCTCCATGAATCAATCCTTCCCTTCTTCCTAAAATAGCTAGAGAGAGTAATATTAACCAGTCCATATAATTACCAGTCTTCTTTCCAAAGTTTACGAATAAGGGGGGAGTACATACTTAACTTCCTTTATGTACACTGACAAATACATTTTTACCTTCACGGAACACAGCAGTTAAGGAAGTCCGATCAGCTGTTTGTATCCTTTTCCTCTAGCCGCCTGGGCCAAGCAGTGTCTAAACTTGCTGTAGCCAAATGGATTGCTAATTGCATTTTATTGGTTTATTCATGCAAAGGATTGGCTTTACCACGACCCCCTAAAGCTCACTCAACTCGGTCTATTGCTACTTCATCTACCTTCTCATCAAGGACTTCAGTTGACATTTGTGCTGCAGCCACTTGGTCTAAGTTTCACACTTTTGTTGCATATTACAGATTGGACATAGTCTCTAGAAGCAGAGCTTCCTTTGATTCATCAGTGCTCCAGCATGTCCTTTCATGAGGGACTCCCAAAGGCTGCGTAGTTGGGGATTCTGTCCCATCTGTAAGAAAGAATGAAAAGTGACAATACAGATGCCAAGTTATGGTGAGTACATAACTTATAATTTGCTTGACTGCATACCTGAAACCTTCCAGATGTCAAATATGACATTTTCAATTCTCATTGGATAGTGTTTTGGGGCCTTCTGATACAGAGGTCCTTAAAAATGTTGAGAGGTAAGATTTTTCAGCCTTTCTTCACCAAGTTTGCCAAGGGATTTTTTTTAGTACCCCTGCTCCCACTGTAAAAATAAAATAAATCATAGCAAGGTGCTGTTTAACAAACATTTAGAATGCAAATTGCAGGGAGGGTGCAAAAGAAGCATGAACCCTTCAGAATAAAGAACAGTGTATTAAGTCTGAATGATTATCTTCAAGAGTCTACTCCCCCTTCCCACCCTGGCCAGCCCTTAATCCTTCCATAAAGTCTGAACTTCTCTTTTTCTCTCTTTGGCAATGGATAAATGTTCATCATTCTCACTGTTGCAGTAGCCTATGGTTTGGAAATCATTAAGTGGTCAGAAGAACCAGCAACAGCCACTGCAGAGTCACCTACCATTGGGTAAAATGCTGAAGGCATGGGCTCATGTTTTAACTGTTTTTCTTTTTACGTTTGGAGAAGGAACAGCAAGACTAGGGTGGCATCCATGCTGTAGCTGTGAAAGAAGCCTGATTTCTGGTAAGCTTTGCTGGAAGGGGACGATCGAAAGGTAACTTGTCACTTAATGCACAAAACACAGTGCACGCCCTTTCAAAAAGGTCCCATTTCTCCAGTACAAAAGTTATATTAGCAGCTAGCAACAATTCCCTGTCAAAAAAATATTTTCCCTGAAGTGAACTGCCTAATAAAAATTTAAAAAGATATCAAGAAGTGTACATAGGCATTCATATTACACAGTTCATGCCATTAAATTACACCTTCCAACTAATAAAAAAAATCCAGTTACCTTAAAATCCATTAAATAAGCCCCAAAACCTAGGTAGAGAGGTTCATAGGTGTGTACATTTACAAGCCTCGCCCATAGAAGTTCCCTGACATTATACCACCCGACGTTAGTTCCCAGTGCCTCTGTCAAGTAGAGTCACTGGAGTGATCCCCGGGGTAAACTTTCTTTTACCCATCCACTCATATTTGTTTTGAAGAGGGATAGGGAGGTGCTCTGCTTGACATGTATGGGAAGTCTATTCCAGAGCATGGGTAGTTTCTGGGTGAGGGACCTCTCCCTCCAGCATGTTCTGTTGATTGTGGTAATGAGGTTGAGGTCTCTGGAGTGTGTGGTACGGAGGGATTGGGATTTCTTTAGATGTAGCATTTCTAACAGAGCTGGGTCAGACATGGCTTTGTAAGTCAAGCAGAGATTGCCTCTGAGTAGGCGATATGAGACAGAATAGCTTTTGAGTCTGTCCGTGTAGGACATGTGTTTAATGTCTAGGATCATCTTCGTGAGGTACTTCTGTGGCCTCTCCAGCTGTTGCAGGTGTCTAGTGAGGTACATGCCAAATGGGGCATTATACTCTATGATTGGTCTAATGAGGGAAGAGTAGAGGGAGACGATGACCTCTTTCTTCCTGTATGCAAAATCCTTGGTAATGAGATGTGCCACATAGAAGGAATTCTGACCATCGTGGCAATGTGGTGGTCAAAGGAGAGGTTGCGGTCAGCCTGCATCCCCAGATCTCTTATAATGCCTTCAGTGGGCTCCCATCGATGTGATAATTAGTGGGAACTGAGTTTTCACCAAAGGGGATGACTCATTTTTTGGCGTTAAGCTCAAGGCCATGGTTTCGACATCAATCATTGGTCTTAGTGAGGCCTTTCTATAGGAAGTCTGCATCACTTGAGGAGTTAATAATGGCTCCCAGCTTTCAGTCATCTGTGAACTTAGTCAGCCAGAGTTCCTTTGTGTTGGCCTGGACTTCTGAGAAGTAGGTGCTGATCAGGAGAGGACCCAGGACTGATCCCTTTGAGACTCCACTTGTGACTGGTCGGCAGTCTAACTTGGGAGTTTGCTGCTGTCACGCTGTGTGTTCGATCTGTGAGCCAATTTGCAACCCACCTAGTGATAAAGGAGTTGATGTCTAGTTTGGTGGGTTTATCAATAATTCCTGAGTGAGAAATGTTATCAAAGGCCTTGGCCAGATTGAGGTAGGCTGTATGCACTGCCTTACCTTCATCCACAGCCCTGGTGACAGACTCAAAGAAGTCAACCAGGTTGAGAAGGCATGATCTCCCTTTCACAAAGCTAAATTGTGTGGGGTCTAGAGTTTGGAGATTTCCTATATCTTTGTTAATCAGGTCCATGATGATGTGCTCCATAGCATTACATATCAAACTCGTCAGGTTAATGGGGCAATAATTCCCAGGGTCTGTAGTCGCTCCACCTTTATGGAGAGAGATGACTGTAGCAGTGCGCCATTCAGTAGGGACAAAGTCTGAGGTGAGGATGTGATTGAGCAGGACACACAGATGTGGTGCCAGTTCGCTTTGTAGTTAATGTAGAACACAGCCACGGATATTATCGGGTCCCAAGGAAGCTGTATTCCTGGCCTTGGACAATGTAGCTTTAACCTGTGCTGCAGTAATGCTGGCTGCCTGGCATTCTTCCAGTATCGTGATTGGTCCTTTTGGGGGGTGGGGTAAAGTTGGTACTGAATGTGTCTGCCCGTATGTTGGCAATATCTGTTGGCTCAGTATAGGAGGTACCATTGTGCAGTAACTCCGAGCAAATCTTGCCATGGAGGTTCTTGATATAGTATAAAAGGCTTTGTGATTGTTTAGTGTCTGCCGCAATTCTGCCTTCATAGCTGGCTTTAGAGGATTTTGATGAAGGCGCTCAACTTTTTGTTGAGGCTAATGAGGGAGTTTTTCCAGTCTTGGGACTTCACCTTTTTCTGCAACAGTTGTTGCAGTGTTTATTAATGGCAGGGGACCAACAGACTGGCTTCCTGTTTTTTGAGGAGAGCGTCTTGGTTCTCTTGGTTATGACTAGTTCCATGCATTTATGTACATGTTCGTACAGTGCATTGGTGTATGATTTGGCAGTCATGCAGCTATATTCCATTGACATGGGTGCTGTGAAGTTAGCCACCTTTGTTTTTAGGAGTCCAAAGTCAGCTTTGGAGAAGTTTTTCAAGATGGTTACCTTTGTGGGGAGTGTGGGTGAGATGTGGAATTCCATGGTGATTAGATTATGGTCCGATCTGATCAGGGAACAATTGACTATTGGTGTAGAGCAACGGTCTCCCATGTTAGTAATAACCAGGTCAAGGATGTTGCTTCCTCTAATGGGGGTCAGAATTAGCTGTTCCAGGGCATTGGAACTGATGAATTCCAGGAAGCGTTGGGCCAGTGTAAGGTGCTTGAGTAGTTTTCCCAGTTGATGGAGGGGTAGTTGAAGTCTCCTAGTAAGAGAGTGTTGGGTTGTACCTTGATAGATTTCTAGGGTGCTTAGGAACGTGGAGTGAGAGTCTAGAGACATGGGGACCTGTAGCAGTCTATGACCTGGGTCACCATCTTACCCAGTGCTAATTATACCTGAAGTATCTTAGATGCGTTTTGCTGGGCTACTGGTCTGGAGGTCTGCATATCCTTTATGAATATGGAGACACTACCGTCTTTGGGGCATTGGTCCATGTTTCAGGGCCTTGGAGTGAGTTATAGCTTGGTAGCACAAGGGTGTGTTCTGCTTTAAACCAGTTCTCTGTTACAGCACAAATGTCTATATTCTCCATTTTGAGGAGTGCTTCGAGCAAGTGCATCTTGAGATTTAGACTTCTAGCACTGAGCAGCATGACCCCTCAGATTGCATTTATTTATAGCTGTTATGGTGGTAATTTGGTCTTTGGAACACCACCTAAAAAAGGCACTAGAGGGGTGGCAAGAGTCTTAGCCAGTACCTAGAAACCCAGGGGTGACAATTGCAGGCTATCTCTGGCAAAGCATCGAAGTCTGTCAATCATGTCATCCCAAGCAGACAGATACTGGATCTCCTTAGAATGACACCAGAAACTTAGCCAATTGTTGAAGTCGGTCATTTTTGTTTGTACTGCGGTATCATTCTAGGTGACGGTAGGATACTGCTCAGGGCTAGTGTTATACTGCACATAATCTGTGAGCTCCCCCATTTGTCCCTTGGAGGTGTGTCTCTGGTTATTCGCACCCACATGGACAGTGACAGAGCCATACTCGTACTTGTGGAGTGACTTGAGTGCATGTGTTTGTTACATTCTGACACCTGATAGACAGCCAACTGTT
This sequence comes from Protopterus annectens, assembly GCF_019279795.1. Lineage (NCBI taxonomy): Eukaryota > Metazoa > Chordata > Ceratodontiformes > Protopteridae > Protopterus > Protopterus annectens. Next base: position 1,082,491,910 of record NC_056744.1, on the reverse strand, counting down.
CTCCTTATTCAACCTAGTGAGTTGGATGTCTGTGGGCTTCACTATTGAGTCACCTATGATTAGTGTATTGGGCAAGGTGTTTAGCCTTAGGGGCTTAGGTTGAGGGGTACACTGTGGAGAGGTGATCTGTGTGTCCTGTGGTTTGTGCTGTGTTGTGGTGGTAGAGTGTGTTTCTGTCTTGGAGGTCTCTGCTGTTTGGGCAAATTTCTATTGAGAGCCTCCGCAAAGGTGGGTGTGTGGTTTGTGTTTTTATTTGAGAGCTGTGATAGTGGGTGTTCAGCAGGTCTGTGTGTTCCATGTGGTGTGATGCAGATGTTGACCTCTTGAACAGCTAGTCCTGTTTTGGCTGGAGAGTGCATAGCTTCCAATTTGGTGATATAAGTGCATCTCTCACAAGTCTGAGTGTTGGGAGGTATGAGGAGAGGGTGGTCTGTCTACATGAGGCAGTTGCTACACTGCCTCAGAATGCCCAAGTGCACCAGGTTTATAGGAGAAATCACAGGGAACTGCCTTTTAATCATCCCAGGAGAGGTGGTCATAACTACTAAGTACTGGAGCTATTTACGTGAAAAATGACTAATGCTGATAGCACTTAGGTGTGCTACATTAATTGCTACAAAAACTTGTTGAAGTGCAAAGCAATTAGGCTATTTGAAGTGCAAGAAAGAATGAACTAGCAAGATCTAA